>NC_134459.1:22252500-22572500 GCF_047948215.1 Lycorma delicatula
GTCAGTTTTTTTTTCTTATTCACTTCTAGAGATGTATTATAGTAAAATATTTCAGGGAACAAAAATTTAAAAAAATAAAAATAAATAAATAAATAAACCATCTACAGCAATTTGTTAGAAAAAGTTTTTGGGGTTTTGTCTAAGGTTTTGTTTTAGGTAAGATTTAGTATCAATAATTACTAATTACATATACAATAGTGTGCAAATTAATCCGAACAAAGGGGATTTTTTGTTTATTTCTATGTTACAGATACACTGCTTGACCACACCCATTCTTTAAATTGTTTGTTTAGTGTGAGGCTATTTAACAATTTTCATGTTGTAGTGTTTTGTGAAAGTTTATTTCATTTTTTATTACAAAATCATATTTTTTTTTTTTTTTTTTGTTCTGTGCATCTTGAATATATAACATTGGACACAACTCCAAGAAAGTATTCAAAAATTGTGTCTCTTTCTGAACATACCACTATGACATTGCAACAAATAGCTTCCAAGTGTGATGTTGGACTAGGGACAGTGAATGCTATTTTAAAACAATTTAAAGAAACTGGTTCCTTTTCACCTTAAAGGAAAGACAAATGTGATTGTAAAAGAAAAACTGCTCCATCACAGGATTGGTTGTTTGTGAGAAAAAGTAAATTTGATCCAAAATTATCTGTTGTGGACTTAAATCAAGAATTAGCAACCAGTTGAATAGATTTACAAGTGATAACTGCTAGACGCCAACTTCTTGTAGTTAGATGGAAATATCATCAGCCAGCTAAAAAGCAACTTTTAAAACCAGCAATGTGCAAAAAGAGACTCTTGTGTACCAAAGCACCTGCTAACTGGACCAAAGAAGACTGGAAAAATGTTGTTTTTTGACTAATCACATTTTTATATTCAGGGGCAAAGGGTTCCATACATTAGAAAAGCATCAGATGAAAATAAATTACTGGCTCATATCCAACAACCAGTTAAACATCTCCAGAAAAAGGTTTTTGGGGTTGTTTCACATTTGAAGTTCATGTTCATTATTTTCAGTAGATGGTATGTTAAAAAGTGATGGTTATAACAAGATTTTGAAGGAAAGAGTTGTGACACGACTTCATAACAAAGTCTCACAAGGCAACATAGTGTTCCAATAAGATTGGCACCTTGCTAAAAGTGGGAAAATTTATTGAAAGAGTGTGCCTGTGGCCACGCAACTCTTTAGACTTAAACCCAATTGAAAATTTTTGGGCAATAGTCAAAAAACAACCCTCAAAATAAATTGTACAACAAAAATTGACTGCATTAAAGCAATAATATTAGTGTGGTTTCGTGATGAAGAAAACAAAAAAATGTTTAGTGTTGGAGAGATGTCAAAACATGTACATGAAGTGATTGAGAATAAAGGAGGACAAATTACTAGATACTCATAAATTGTACTGTAATATGTAATTGTACAAATTATATTGTAATATGATTTTTTTCTAGATAAAGTTACTTTTTATTAAATAATATCTGTATTCAGATTAATTTGCATGCTGTTGTATATGTGGAAATGTACATTTTACAGTTTTCATAGAACATTTATTTATTGCATATTGTACCTGTGTAATTTGATTAGTAACTGAAAATCTTCTTGTTAGTATGATACCGATATTGCCTGATAAGATATGAATAACACAAAAACTTATTTTACAGTAACATTATTCTTGTTACAGACAACGGGTAATAATTGTAACAATAATTATAAAATCTGTTGTGATTATTTTTGTTGTATTATATTAATTTACATATTTTTGTATTACAATTAATAAAAAAGAATTTACTTACTTATTGACACAGTTGATTCTCTATTACAGCTGATAACCTTGTTTATAAAACTGAGCAGAAGGAAAAGTGTATGTAGACTAAAAAAACCGACTGTGCTTGTATAACAGTCAAATAGTTAATAATTAATAACAGCAATTATTTTATAATAAATAGTACTATGGTAAATAATTGTTTTATTATCTGACTGATATATGGATATACTTTATTGATACATTATTGGTTGAAAATTAATCAAAGAAGTGTTAATATTCTTATTATATATATTTTTGCACCAATTACAGTGCTCGTTAAAGTGATATGCTAGTAATATAAAGTAATACATTTCATGATTTATGGAAAAACATTTTAAGCTATTATAACTGTGCAAAATATTTTCTTTTTAATAACTGTTGTAATTATGGGTAATTATAGTGTATATTGTTGTCACTTGACTTTGAATAATATTAACATTCATTTTCTTAGTCTGCTGAATGCCAGTATCTTACTTTAAATCTTTGCAATAACAATCACATTTACTCATGTAAATTTATGTAAACTAACTTGAAGATGAAATAAAGAAAAGGAGTAGAACTAAGTGCAAGTACTTTTACTTGTTTGTAACTAAAAAAACATACAAAATCAATCATGTATTGTGTTCGATATAAAAATATTTAATTTTGGATTAAATTTATAAATTCCTGAGATCTGCATAGTAATAAATATAAGCTAATTTGTTGTTTTTGTGTCTGTAAAATGAAGTTAGGTTTTCAAACTAATGAATATTTTAACAAAACAATGTAAATTCATGATAGTATTGTATTGAAGATCAGGTTGAACAATTTTTTATTTTTTTACGGGCCCTGGATGAGTGGTTTTGTAATAATCAGTGATGGCTATACAGTGCATCTTGTCATTCAGTTGAGATATGACAGATTAAACAGCAAGTTGTTTGGATTGCCAAGAATGAACTTTATTATTGTGTAACATGAATATCATACCTTAATGTAAAATCATCAACTTAAGGAAAATAGTAGCTTTTTTGATGATAGACCATAATGATTTACTTATGAATTAGTTAAAATTATATTGCTAGAGGTGAGGAGTACAAAGAAATTGTGAAGGTCTGTGATAAAGAATTAGGAAATAATAAAACCATGTTCTGGATAAAATCCTCATTTTACTTACTGAAAAATTGTCGTCAGGTAATAATATTAGATGCAATTTTGCTGTGGACATGCTCTTGAGCGAAATAATGACAACAATTTTTAAACAGTTTTGTTCATTGATGTGGTTATGTTTCATGACTCTGTCAATGTTCAGTTTCAAAAGTTCTAAGTGAAATTTATATACAAGATTTTTATAGATGCAGTAGAAAATGGAATATATAATATATATTTATATCAAACAGTTATTTATTTTTTCAATTTCTAAATTGAAGTAGTTAAGAAATTGAAAAAAAAAGTTAATTTCTTAGATATATCTGTAACTTAAGGAAAGTAATAAAATAAAAAAGTGAATTTGAAAAAATATGAAATAATGAATAACAATTTAGATTGGCAATGACAGCAAAATAAATATTTTTAATAATTTTATAAATATAAAATAAACTGTAATAAAAAATGGCGGCAAAGGGTTGTATAACATTCTAGCTTAACTCTTGACAAATCTTTATCTCAAATACATCTTTGGTTTTTTATTACTTAAAATCAATCGAATTAATTATGAAAAATATAGAAATCAATTTTAGAAAATGAATTTAGTTACTGGTTTTAGAAATCAGTTACTACAGACTATTTCTAGAGGTTCTTGCAATATTACATTGGAAATAATGTTGAATAACCCCCTCCTGCCACCCCTTGATTCAATTAACTGAAAAATTTTAAATGTTTTAATAATTACTTTCATTGTACTAAAGCATGATTTTCTATGACCACTGTACAAAACTTCAAAATAGTGAAATCTACCCCTCCCCCTTTCATAATTTTGTTAAACATTTAATACTTCCAATGCCCCACATAATAAAAAGTTTTTGAGCCATTTTTGTAAAATTTATGTTGAGGCAGTCCATAGACTGATATAGATATCGATATCTATATCAGACATCTATATTACAGACATCTATAGATATCACAGACATATATAGATTATAGATATCTATATCGACTGACTAGATTTCGATATTAATCGAAATTCGATATTAATCGAAATCTAGTCCAAAACATGTACATATGTAAATATACATACTGGAAATGTATGTGCTTTTTGGACTAAAGGAGTCTTTAAAACATTAACATTTGCAAAAATCCCAATTTAACACAATTAAAAATATAAAATATTATATTTAAAAATTTAATAAAAAAATCAATTCATAAACTACCAAAGTTTGAGATGGATACACTGTTTGATGTAGTTGGCCATCACTGATAATTAGTATTGTATCTGTTATTTCTAACAAAGATTAATCACTTTCAAAGTGGGAGTACCTTTTAATTTTACATGAAGTTTTGGTAACTTGTAAAGTTGCTGTTTTGTTTACATTTTATATATGATAATACTTAATATTTGTCAGAAGAATTATTAAAAAAATATAAATGTATTCTCAAAAGTGACTCCTTTAATTGCTGATTATATGGTTTGTTAAAATAGTTCATTGCAGTAATATATATTTTTTTTTTTTAGTCTGTTAATCATCAGATTTCACAGATAGCTACAGAAATAGAGTGTGCAAGATTGTTAACATATAATGCAGCTCGTTTACTAGAAGCTGGTTTACCTTATATAAAGCAGGCATCTATGGCAAAATATTATTCCTCTGGTAAGTAATAAGAAATTTAATAATAACAATATTATTGACTTTTTATGATTGTTACTTCCTTGAAGGAGGATGATACGCACCTCAACTCCAAAATTATTAAAAACACATTTCTGTATATTTATAAAAGGAGTTATTTAAAACTAACTTATGTTGTCACACTAGTAAAAACAAATATTGACAAATTAATAAATATTCAATTAATAAACTGTAAATAAACTTTTTCAGTAAAATATTGTTTCTGAAAAATATATGAGCTTAGATTTGATGACAGGGATGAGCTATAAAATTTTCAATTTTTACTGTGTTCAACAGACTGGATAGGGAACTCACTACTACTACTACTACTACTACTACTACTACTACTACTACTACTACTACTACTACTACTAATATTTTCTTAGGAATTCTGCCATTTTTCTTCTCTTCCCCTTCTTAGATTTAACAAAGCCAGGTTACACTTTCCCATTTTGATGAATGTTTTAAAATATTCTTACCTGTATTCTTCTGTTATAAATGAAGCACCTGCTGAGTGTATATTTTTCAATAGATGCTCATGTACACACTTATGAGGTGTGTGAGAAAAGCAATGAGACTGACTTTTTACTTACCAAAGCTTTTATTTTTTTCAAACAACAATATTATCCCCTTCAAAGTAGTTCCCTTGGGTAGCTATACACTGGCAAAGTCGTTTCCACTCCTGGTAGCAGTGCTGGAAGGCTTCAATTGGTAGGGCTTTTAACTGGTCGGTCGCAGTCTTTTGAATCTTCTCCAGAGTTCCAAAATGATATCCTTTTAAGACATGTTTCAATTTCGGGAAAAGGGAAAAGTCACAAGGACTCAAATCAGGTGAGTAGGGGGTTGAGGAACCGTACGAATGCATTTTGATCAAAACGCAAAAATTCCAGAAAAAAACGCAAACTTCAAAACAAATTCCTACAAAGCAACAGAATGTTCTAATAAGATTTGATCTCATACTGCTGAAAAAGTGGAAAAATTTTTCAAAGGACAAAACATTAAAGTGCTCCTGTGGCCAGGCAACTTCCTAGACTTAAACCCTTTTTTTTTTTTGTCTTCAGTCATTTGACTGGTTTGATGCAGCTCTCCAAGATTCCCTATCTAGTGCTAGTCGTTTCATTTCAGTATACCCTCTACATCCTACATCCCTAACAATTTGTTTTACATATTCCAAACGTGGCCTGCCTACACAATTTTTTCCTTCTACCTGTCCTTCCAATATTAAAGCGACTATTCCAGGATGCCTTAGTATGTGGCCTATAAGTCTGTCTCTTCTTTTAACTATATTTTCCAAATGCTTCTTTCTTCATCTATTTGCCGCAATACCTCTTCATTTGTCACTTTATCCACCCATCTGATTTTTAACATTCTCCTATAGCACCGCATTTCAAAAGCTTCTAATCTTTTCTTCTCAGATACTCCGATCGTCCAAGTTTCACTTCCATATAAAGCGACACTCCAAACATATACTTTCAAAAATCTTTTCCTGACATTTAAATTAATTTTTGATGTAAACAAATTATATTTCTTACTGAAGGCTCGTTTCGCTTGTGCTATTCAGCATTTTATATGGCTCCTGCTTCGTCCATCTTTAGTAATTCTACTTCCCAAATAACAAAATTCTTCTACCTCCATAATCTTTTCTCCTCCTATTTTCACATTCAATGGTCCATCTTTGTTATTTCTACTACATTTCATTACTTTTGTTTTGTTCTTGTTTATTTTCATGCGATAGTTCTTGCGTAGGACTTCATCTATGGCGTTCATTGTTTCTTCTAAATCCTTTTTACTCTCGGCTAGAATTACTATATCATCAGCAAATCGTAGCATCTTTATCTTTTCACCTTGTACTGTAACTCTGAATCTAAATTGTTCTTTAACATCATTAACTGCTAGTTCCATGTAAAGATTAAAAAGTAACGGTGTAAACCCAATTCAAAATATTTGGAAAAAAGTCATAAAATAACTCAAAAATGAATTTTAACACAAAAATTGACTCATTAAAGCAATAATATTATTGTATGGTTTCATGTTGAAGAAATAAAAAAAATATGTTGTATACTTGTTGAGTCGTTGCCAAATCATGTGCATGAAGTGATTAAGAATAAAGGGGACATATTAATTTACTACTCTAAATATTAATTACTTTTTATTGAATTTCATTTGTGTTTAGATTAATTTTTTGCACGCTACTGTAACTAAGCAGAGAGTATTGTATAAGTAAGCAGTATTTGTTTTTATTTTGATCTTAGCTTATAAAAAGAAAAATATTTAACCTAATTTGTTCTATGACTTGCACCTTCAAAGTATTAAGTCGCCTTCCCAAAGTTGTAGTCTCTTGTGTTGAACAGCATCTCTCAGCAGATGAAGAGCAGTTATATAGTACACTTTATTGATACAGTTTGTCCTTGAGGAGCATTTCTCATGATGAACCGTGCTTTATAATCAAAAACGTTTTCCAATTAAAATTTTCTAGTGTGATGATTGCCTTTGTCTCAGAGTCACAGCCATATATTCATGTGTCATCTCCAGTTATTTTTTTTTCTTAAAATCAGGACCAGTATTAACTCAAGCCAGCCACTTTTGCCACTTGCAGTGGGTTTTCCTTTTGTTTACGAGTGAGAAGTTTTGGGACAAATTTTGTTGCTACATGTTGTATCCCAAGATCTTCCATAAAAATCATGTATACCAAGTCAAATGAAATTCCTACTTCATCTTCAAGCTCTATAACTTTTATTCGACTAACCATTCATCTCCATCTGTCAAATTTGTTTGATTTTTCAGAATATTTGCTGTGGAAGTTCGGCCAGAGTATTTGTCACTTTTGACAGACATGAGGCCATCCAAGAAATGGTGATACCATCATTAATTTGTGTAATACCCATAGCTTTATCACCAGAAGCTATTTGAATTTTCCTTATTGTCTGTACTTATGTGTCGCCAAGGTTCTGACAAAAAAATTAGTTCAGATTTCTTGGTCGACCTGTTCATTCGTTTTGAACAGTAACGAAAAGACAACTAGCATTACTCACACGTTTAACTTGCACGGCTGCTAAGCAGCAACTGGCTTCAATAGCAGCAAATAGTCACCAATATGAATCTTAATGCAACCATTATGAATCAAGGTCACGTTCCATATTGATCACCTTCCTGCACTGCAACCAGTTACCGCAATAAAAAATTAGGTCAGATACTTTTTTGTCACTCCTCATACTCAACAAGCAAAAAAGAGAAGTTGGACAACTTTACAAAAGATGTTAATAGTATCAAGAGTAAATAGTATCAAAATCAGTAAAATCTTAAAATATTGTCAGATTATATTGATGCATGTCATGTTTCAATCCATTGACATATTATTATTTTAAGTATCGTAACATTTTTTAAATATTGATGTCTACAAAGGAAAATTGGTTTGTGAGCTTAGAACAAGCACAAGCTTAGTACTTCCATTTAAGAAGAACAAGATTTCTAAGCAGTTACCATCACCTCATTATAACTTATTGATTTAAAATTTTGTTCTGAAGTTTTTTTTTTTTTTGTATGCAATTATGTTAACATATTCACTTCTGTTTATATTACTGTTATTGTCTCCTAAATGCTATTTATTATTTCATTTTTCTTATTTCATCAGCTGTAAATTTTGTAAAAAATTATAAATTTATTTTAAAAATGTATAAAGCAAAAAATGGAAACTATGGGGTTTAGTATCCTGGGCACAAAGCATGCCAAGTTATTACTGTTGCTGTGGCCAAACAATGTATATATGTGAAGATCAATTATATTTAACTATTTTATTTTATATTTATATTTACAAAGTTGAAAATGCACCTGTATATTATACTGGTACACAGATTTCAATGCTTAAAAAATTACATTTGGGTTCATTTTCAGTGTAAAAACAAAATGATGACACCGTGTATCCTATAAATAAAACTAAGTAAAGAAGAAATAATACTTAGCTGATGAAAATTCATTATTAATATATGAAATATATGATAACAGGCATCCTAGTCATTTGGTTATTAAATATATAATATTCAAAAATGTTAGCACATTTATTAAATAAAATAACATCCTGGGTTCAAATCCCAGTCAGGCATGACATTTTTCGTAGGCTACAAATTTCCATTAAGGCTAAATGATCATAGCAATCAATGAGCGTAGCAATCTCATTAAAAAACAAAAACAACATGCAATGGTATTCCTTTTTAATTAAACAAATGATCACTACATCACTATTTTTGATTTTAATTATATTTGGTATATGATATCTACCCACCTTGTAATGGCCAAAAAGTACTTTTTTATATTTAAAAAAAAAATTTTTCTTGTGTAATAGACTATTATCCAACTCGCCAACAGGTAAAAACAGGTATTTTCGTCACTTTTTCCATGAGCTATAGTGTTCTTATTTTACATCATGCAGAGGGTCAAAAAAGGCTTTTTGGAAAGAGTAAAGATGGAACTTCATCTCCGTATACTCAAAATTAATTTTTTTACATAACAAATCTTGAAATGTTTATTGACGTTACATTTACAAAATTTTGTTTTTTCAAATTTTGGACCCAAAATAAATAATGAAGAGCATAGAGTAAGAGGCCTGTTTTTTACCTTTTAACTCTTAGGTACTAGTAGTACTTATAAAAAAAAATTGACTGTTACCAGGTATCCTTCATTAAAAAAAAGACCACCAAATCATAGGATTTTGAAAATTTCTCATTTTTGGGGCTCAAAAAACACATGTGGGACATATGGCAATCATCTGAAATGTTTACAGCAGGAAATACTTTTTATTTAATTTAATACCATATAAAATTTATTTTGTTACTCAAAGGGGTTGACCAGTAATGAAGCCAAAAAACCACTAAAAACACTGTTCCTTCTAATCGTAAACAATATATCCAAAAATACTGATGTTATGTATTTTTTCAGATTATAAAAATTAGCACTTTAAATCATTAGAATGAATAAATTGATAATTAATAAATAGTCAAATGATAAATAGTCATTTACAGAATGATAAATATTAATTACAAAATGATAATTCAAATACATCAACAAGTTGTTCAATTTACTTTTATCTTAGTTTACTCCTGCTAATGGAAGTTATGAATAAATCTTGTACTTTTTGATAAACTTGACTAGTGTAACAAGATGCTCCTGCCATTTTTTTTTTATCGAGTAGAACTGATAAGTCCTCATTCATCTTTGGTCTAATGTTTGGTGTAATGTTGTGTCCTCTTCCAGTAGTGATAGAAAAATCTCAGAAGGCGTGAGAATTTTAAAAATATTTTCCAGTTGAACCCATGTTTGATTATCCCTCAATGATTTCTTGAATGAAGTGATGGAAAAAGTGTATTTGACATTCCTCTTCATTTTCATGTATTTTGACTTCAATGACTTAACCACCACTTGCCATCGTATATGCACCACATATAATTTTTACTTTTTGGCTTTGTTAAACTTATAAAACAATCAGAAACACTAATGTCCTTGTGTGTCGATATTAATGGAAATGATTCTGATTCATAGGTCTCCCAGACTTTCAGAATACATTTCTGACTTGTTGAAACATAACTGTGAAAGGTCTTGTTCCTGGGACTGTTGTGATTACCTAATAACGAGAACTGAGGTATTCTTCAGTCTGTAACATCTTTATTAGAGCAGAAAATAAATGGTATATTTTTAATATTGTGTTTGTAATAATTGTACATTTTAGAAGGTGTAACAATTTGATTGTTGACTGTCTTTGAAGGCTTGCTTTAGTCACAGTCTTTTTACAATTCCACCAATACCATCACATGGTCCTTTTCCATTGTATGAGGCAAAAAAAATGCCATTCTGCTGCGATTTAAAAATCTTGATGGTAGCACAAATTTATGAATTTTGTTTTGTTTTTATACTGGGCTGAGGAGCAATCAGAAAAATAGAAAAATTGTTTAACTTGTGGTAACAGTGTTTTTTTTACTATATTTATAACTTGCTTTTAGAAAGAGAAGAACGATGTAGTATTGCTTCAAGTACTCACTAATCACACAATAGCTTTGGCTTTGTAATTTTCCTTCTTTTTTTAAATATATAAGAAATGGATGTACTGTGGCATTAAGTTTTTGACCAGTGATATGATTGAACTTCATCCTGTATCACAAAAAGGAAAATTTTGAGAGAAGTCTCCCATTACAATACATTCACCCTCCAACAAGTTTTCCTTTTTAATGTTGAGGAAATTAATTTGTTTCTTTGCAACAAAATGATGCCCTTTTAGATTATTTAATTTTTCAGTAAGTTGATCTTAAATACTGTTCATAAAAAAGAATTTGAGTAGTTAATTCACAACAGCCAACAAAACCCATTGTTTCAATATAATTTCAGAATCAAAATCACACCAGCTCTCTTGCAGTAATCTGAGCACTTCATTAGTGCCTGGACTTCTTTCGCACTGTAACAGCATGCAGTTTCATTTTCTATATCGACATACCACGGTTGAAAGGAGAATTTTATAATCAAATTTCATTTTTAGAGCAGATAACATGAGGATTTTTACATTTTGCTGGGTGACACACATACATACACACACACACACACACATGCACACACACACACACACACACATGCACACACACGAGTGAATACCTGACCCACCAGCCACAGTACAAAATTTAGGTCTTAAATCAGCAAATTTTGAAAAACCAATTTTTAAATTATGTTTCTCTTTGAAGGCTGTGTATAGTTCTTTTAAGTTACATAAGATAAGCCTTTTTTTTAATATTAATTTTCTTCCTGTCAGCTTGTCTTAGAGAGACACAATTCAACTTGCCTGGCATCATTCGGCTGTGCTCATCATACTGGTAAAAATCTTGGACACATTTAATAACATTTTCATCAATTACGTGACAGTGTTTATTTTTGCCGATTTGTGGAAAAATTCCACTTGTTTTAACTATTGTTTGGATTGACAGGCTAAATATTGACTAACACTAAACTCATTTTCAATTTTTTGAATGCTCCAGCTGCTTGGTAATAAACTTGAATATTAATTTTTTTTTTAATATTAACCAGTTTAGTGTGATAGCTAAATAGGTTAGAGTAACTTTTCCGATTAATATGAAAATATTTATCTAAATATTTGGTTTTATGAAAAGTACAAATATTTTTTTGTTTCAGTACATCCACTTTTTAAAGATAGCAATGTATTTACTGTTCAATAAACTCTAAAATATCATGCAATACTGAAGGTCCATTGTAAGTCAATTTATGTCATACTGTTTCAGTGTGAATGCCAATTGAACAGTCCATAATCTTTTTTTATAAAATGCAAATTAGCATAACAATAACAATACAATTAGTATAAATTATAAACCTACAAATTGCACCTCACTTTTTCTTATCCCAGTTTCTCTACAGCTAAAATAAAATTTTTTCTAATTAATAAAATTAAAAATGAAAAATATAGCATAAAAGAGAAATTGACTGTTAATAAAATTACTTTATAAACAAATGTACATTACCTAACCGCAGTATTAACACTAGGAACAAAACAACATAATCACATTGAAATCAAAACAGTAACTGAGCCTTCTACTATGTTTACATTCAGGATTACGCAAACATTCATGTCCGTGCATGTCTATATATTTTCATGTTTAAACATGAGTTTGTGTTTGAGTCATACTTTAAGTAACAAACTATCTAGAATATGAGCTATCTCATTATAGACATCAAAATATTTTGTATAGTATTATTGTCTACATTATCTGAAAAAATATATGCCATTTTTTTTTTAATGAAGGCCACTTGGTAACAGTCCAATTTATTTTTATATCTACTAGTACCTAACAGTTAAAAGATAAAAAACAGGCCTGTTCCCTTAAGCCCTTCATTATTTATTTTCGGCCGAAAATTTGAAAAAACAACAATTTGTAAACGTAACAAGATTTGTTTATATAACAAAATGAATTTTGAGTACACTCAGGTGAAGTTCTATCTTTACTCTTTCCAAAAAATACTTTTTGACCTATGTATGATGTATAATAAGAATGCTACAGCTCATGAAAAAAGTGATGAAAATGGCTGTTTTTACCGGTTGGCAAGTTAGAAAATAGTGTATTACTCAAGAAAAAATATTTTAAAAATATAAAAAAATATTTTTTGGCCACTACAAGGTGGGTAGTTATCATATACCAAATATCATCAAAATCAGAAATAGTGATGCAATAAAATTTTTGAAATTTGTTGAAATAAGATGGAATACCTTGCAAAGCAAAAGTAAACTACTTTGTTTAATTGTAATAAAATATGAAGTTAGAATATAAAAAAGTCATTAAAATTATTTTATAAATAATGCAAGACTGATTGACCAAAAAATCATGCAAAAATCCTGTGGAAGATACATCAGTCAAACTACTAAGACTATAGGGTCTCAATGAGTACCAGTCTTCATTTTGTTACAATACATATCAATCAAAAAGAAAACTGTACAATTGCTGGACTTTTCATGCTGCATTGCTGTAATTCATCATTTTTTTACTCTGTAGTATTTTTTTAATCATTATAATTACAACTATAAAATAATTTTATTTCAGAGCTTGCATCTAGGTGTACTGCTCGTTGTATCGATTTAATGGGTGGTGTCGGCTTTACTAAGGATTTTCCTCAAGAGAAGTATTACCGTGATTGTAAAGTGGGTACTATATATGAAGGTACAACTAATATACAATTGAGCACTATTTCTAAATATATTGCAAAAGAATATGGTGCATAATATATCCAAATTTAAGATTTATAAATCTTAAAAAAAGAAACAGGTAATTTATATTAAGAGTAATGAGTTTTTAAATAAGTAAAAATTTGTTTTTTTTTTTAAATGTGTATCCTGTTGCTCATATCCTGTATCACATTTACAATATTGCTTATTCTAATTGCATTTTATGATATTATAGTTAATACTACTTGAAATAAGGAAACATAAATATTATACAATATTTTATATTTCCTGCTGAAACAGAGTAAGTTATACTGGGTGCGGCACTGGATTCTGACAAAAGAGCGCTGTTATGTGCTAAAGGAATGGAGTGGGGAGAAACAGTTTGTTCTGTAGGGTGTATTAGTTAAAGTTTCAGTTGCCATGAGTACATGGCCCATGGAACAACGTGTTTATGACGTAATGGCTTTCATTGAAAGTAAGTAGATTATTTCAGTACAATGAACCTTTTGATGTAAGTTCAACATACCTCCTTTAAGTATAGTGCCTTTACGCAATGTTATCTTAAACTGGTATCACAAATTCTAAATGACTGGCAGTGTTCTAAGTGTTAATAAAGGAACAGTGATAATTCCAGAAAACATAGAGTGAGTCAGGGAAGCAATAACTCAAAGTCCACAGCGTTCAGAAAGACACCATGTAAGATTGTTGAACTTGTCAGATAGAAGCGTGCAATAAAACATTGAACAAAAAATTATGATTTTATCCTTACAAAACATAGATTGTGCACAAACTCAAGCTGAATGATTTACCATCAATATTGCAGTTTTTCAACTCATTTCAGCAGGTACTGCATGCAAATCCTGATTTGTTGGCAATTTGATATGTTGGATGAGGCACATTTTCATTTATCTGGTCATGTGAATAATCAAAATTGTCATTTCTGGGCTGAAGAGCAACCTCAAAGAACCCACCAAGTTCTGTTGCACAGTGACTGTGCGGTATGGTGTGTCTAGATTTGGCATACTTGGTCCTTTCTTCTTTGAAGAAAATGGGCAACTGTAACTAACTGTCACGTCTTTACGTTATGTTGATATGCTCAACAGTTTTTTGCTTGTCAAATTACAGCAGTTAGGAATGTAGTACTGTGACTTACGGACAAGATGGTGCTACATACCACACTTCATGAGTAGCGATGCATGTTTTAAAGAACATGTTTCCAGGTCAATTGGCTTCTCATAATGGTGATATCGTCTGGCCGGCACAGTTTCCAGATTTAACAGCGCCTGACTTCTTCTTGTGAGGATTTCTGAAATCAAGGGTTTTCAACAACAAGCCTACAACATTACCGCAGTTGAAATACATCATTGAATAGGAAATCTGTCATTGGTGTGTACATGTTGTAAAGTAGTGTACATAAAGTATGTAGTGTATTTGACCGTATCACAGAATGCACTGATTAAGGGCGGTGACCATTTAAGTAATATGATCTTCAAAATTTAAAAAGTAATGTATTGGTTTAATAAATATGTTAACCCTTGAATAAATTTGTGTTATTAATTTCATTCAATTTACTTAATTTGGTTTATACATAATTTTACATTTAAATGTGTCAAAACCCAGTGCCGCACTGTTACATAATAATTCTGTAATGACAGAAAGGGTTACGTTACAGTGCTTGTGCCTCTCTTATGATGGCTGTGATACATGTACACTAGTTAAGGCAGAATCCTAAAACAGGATTGTTTAACTTAATGTGCATGATCACTATATATATATATAAAGCCAGAACCTGTGGTGAACAAGGGTACTTGAGAACTTATTTATGCCAATAAAGTCACCAGTAGGGCAAATACTTACATGTCAGTAGGTTTGCCCTGCAAACCTCCATTTTCTTCAATGTATCTGGCATAGAATGCTTGTTATTTCTTAGTGTAGTTCTGCCATTTTCAGTAGTATCGCTGAGCATTTGGCAAAACTTGATGCAATAGGGGGAAGGTTCAGCATGCTGTCATCACACTCAAAATGATTATATGACAAAAATCATGATACAATTCTGGTAATAATATCAAGCAGCTATACATTTTAAGTTTATATATGAGTATATAATCATTGTTTTAAAATACAGAAAAGCATTGTTATTACCTTTTAAAAAAATAAAACCAAAAAAGGTGTATTTCTCCAATATTAATATTTATTTATTATTGATGTCTTTAGAGAATGAAAAGGTTTTTAAGTCAATAATACAACTGTCTAATGATGTTAATTTTGTCTACTGTTTTGTGCAAACTATATGATAATAATTCAAGAATTGATAGGTAAATTACAAGCTGCAGTGTTTAAATTTGCTAGTTTATTGTCAGAATAATAATCTAAAATTATCAGTTTAAAAAAAATCTAGTTATGATTTTTAAAGTTGCAGATCCAATAAGATGTAAAACTGCAATTGATAATGAAGTATTGATTTTATTCATTTTTTATATTTGGATTGTAATGTTTTGTACAAAACATTACAGTAAAACTACAATATACAATAAAAGTTTTATGCAAGTATCATTCTTCAATAATTAAAAACAAATGACTATAGAAAAATTATTATTTATTCATGGCAATGAAACTATTTCTACTTTTCAAAATAATCCCCAGCTTCATTTAGGTACTTGTTCCATCTTAATGTGAGCCTTCTTATTCCAGTAGTAAAGAATTGTTCATCTCGGCCTCTTTGCTATTCTTGTACCGCATCTTGATTCATTCCTTGTTGCTGAGTTTGGTGCCGTGAAAAAATTCCTTAAGGACAAAAAAAAATTATGATGTGAGATCTGGACTGTAAGGTGTATGGTGCAACACCTCCTAATCTGGCTTTTTAATGCTTTCCTGTGTTTTGAGCAGTAGAAGGATGGACATAATTGTGCACAAGAAAAATATGCCTCTTGAGAGAGAATCAGGACGTTTCCTCTTCAATAGAAATTCTTTTTAAATAGCTGATATTTTCTATGTCAGGGGTGCCAACTTTATCAGACAATTTCAGTTTATTTTATGAAATAGTTTTTCCGTTATTGCTGTTTTCTCTTTAATTACTTAATAACCCTCGTAAATTGAATACTTTTTGTGAGACTACAGATCAGCATCCAGAATAAAAGACAAGACTGGACATGAAAATGAAATATTTTTAATATTGTTGCAATACTTTATTGTACTGAAATGAGACGACATATTTTAGATCAATAAAGGACTGGTTTTTAATAAAATTATAGAGATGAGGTTTCTTATGATGACAAAAAATTATATTAGTTTGAATAAATTAAAAAATGATGGTATGCAAAAGCAGTTAGGTATATCAGCTTTATGACAAAATTAAGAGAACAATAGGTGGAATATGCACCTATTAAGAATGTAAGAAGAAAAGGTACCTATGGCAGATTTACAATATCAGTCTGTTAGAAGTAGTCAGATCAAGATTGTGAAAAGTGATAGAGCAGACATATTGAACCCTACTTCTTGACTGATGAAAGAACCACTGCTGTGCATAATTGACTTTACCAACAAAGTAGAAAAAATCAGATATTTACTGGAAGTTAAACTATAGTACCATAATAAGCCTTGCCTCTTTAATTATGGGTAATTATTTTACCTCACTTAGCAACTTTTGATTCTTTCTGAAACTGTCTTGTAGTGTTTGTTACTATCATTGTGGTTTTATAATTTGAGTATTTGAACAATATTTATGTAAAGAATTAGTTATTAAGTAACTGCACTGTCTCTCCCACTGATTGGAGATGGTATAAATATTTCATTGTGTTGCATTAAAAGAAGTACATAATTTTTTTGTTTTACATTATCTATTAAAGTTTGTTATTTTTGGGAATGGCTACACCATTTTCACCCAAGAATATTTTCATATCAGACTGCCTACAGCTTAGCTTTAGCTTTTGGCAGGAAAAAAATTAGGATTTTACAGATTTAGATTTTTCATTTTACATAGTTTTTCACAGGGAAAATTTTATAAAACTAAAAATTTGTTTTCTTGTTTTAACTTCACCTGTGAAAGCTATGTAAAATGAAAAATCTAAATCTTTACCCTGGCATAACCTATCGGTTGTAGGCAGTCTGATATGAAAATAGTCCCCAATGATCCTGATATATTTTTGCCAGTTATAATCTCTTATTCTCTTGGCCATAAATGTAATCAAATTAAGAGGAACGTCAGATTTTTATCCAAATTTATGCTGAATTTTGGAATATGTCAAATTATAGAAAGTAAGCTAAATAAGCAGTAATCTGTTGTGAATTATATTTTTTATATCTCTTATTTTCATTATGGTGATGAGAAAGAAGTTGCTTTGTCCTCCATTTTGTAGGTAGTGTTTCAGATTACAGAGGGGGTTATTTCCTTATATAATCTGGAACCCAATGACATTAAAAGTTGATTGTGATGTACTGAAGAAGCTCAAGAAATAAATCTAAAATAAACAACCTAGGATGCTCATTCACATAACTGTCAGTTGCTTAAAGATTTTACTTGAGCTTTTCAATCATTATCCTACAGCTCAGACTTTGTATTTAATGACTCCCATCTAACTCTTTATCATAAGAAGACCTTTTTGACTATCCACCTATATACCACAAGACTGAGTTTAATACCTGGCAGGTATCAAAGTACAGTGAATATCTAAATGTGGGGGGCAACTATTATTTATAAAAGTAATGTAGGTAATTTATATAAATAGTACATCCTAAAAATGAACTTATTTTTTTACACTATTTCCCATAAGTCATTAGCAATTTCAAATAAAGTATACATGCTCAAGGATTTTTTAAATTTTAACATAGAATAATTATTGATCCTTGCATGTATTTTACACTGTTAAAAATAGATGGTACTAGCCTCCCTAAGGAGGGGGATATGGAATACTTATGTGTTTTAAATGAAAACTATTTTCAATTGTATATTATTTTAATCAAGTTAAAATAAAAATATTGGCAAAAAAAAATCATTGTTCTAATATGGAACAGTGGCCCTTTAAACACCAAATAAATCCTTCAAATATCAATGACATCTAAGGTATGTCACTGACATGTCTTCATTTTTTCTTACATTACAACAGCATCGTAAAACCATGAAGTAGTTTTATTTTAATATTATCAGAATAAAAACCAGATAAATATGAACAAGAGGATTTAATTTTTTTTTGTTAAGAATTGGTAAAAGAATTTAAAAATTATGAAGTATTGATTATGCATTAAATAGAAAATTATAAATTGGATTAACAGTAAATTTTTTTGCATTTTATCACATTTTATGAGGTTAATTTTCTGGTGAATTTAATATGTATGTTCTCATATCTCATTTCCTTCAGTTCATATTTTTATTCAACATGTTGAGCAGTAATTTTTTCTACTTTACATGGATTAATCAAAAAGTAAAGCGATATTAAAAAATAACTATATTTATTTGAACGTAATATAAATGAAGTACTTCTATTTTTCAACATGATCCCCTTCTAATTTAATACATTAAAGCAATCTTTAACAAGCTATTGAATTTCTTCCTGAAAGAATCCTTTTTGTATGGTGCGTAGTCAATTTTCCACCACTAACATTACTTTTTCATCTGAAAAAACAGTTCTGTTACAGCTCTTCTTTCAGTGGCCCAAAAAGATGAAAATCATTTGGAGCTGCATCAGTACTGTTTGGTGGGTCCAGCAGCTCAAAACAGAGAAATTGAAAGCAAAAGATTTTTTTTGGATGTATTTGGTTGAGCAATATCCCACTTTTGAAGTGGTTTTTGCCTTCAGTTATCACAATAGTTATCTTTATTCACAATTTCACCTTCAGGTGTGAAATGAATAAAAAATTAACCTTCCATATCCCAATATTGTCTATCAAATTTCCTACGGATGTGAGTTATACATTTTATTCTACAGTATGCAAAGGATGTTTAAAGAATAAATTGTTTTGTCCATTCTCAGGTTCAGACTGATTGACTCATGAATGGCTATTATCAACTTCAGAAATGAGTCTCCTTCACCTTCATAACATTTCAAAAGCTTCTGAGAAATTTGAAAATGATTATCTGTGGTGGATATTTATCAGCTGAGTGAAACCCAGTAAGCACTGAAAAAAAGTTTAAAGAATCATGGATTATTGAAAATTTTAAGTTAAGGTTTTTATTCACCTCACCTGCAACTTCATCAAATTTAATTTTGATTATTGAAAATCATTTGTTTTACTTTTTTGATAATTTTTTATTATTCTTTGAAGTGAAAGGGCTTACAATCCTATTCATCAAAGAAAAAAGTCCTGCTTTTTTAAAGTGCTTCCACTCAAACAACTCTCTTCATATTGCATTTTACAAATAATCTTGAAAAAATGCATACATTTCTCAATAGTTTTTCAAATTTTCAAGCAGTAGGCATTTTTCAAAGGAGCAACCATTTTATTGACTTTAAACAACTACAAATAGCTGACACTGTGAGATAATACTTTCAATAACAGACAGTATGAGGTTATGATTTATAGCAGGAGAGTCAGAGTTGCAGGAATATGATTGGGAAGGAAATCAAGATTTTTGTTTATTTTTTTGACTTTCTCTGGTACACTGGCAAAAAAAAACTTTTTAGCTTATTTAATTGTAATGTTTAGCTTATTTAATAAAGGGAATGTTGAAAGTTAATTGGTTACGCTTTTTGGATTTGTATTTTCAGATTATCATTTTTCAGAAAAGTATTTTATATCACATTTTAAAACAAAAAGAAAATATTAAGTGACTAGGAATTATATGCATATTTGGTACTGCACTATTGTATAAATCTTCCAAAATTAATTTATCATTAGTGTTAATACTGTACTTATTTTTTTGCCAAAAGATCACAGTTATTCTATTCAAGAATATATAGAAATGGTTGCTAGTTTCACATAGGTAACAGTTAGTTTACATAGGGAAACATGGCTACATAGTTATTTCATATGAACTATATAGATAGGCCTTGGATATCACATAAAATTGTGCAAAATGTGGTTCAATACTTTGAGAGACAATAAAAGAAAAGAGAAAACACAGTGAAATTAGTGGATAGCAAAATAGATGCTGCAAGCACAAAAGAATATCTAAGTATTATGCTATTCAGGAAGGAAATAATGTTTCCTCAAAACATTTCACAGGACACTACCAAAAGGAAAAAATATACTGATATAGGTCAAATCAGGTTTTACCAATGAGATTTACAAGCAGATAGGAGTTTTGATGGTGATCCCTGAGGAATTTGAGAAAAAATATATGCAAAATGTTCTGATATTTTCTTTTATTTAACATGGGGGCGAGTGAGTCAAAATTGGACATTTCAATGGAGTCTCATGATAATCCTCAAAAAGTTATTCAAAATTAAAATAAACATACTGAAAAACTTAATATCTTGTACAGTATCTAAGTTGATTTCAAAAGCTCATTTTTATTGAAGGCTATCTATCATTTGATAAATCTATATAGCCACTATCTCCAAGTTTTGAACAATATTAATTTGTATTTTGTGAATGAATTTTTTTTTTCGTTTCAGTTATCTGTATTGACACTGAAAATTAAATTTAATAGTTAAGCAGTCCAAATTACTTTTAATTTTTACTTTGCTGGCTGTAGCTCTATTGTTGCTGTAATAGCATAACTGTGAGTATAAAGGGAATGTCAAAGACCAAAATTTTGGGTGTTGGGATTTTTGCAATGTCATCATTTCAATACTCTTAGTCAAAAAAACACCAGAAGATGTATGTATGTTGGGCTGTATTTTGACTGATATCTCCAGACTGACTCAACATAAATTCTTAGAAAATTACAAAACAATTTCAGTATGTGGGGGCATTGTTGACATTAAATTTTTGACAGAATTAAAAATCATGGAGGAGGTTTTTATCACACAGTTTTCAACTTTTTGTATAATAGGAATGGAGAACTGGGTTATTGGAGGATGAAAGTACTTATTAAGGTATTCAAAATCCCAAAGCTCTTAAGTTGAAAGGGGCGGGGGAATATTAAGCATTTTTTCTAAATAGTTTTTGCCTCAAATTCCAAAAATTCATATAAATATATACATAGCTCCTTTTTACCTCACTGGATAAGGATGTATCACGGTACCCATAGCTTTTTTTTGTTATAAATTTTTTAGTCTATGAATAACATTGCACCAAAACAGCTGACTTAAATTACTTCAAAAATAAACTTTTAAAAACAAGAGTTTTGGAGTATGGTTGTGCAGCGTGCATAGATCTAACTTGTTTTTCAGTATGACATGCCACAAAATGGTGACTAAGGAAAATAAGATTATGTAAAAATATTGTATTAGTGATATATTTTTAATGATTAGCCATGCACTGAATTTTAGTTTATCTTGTGTAAAAAATTAATTCTGGGCATCATTTTCCATTGTGGGCAAAGGTTTTGTCAATTGGATCTTCTAGTATATTATTCCTAAAGTTAAGAGGTTGCTCATGTAAGGCTTAGCATTGCTAATTTTTTTCTCTGCAAGTCAATTTTAGTTTAGGTTTATTTTTTTTGTTAATAATACTAAATTACTCTGAAAAGCATATTTTAGCATATAAATAAACAATTTTTTTATGCAAAAATATTATCTTTCAATCTTGTTCAGTAACATTAATCAGGAATCTGCCTGTTGCTATGTGAATAAGTAATATTTATAGCCTTTGAATGTTTGCCTTCCTCTTACAAAATAAGAAATAACACAGAATTAATGTGATTTCAAATTTCAATGAATTTTAAGGATAGCATGTATTTTTGGACAGGATAATAAAGTATTGACACAATTTAATAATTCTAAACAATATTTAATTTACTTAATTATAGTGACAGTAAATCAGGTTAACGTTCTACCAATACTATACAATCTATTAACAGTTTTACTTTACTTAATCTAATATATTATGCAATATATTTTAATACAGCACTTATTAATGTAAATTAAACATTATGGTTTACAAGTAAACCGTAAACTACTATTCATTTCTAAAGCAAAGCATCTTCCAGAATTGTCAATAAGTTAGAAGATAATGCTAGGGAAATTTTCTATGTTTACTGCCTGCTGTTTATGTTAAACGTTTTAATTTACGAAGTTTATTTTATAACAACTTCTTATTGTTCATAAATCATCATGTGTGAGTAATTGTCTAAGAATATACTTATATTCATCAACAAGTTCTTGAGCACTAGGTCTTTGATCAAAATTTATATTTTTACACTGTTTATGTATATTAAATAAATAATATATAACTACTTTATACTGTTCATGACTTTTAATAATGTAATTACATACATCTGGTACTTTCCAGATATCTACTTTTTCATTATATCCTTTACCACTAGTCCTGTAATCATTACTGCAGTTATGATCTGTTTCACGTTGTTCAGGTGCAATAAAATTTCCAGTCAGCTGGCGACAACCACAAAGTATTGTTTCATTACTTTTAATGACTGGAAGTGCATCTAAATCATTCATTATTAATTTAAAATCATTATCAATTAATAACTGACTGAGTAATTTCACTATATCATTTGAATCACAAAATACAAGCTGACCAATTGGACTGTTATGTAAATAATTTAATATTTCAACATAATTTAAACACAGTTCAACTCGTTTATAGATGGTGTCATTTGTACTGTTACTACTTAATAATTTTAAGATATTTCTTCCATCACCATTTTTTTGATATTCAGTTACATAAATGTTTAATTTATCACAATAACCTACAAGTTTTATAATATGGTTGTCACCATTCAATAATTTTAATATATTTAAACCATTTTCAAAATCTTCAATATAATCTAAATTTTTTGGTTTTAAAAGAACTACATAATATTCTTTCCACTTACTAAGAAATATATCTTTAACATTACCCTCATCGTTTAATTTTCTAATTAATGTTAAGTTTTTTATTTCATCACATGTTAATAAGGGATTACATGATGACATACCTTTTAATATAAAATGATCCTTTGAACAATTATTTACATGTGAACAAATAATTAAGTCAATCATGATAATAATTGAAATACAAAAATAAGTAATATTACAATGGAACATAATTGAATAATTATTTAATAATGCATACATAGAAAAAATTTTCTTTTATTAAAAAAAAAAAAATTTTTTCCCCCCCAATACTCCAGAGAATCTCTTTCTGTGCAGTTGTTAAATAACATAAATATTTTGAAATGTTTTATTTCTTTATATATAAATTTATATAAGTTGGAACAAATATACCCTTGTAAATTAACTCAGATCACATGCACACTTCATTTAACTAAATTTTGTTGATATTACTTAATATTCGAGTGTATTACTTGGGGTCATGAGGAAGTTTAAATCCAACTAAATTAGCTGTATCTTCAATAGAACGTTCTCCTTTGGACAGATAGTGTTGATACAATTCATTGTACTCTCTTACACTTCTTAAATAACAAAGGTACGATTCAGCCATAAACTTTGCTTCCTGCCGTGCTTTACACAACTGCTGATCGGTCACTTTGAATTTATGATATTGTGAAAAAATATATTTAACTAAAAGGGAATCTGTAAGCTTATTACTTGAGTTAGTATGACGTATTTCTGATATTAATTGTCTTAATGTCGTTAAAATTTTATTACTTGTTATATTACTCATTTTATTATAAGTTTTTTAAAATCCTCTGAAACTTTGCTTAGGTTATTTTCTTTTCATATACCTTCTTCTGAATCAGAATTATATAATGGTTCCTCTAAATCGTTAATATTATCGTTCACTATATCTTTAAGTTTATCTTTAGGAAAAGTATGTAATGATAAACTGTTAAATATGTCGTTATATTTAAAAGAATTATCCAAATTAACTTCTTCAACAATGGTTTGTATTTTAAAAAGATATCCAAATTTTTTCTTTAGATTATTTGAATTATTCAACACAATTTCATTAAAACTGTTACTAAATACAATACAGTTATTTAATCCTAAACCCCAATTTTTCCACAAAAAATTATTAACCAACCAATGTGGACAATGAGGAAAATAAACTAATGTTAATTTGTTGATTTTACGTTTACCTTTTTCGTTAATTGTAATTATATCAAATTTATAATTTTTCAATAAATCTAGTTCTATTTCATTAAATATTGGATCGTAGATCAATACATTCGATTTAAAATGCTTTTTTAAATTTAATAATAAACCAAACTGATAACGAGCATTAACATTTGTAGAAAAATGTCCTAAACCATAGCATAATATATCAATAACAAATTCTTGATTTAAGTCCAGTAGTTTTTCCAATTTCAGTTGATTATTAATAGTTTGTAACAATAATCTGTAATATGATGATGTATTCACTTCAGTCTCTATTAACTCAATAGTTCTGTTAAAAAAAATAAAAGGAAAAGGTTATTATATTAATAGTTAAACGAAGAGAATTAAATAGGAAATATACATTACTGGAAGAATTCAGACATAATTTATGGATGGATTCATGAGTAAACTGTATAGACAGAAATGCAAATAAGTAAAAAAATTGATAAACTGAATAATAGTTTTTCAGTTGCATCTAATTTGGGTAAAATGATTTTATTAAAATAAAGATTACATGTATATTGTACATTACAGGTACTCTATTACAGGTAATGTATATCATGCAACATTTAAAATGTTGCATGATAAAAGCAGTTACTGCATTTTAAGTAGATGTCAAAACTGGCTGGACCATCACATTACAAATATAAAACAATAGTAACAGCAAAAACATATTTGATAGGAACAAATTACTAATATGAAAATATATTTTGTTGGTTTGCAACCTCGTACGTCTAATTTAGTCTTTATATGTGATTTAATTTTACCACTTTGAAACATAAAGATAGAATATGGACAAAGAGATTGCAAACGTGATAAACTGCATAGGAAAAAATAACACAAATTTACTACCATAATTGATAGCGCATAATTTACATTTTTATTTTAAATTAAAATCTTATATCACTAAGCTATTAATTAACAAAAAACAGACTTCAAAATAGCAGTATGTCAAATAACTTACAAGAAATGGATACATTAAAAGATTCGGCACTTGTGCACTTTAGGTGGTACCGCATTGAAAATTAATTAGTCAAAATAGTAAAAAAACAAACTTGATTTAAATAATAACCCAAAAGTTTGCAGCTTATAGTTATAGATATTTTTTTTTTTTGTCTTCACTCATTTGACTGGTTTGATGCAGCTCTCCAAGATTCCCTATCTAGTGCTAGTCGTTTCATTTCAGTATACCCTCTACATCCTACATCCCTAACAATTTGTTTTACATATTCCAAACGTGGCCTGCCTACACAATTCTTCCCTTCTACCTGTCCTTCCAATATTAAAGCGACTATTCCAGGATGCCTTAGTATGTGGCCTATAAGTCTGTCTCTTCTTTTAACTATATTTTTCCAAATGCTTCTTTCTTCATCTATTTGCTGCAATACCTCTTCATTTGTCACTTTATCCACCCATCTGATTTTTAACAATCTCCTATAGCACCACATTTCAAAAGCTTCTAATCTTTTCTTCTCAGATACTCCGATCGTCCAAGTTTCACTTCCATATAAAGCGACGCTCCAAACATACACTTTCAAAAATCTTTTCCTGACATTTAAATTAATTTTTGATGTAAACAAATTATATTTCTTACTGAAGGCTCGTTTCGCTTGTGCTATTCGGCATTTTATATCGCTCCTGCTTCGTCCATCTGTAGTAATTCTACTTCCCAAATAACAAAATTCTTCTACCTCCATAATCTTTTCTCCTCCTATTTTCACATTCAGTAGTCCATCTTTGTTATTTCTACTACATTTCATTACTTTTGTTTTGTTCTTGTTTATTTTCATGCGATAGTTCTTGCGTAGGACTTCATCTATGGCATTCATTGTTTCTTCTAAATCCTTTTTACTCTCGGCTAGAATTACTATATCATCAGCAAATCGTAGCATCTTTATCTTTTCACCTTGTACTGTTACTCCGAATCTAAATTGTTCTTTAACATCATTAACTGCTAGTTCCATGTAAAGATTAAAAAGTAACGAGGATAGGGAACATCCTTGTCGGATTCCCTTTCTTATTGCGGCTTCTTTCTTATGTTCTTCAATTATTACTGTTGCTGTTTGGTTCCTGTACATGTTAGCAATTATTCTTCTATCTCTGTATTTGAACCGTAATCTGTTTAAAATGCTGAACATTTTATTCCAGTCTACGTTATCGAATGCCTTTTCTAGGTCTATAAACGCCAAGTATGTTGGTTTGTTTTTTTTAATCTTTCTTCTACTATTAATCTGAGGCCTAAAATTGCTTCCCTTGTCCCTATACTTTTCCTGAAACCAAATTGGTCTTCTCCTAACACTTCTTCCACTCTCCTCTCAATTCTTCTGTATAGAATTCTAGTTAAGATTTTTGATGCATGACTAGTTAAACTAATTGTTCTGTATTCTTCACAAATTAAGATCTCAGTATTGTTTCTCCCATTTCATCCTCCTCAACTTCCTCTATAACACCATTTTCTAATTCATTTCCTCCGTATAACTCTTCAATATATTCCACCCATCTATCGACTTTACCTTTCGTATTATATATTGGTGTACCATCTTTGTTTAACACATTATTAGATTTTAATTTATGTACCCCAAAATTTTCCTTAACTTTCCTGTATGCTCCGTCTATTTTACCAATGTTCATTTCTCTTTCCACTTCTGAACACTTTTCTTTAATCCATTCTTCTTTCGCCAGTTTGCAGTTCCTGTTTATAGCATTTCTTAATTGCTGATAGTTCCTTTTACTTTCTTCATCACTAGCATTCTTATATTTTCTACGTTCATCCATCAGCTGCAATATATCGTCTGAAACCCAAGGTTTTCTACCAGTTCTCTTTATTCCGCCTAACATTCTCCAAGTTTCTCTAGCATTCTTTATTTCCTTTTCAATATTCTCCCATTCTTCTTCTACATTTACTACCTTATCTTTTTTACTCAGACCTCTTGCGATGTCCTCCTCAAAAATCTTCTTTACCTC
Source organism: Lycorma delicatula (assembly GCF_047948215.1). Lineage (NCBI taxonomy): Eukaryota > Metazoa > Arthropoda > Insecta > Hemiptera > Fulgoridae > Lycorma > Lycorma delicatula. Next base: position 22,279,877 of record NC_134459.1, read on the forward strand.
CTCTTCCTCAAGCTTCTCTAAATTCCACCGATTCATCTGACACCTTTTCCTCAGGTTTTTAAACCCCAATCTACATTTCATTATCACCAATTATAGATATAAATTAACCAAACTTAACCTATGCTCGCTAACCTCGACTGATTAACAGTTTTGTTTTGATAATTTAAATAACTGCAATAATTATTGAATTTATTATTTTAATGCTCAAAACATTACTGTGTTAATTAGTCAAGGTTAGCGAGCGTAGGTTAAGTTTGGTTAAATTATATTTATAAATTAAAAGGTAATATCAAGGGATATTAACAATAACCCAAAAGTTTGCAATTTAGTTCAGGATAATTCTTAAGCCACAGCGGTGGCTTATAAATTAAAAATACTAAAAAATATTCTAAAGTGCCAAATATTCTAAAAGTAAAACACAAAAAAATAATTTTTATTCAAAACATACCAGTAAATAATTTCAAATAAGTAACAAAAATGCTCTTGCATACAGTACAAATAAATGGGACCAGAACAATAGTTATCAAACTATACCTTCCGTTAAAATGACATTTCAAGGACTATATCTCATAAAAAATAACACATGATAATAAAAATAAATAATCATTAGTTACCTAATAACTTCAGCGAGAGGCTTCTTACAGTTATCTTCTACTAAATTTAACGTTAAATTATGCAAATGTTTTTTGCTAACTTTCTTCTTTTTTTTGTATTTCACAACTGTAAACTCTGAGTTCATACTAAATTAAATACATAATTGATAAATATGTTCTTCTATAATTTTTATCATGATAAGACATTAAAAAATAACCTTTACGTTGAAAGGGTCGTTGACGTAATAAATTAGAAACCGATAGTATCGAAAAAGGAGAAACATCGATAATGCATTTATATTATTGTACATAGAATCCACACCCGCACAAATGTCAAACGACTTTTTTTATTTCGAACCCAGATTCAAATATTTTTAACAATTACGAATCATTTACGTTTAACATAGCTGCATAGTATTTCTAAGTGAAGATGGCACCAAAGAAATCATTTAGCAAAATACCATATGTACATTTTAGGAAGAGGGAAATTTTTATCTACAGAACAATTTTCTTAGGAAACGCGATGAAAAATTGTTAATAAACTCCTGCATTTATACAGGTGTTACATTTAAATTGATAGTACTTACAAACAAAATTGATCAATTTCTTATCAGAGTAATTTCTCTGCGTTTATTATAATTATTGCTTTAGTTCATGTCATTCCTCATTAATCTCATTGGTTAAGTATGCATAATAAGCTGAGAAATGAGAAAAGTCCAAGTTGAAAAGGAAATCGATACTTTCCGTATATCAGTATTTTTCTGTCGAATAGCTTTGATTTTTTACCTAAAATAGTAAACCATTTACTCATCTAATTTCCCAACGCGTTATTCAGTTATTTTCATTAAAAACGTGATTACGTAGGACTGAAACATTCTTCTGTACATTGTACTAGGGTATAACATTCTACAAACCACTAAGTTAGTAATTTTCTATGTAAATATAATGATGGGCTTAATGTTTTTTAAGCTGTTCCTGGTGTTTTTAATCTACGATATTTAAATGTAATAAAAATACAGTTAATTGTAAAAATGTAATATAGTTAATTGTTCGTTAGGAGGTTATACTTATTTCAAATCGGTTCGAAAGTAATGTGTTAAGATTCACGTTGAATGAATGAGTTAAATCCCCTTTTTTGTGGAAAATTATATACTTCAGGTAATCAATATTAATTTAAAAAGACATCATAATTCAATTAAATCATAGGGGGATCTATATTTTCTGCCTGTTACCGGCAATTTTTTTAATCAACATTACCTCTTATTTTTTATATATGAAATATTTTAACTATTTAACTGGTTAGCATATTCAAAATTCATGTTAGCCACTGATATTCAAGCTGAAAATTTATTGTGTGCTGCATAAATAATAATAATAGTTGGCGAACTTTCAATTAAACAAATGTCAAGCGGCTTTGACGATATGTGTAAATAAACATGTCATACCAACATCATAATTTAACAGTTAAGTCTTTAACTTATTATTTTTGAATTTTTCATATTGCTATTATTTTTTTATGTCAGAAATCTTTAGAATATAAACTGTTAGCAATTTTAATGAGAAATTAGAAAATTTATTTTATGCTTAACCCAAAATTTAAGTAGTATTATTTAACAAACGCAAGATAATAGGTACTTTTTACCCTTGTGTAAGTTATTCTCATTTTCCGATTACACTTTCATGTGTAAAATTATTACGAAGGCAGTGTAATCTTGGCTTGGGTGTTTGTCCTCGCTTAGTAAAGTGGTTATTGTTGTGTTTTAAATCGTTAATATTTGCGATTTGCGACGGCAACCATTTCAGAAATAGGTGTTATAATAATATTAATACTGGAGTAAGAGGATGAGTTGTCCAGACTCACAAATCTTTAGGAAGGATAAGAGTTTCGCTAGTGGTGATATGGGGGACGTTCTCGGGAAAGAGTCTGATGATGCCGAGGGAGATGAAGTATCTCTAGAATATAAAGAATGTGGAGTTCCTAGAGAAGATGCTGATGGTGCACCATGTTCGGATGAAGTTGATGCCTTTATTTATGATTCGGTATGTAAATTTTCGTGTTAAAGTTGTACGAACTGCTTTGTGTATCACGCTACGATTTTGGATTAGGCTAGGTTGGGAACGGCTGACATTCCGTCATTTTTTTTATTTAAAATAATTGTAGTACGTAATTTCAGAAATTGTTATAGTATAAATGCTTTTAATCAATATGTTGGTATTTTTTTCGTATTTACAATCATTTTACTATATATTGTGAACATATACACAATATGACAAGAATTTTGAACCAATTACTACTAAGGTTTGTTAGAATAGAAATGTAATTACCAAAGCTAGAGTTGGGTAAATGACAGATTTTTGTTATTGATCTGAATTGTAGATTGTGTAGTATTTTTATTAGTGAAGACTTCTTTCAATCCATCACACTTTCTGTTACATCCATTTGAAACATCATTTTTAAAACAAGTTAGTTGTGTTATTTTTAAAAAAATGATTAAAACATGAATTTATGAAGTTACTTGTTGGGTCAATAATACTTTACTTCGATTACCTCTTTTGTCTGTTTGTAGAGAAAGTTACTTTTAATTTTTATGTAATTTAATTAGCAGGCAGTCCTGTTGAAGAGTTACATTTATTGACATACTGAAAAATTGTAATTTGATTTACTGTTACCATGCCTTTAAATTTACTGTAGAAGTGTAAGGACACATTTGTACATTTTTATTTAATTATTAATTTTTTAATTGGAATTTGTAAAATGTGTTACTTTTTTCTATTTTAATAGAGATTTATGTAGTAAATATTTTGCAAAGCTGCAAAATAAATATGTTAGGTCCATCTGATGTAGTTATTTTGTAAGCAGCTTTTGGTGGTAAAGAATTTCTTTGAAGTTGTTAAAAGAATTGTATTTGATCTTTATAAATTTTTTATGAATTTTATTGTGTTTTGTAGATTTTAGTTTTATTTTCTATTAGTAAACGTTACATGTTGCATTTAATATTTTTGAATACATGCGTCCAGTTTGTATGAGGTGATTATGAATATCTGTTACGTGTAATAGTTATATGTGTTTATTATATCAACACGAGATTTTGTGTTACACATGCCCATGTCAGTTGGGAATTGTGAACTCAACAAAAATAAAATACTCTGCAAATGTTAATTGCTACGTATCCATATTTATAAACATATATTATTTTAAATACAAAATGATCAGTAACGTACTCTTTAAAAAAAATACATTTACATTTATGAAAAACTGCATGCTGTTAGAAACCATTCTTAAAAATATCTTTCAACACATAAATGGGATTAAATAGGTACATGCTGTTTTATTTTATATATTTATTTTTTTTTGTTAATGATAATAGTTATAATTAGTTAAGTAGCCCACTGGGCTGGTCTAGTGGTTAACTCATTGCAAAGCAGTTGTTTAACATCTGATTTTTGAATTTGAAGGTTTGTGAGGTCAAATTCTAGTAAAAGTTTGTTATTTGTTACTTTTGTATGGATTTGATTGCTAGACAGTGGATACCAATGTAGTTTAGTTATTGGGGTTCAATTAGCCACATGTCTTGGGAATGGTTGGCCTGAGTAAAGAATACACCTCAAAATTGTACAAGAATACACCTCGTTTACATGTCACACATATTATCTTCATCCCATTGGAATATTTTTAATTAGTTCTTTTACAAATTTTAATTATGAAAATCTTTTACATCAGACGCCTGTTTTAATTATTAAATATTTAATTATTAATGCCTGTTTTAATTATGAATTATTTAAATCTAGTAACCAGTACAAAAATATTGTAATATTTATTGTAATTTGTTTTAATATTATTAAAAAATAATATTTATATAATATATTTGTTATATTATTATTATTATTGTGTAGGGATTGCTTATTTTTCAGTATTTGAACAGATTGCAGTGTACACATTAAGAAAATAAAAATAAATAAATTAGTTGTTCAGTAAATTTTTATGGTGTAATGCAAACTTAGATAGAAGAGTTATCATAATCACTGCTGGTCATATTACCTTTTGTTCTATAATTGGACATAGAATTTTAAAATAAAATAAGTTTTATTTTAATAAAAAATAATGGTATGGAATTAATGTTTTAAATCTTGGCTAAAGTTTTATAAAACTTTTGAAAATTTGTTGGTGGCACTTGTAATTTTATATATTGTACTTTTTTAAATATAGATGGGTGATAATAACATTAAGTTATTAAGTGATATAGAAAAGGATCAACAAAATCTTGAGGAAGATGATGAAGATGAAAATGATGTGGAAAATGAACAGTTATTACAACAGAATTATAGTAGTAATGAAAACCAGCCTTGTCAACGTTGTACTTGTGAAAGCTGTAAAAATTATAGGTGAGCAGAAGATATTTTCATTAGAATATCAAATACAAGTTAAAATTTGATTTTAATGGAATATTACATTTTGAGTGTTTTAGTTGAATTTATTGAAAAATAAATTTGTGATGTATTTATTAATTAGTTAGTTAGTTTTATGAATTAAAAAAAAAATATTTCAACACTAATGTTTTTTGTAGGGTTACATATGATTCAGATAGTATAGAAGAAATGCGAATGGCACAGTCTCGCTGGATGGAATTGAGACAGTATATTCGAAGTGTTTATCGAATGGCTATGGAAGGTAATAACAGCCTAGTGCAGCCATATCAACCTCATATTAAAGAACTAGTGTACAGGTAAGTAACATATGTTCATGATGGTTTTTATTTCATTATTTACTAAGAAATTATATTTATTCTGCAGTTTGTTGTAGCTTATACATTTTTTTTTAATAGAGTAGGTAGTATTTTTAATCATGCAGAATGTAATATTATTTTTCATTCATGGTTGCCAGCCTTAATCATATGTTGGTTTTATCCATTTAAGTATCTTCATTTTTATGTTGTAAACAGTTAACTGTCTGCTGGACACTTAACATTTTTGTGTTCTGAGTCACATGAGGGAACAGGCAATTTGAAAAATCAGACAGCAAAGTTGAAATACTCTTCTGGCATTGGTTATTTATTCTTATATAGTGGAGAAATAATTAAACATGAAAAATGTTACTCAAGATTTCTTTTTTTGGGATGCGGGTAATTTATTATGAAGTTTTATTGCAAAATTAGCATTATATGTTTGAATAAACAAAAAAGTTTTAAAAATTAAAAAAATTGGTATTTTTCTATTTTTTCTGTTCCTCCACATCCAAATCACCTTCCAAAATTTTTTATATTTTTTTTTATTTACTACATCTTAAATGGGATAGGATTTGTCTTAATGGTTGTGGAACAATATGAATGAATGGGGAAGGGAAATTGATTTTGGAGCAAATTTTTTTTAAAACATGGTAAGATAAGCGCGCACACATGTATTGAACTTAATATCATCAAAAAAGCAAAATTTCATAAAAATTGCTCAGTCAATCAAAATTTATTAAGCTTGATTCATACTCCAATGCTTGCACTTATGAACATTACTGCCTTTTTTTTGGGCCCCTGGGTGGAAACATCAAGAAATGAAAAAAAACCTTTACCCCATTTTTGTGTCTGATTCTGTCTCTTCTTGCAGCATAGTTGTAGAGTTATGACACCAGGAAAGTAAAAATATACAGTGAAATTAAAACTTTTTGTCTTTAAAAGATAAAAATTTTAAATGATTATATTTTTACATGACTGTTAAAAGATTAAGGTTCTCGCTATTAATCATTCATTTTATAGAGAACTAATTTCTTAAAGGTAACATAACATAGATGGCGACCATTTATTAGTATGCATTTTTTTGTACAAATTTACTGCAACCTGCAATATTTTAACAGAAGTTTCTTCAATTTATTTGTGAATCGTAACCTTCAGTATGTTAATAAAGATGATGAGAGAACACTTGGCTTTTAAAAATTTGTGAAAAGAAATACTGTATCAAACGATCTGGTGATCCCACCAGTCAAATCACATGCTGTACCAGGACATGATGGAGTTCTCAAAAAAAAAAAAAATTATAAACTAGTTATCCAAATTTTTTGACCACAGATTGCACACCACATTCACCTTTTCCGTGTTTAAGTTTGGTGTAAAAGGTGAGAATTTTCTACAGCTCAATAAAAAAAAGTTTTGTTAATTACATAACCACTTCGAACAACATGAACTTCATCAGACCAAACACTTCTTACGAAATATATGTTTTCATCACATTTTCAAAAACAGCAAAACTAACTCATTAAAATTTTGTGTTTTCAATTACTGGATCGCCTGTGTCTTGTACAGATGCTCAAATAGGGTTAACATTCTATCCAAATTATAAGAAAAGTCTAATGATTGCATGTTTCCGTGCAATACACCATGGACTGGTGTATTGGAAGTGGTGTTCAGATACATTTATTGGATCGGGATATATAGCACACTCATTGTTGAACCCATAGCTTCAAAATTTACAACCTATATCTTTACATTATGACTAATGGAACCAGATCATAATGAGAAAGTTGAAATGAGAACAAAATTCTCACCACACAGCTTCATTACAATCAATGTTCTTGTGAAATGCTTATATCATAAATGGACAGTGCAGTTTCAACCAATAGCTTATTATAAATAAATTCCATTGAATGGAGAACAAATTAACATCATAATAGTCTTGCCAACAAACAAACAAAGCTGTTGTTTTATACCCTTACACCACACAATTATTGTCTGCTTTTTCTGGTGCTTTGTTTTGTCTTCTGTCATTTGGGTAATAATAACCTGTCATTATTTTATAATTACCATATTTATATTTGTTCTATGTAGTCTGAATTATTTTTTTTATACTGCAGCATATTGTGTTGAAATTGAAATGTCTGCCATTTAGATTTCAATGCCCAAATCAATTTATTATTGTGTTATGTATTATTTTATATTTAAAAATTGAATAAAATAGTGATTATTTACATTTGTTATTAAATTCTAAATCCATCTTTCAAATTCTGATGAATCTTTACAAAAAAATTGTCAAGTTTGATGATTTTTTAATTATTGTGTTTTACTGTAAAATTGAATTAAAAAAATAACAAACTAACTTAATGATTAACCTTCATCATGGCTAAATAGATAGAATAGTAACAGTTTTTGTACAGTTTGTACCTGTGTAAAAGTTTGTGGATTTTAGTTTATTGTATAAAATACTTCAGGACTTTAGTATGCAATTTTTTAAATGTTAAATTTTATATAATGTTATGTAAAAATAAAACAGATTTCTGGAAATTAATGTAAGGGCAAATTCTGAGAATGAACAAGCCATATCTGGAATGAAAAAAGTTGTCTTCTACCATTGCTGCAGCGCTATTATTGCAGCTCTGAGCAAATGTGTCATATTCTCTCATTTGTTGACTTTTGGTAGACACTATTACAAGTACAGCAATGTTTGTTTACAGTTGATTGAACAAGTGTTTAAATCAATCAAGAATTCTACTGACATAGAAGTTATCTGATTTTTAAACATGAGAAATATCAAACCAGCTGATATTCATCAGTAACAAATAAGTGAAGCTTATGGTGAAAAAGCTATGAGTGATGGAATGATTAGAAAGTGGGTGTAGCAGTTGAATGAGGGAGCAATGATGTGGTGCCCTTCCGTCATGAATGATGGTTTGGTTAAGTGGATGAAAAGATTAAAGAAAATCTATTATGGTTTATTACATCTCTTCATTCTGTATTAGTTTCATGAACAGTTTTGTGTGAAATCATAACTCAAAACCTATACTATGGCAAACCCTACTCTTGGGTGCTGAAAATATTAACAAAGGCTAATAAAAGGAGCAATCAGGTGGTTCAGTCTCTTCTTTCCTGATATAAAAACAAAGGTGATGAATATTTTGAGGGAAATAATGACTGAAGATGAGACTGGATCTTTCACATTGCTGCAGAATCCAAATGGTAGAACATAACATCTCTAAAAAAACTGAAATTCAAAACCACCATTATACCATGAGAAATCATGTGCACTGTCATTTGGGATAAGAGAGGGATTTTGTTGGCTGACTTCTTGCCGAGAGGTGAGACTTAAATGTTTTGCTTTATTATATATAATATTCTCAAAAAACTGCATCATGCAATCCAAAACAAGAGGAGATGCGTGTTCAATGATGGGGGTTTTGTTGCTTCACGACAATGCTTGTCCACATGTTTCTAGTGAAACTCAGACTGATTACAATCTGGTTTGGAACTATTGAATTACATACTTTATAGTTCTGGCTTGGCACCTATTGACTACCATATTTTTCTCCATCTCAAGCAGTTCCTTGCTGGTCAGAGCTACAACAGTACCTGTGTTATGAAAAATGCTTTACAACAGTGGTTAGCTTCACTGGTGATGTGATTGAGAAAGGAATGAAAAAATTGATTAAAAGATATGAAAATTGTGTAAATAATTATGGAAATTATATAGAAAAGTAGTTTTAAGGTACGTTTTTAATTTATTAATTTAATTATTCTGTTGAAAGTACTTTTAATAACAAAACTTACATTTGGATACATCTTGTACATTTCTAGTTTTTTTTTTGTTTTTTTTTTTATGATAATATCGATTTAGAAATAAAGTTGTGTCAAGGAAATGTGTAACTATCAGTTTATTCTGTATAAATCTCCTCCATTTAAACTCCTCCATTTGGAAAATACCAAATTCTGTCTGAGTCCTAAGTTCATGTTAAAAAACAAAAAAGTAAATGATTACTCATTAAGTGTATTGGGGCCATAAAAAATTTAGTTTTCACAGAAAGCAGATATGATGTAGGACCAAGTTATTGAGAATAAATGATTTTCAGAATTTTTTTTGGATCAATAAGTTTAAAGAACCTTTAATTAATAATCAATTTGTCTTTCATTAATTCTTCAATTTTTATGTAATCAGATATGAAAAACCACATTGCTTTAAGTATTATTTGTTTGTATCTTAGTATACATAATCATATTTATACTAAGATATTGATTGATACTAAGATATATGATTTAAATATTAAATATTTGATTTAATATTTAAATCAAATATTTTTATGATTTAAAAATATTTGACTGTATTAATCTAATATTTTTTTAATGCTTTTACAGGTTATGCAATCGTAATCCACATTTATTATTTCAAAGGTTAGAAGCACAAGTACAGGAATTTGTTATTGAAGCTAAAGTAAGACAATTGGAATTATTACATCGGGAAAAAGAAACCCCTCAATTGTCACGAATGTTTTTAACAGGTGTGTAATTACATTTTTCCATCTTATTTTTTCATACAATCTCTAAATAGCGCTTTTGCAGCAACCTGCATCTTCAGTTGTAAATTTTTTCTTTTTTGTAAAATATTTAGTGTTAAATTACATATTAAACTCAAAATTAAAAATTAAAGTATAATAAATTAAAATATATAAGAAATCAAAATATAAAAATTTTAAAATTTATTAAAGGAAGTATAAAAATGTTAAATAAATTATTAAGATTGAAAATTACATATAAAAATATGACGTCAAGTATTATAAAATTAAATAAATAATTAAAACTTGTGTTTGGCCAGCCAGTACTGTGGTAATCAAGTTTATTTAATTAGTATATTTTATTTTATATTATTTTTGTAATGCTTGATGTCATATTTTTAATTTTATCATTTTTATACTTTAACAAAAAAATGTATTTTTATTTTTTAAGTTTTTAATTTTAATTTTTTAATTTATTATAATTTAATGTAATTTAACATTAAATATTTTACAAAAAAGAAAAAATCTACAACTGAAAGCATACAACTGATAGCATGAAAAAATGTGTGTCGTTTTATTTTATTCAGTTCTCTTCACTTTTGTAAGTTTTGGAACTATCAATTTTCCTGTTGAAAATTTTTGCAAGATTCATGCATTTCAGCTCAAAAGTTTCCATTGCAAATGCGATAAATTAAAAAAAGTATCCAAGTATTCTCTTTTAAAAATTGAATTGGCATTTTTAAAAGAGAGTTGTGAGACTGTAAAGCGTGTGATTTTGCTGTTATTTGAAACACTTTGTTACTGAAGTTAATTGTGCATTCATTTGCATATTAGTCTCTTTGTTATTATTTTACAAAATAATGACAAAATATGGTAAAAAAATGACAAAATAAATAAAATTATGCAGTGTGTGATTTAATTTTATTTGTGTTTGCCACTAGTAGTGTTCTTATTGTACTGAATTTTCTAATTTGAAAATGCAAATTGTTAATACTTTAATATTTATGCTATCATTAACCCATTAACCAGAGAGTAGTTTGATTGTTTCAAAGTAGGCAGAAAGAATTGTGGGCAATAAAATCTAGACAGCTGGGATTGTTGACTGTGAACGAGCATGTTGAAAACCGACAATTTCCATGCTATAACACTGGATAACAAAATTTGTTTTTTTAATTTCTTACAAGAATTATATTATTACATGAATCTTATATTATTTTTGACATTAATTTCAAATAAGTAAGTGATTTCTTTCTATCAGGCATAAATATTTTTTAATTAAATTTTTTTTTAAATTAAAAAGCATTGTGAGTTGGTGAAACATTATTATATGTACAATTTCTACATGCCCAAAATCTGCTAGCTTTGTATTTTCCATTGTAGCTTAGTTTGCTGTAGGTACATCAGTCTTGTTATTCCAGCAGTAATCATACAGTATTCTTGGGTTCCATTTTCCATGGAATCCAAGAATTCTGGGTGGAAGCATGTTTCCATGGTGTATACTTCCTGGTGAAAGTGTTCATTGGTCGCAGCTCCAAGATTGGTAGGAAAAAATTCAGATGAGACTCGAAGAAGTGGGTCTTTAGAGATATATTACATTCAAGTGCTTTATAGGTTTAAGAAGTTTAGTTATAAGTTCTTTGTAGTTATCTGCCTTAACCTTTTTAAAAGATTTCCACGCAGGAACCTCACAGTTACTTAAACGCTCTAGAAATTTAATATCATTCATTACTTATCTCATTTGTGGCCCAACAAATATATCTTCCTTTATTTTAGTATCACTTAGATTATTAGGTAATTATTTTTTTAGAAAGTGAAATCCAATCCCATCATGATCCAGTGCTTTAATGAAATTTTTCATTAAATCTGGTTTAATGTATAGGAGTAGAAAGTAAACTTTTTCAGCTTTACTGGTGATGGACTCACAATATTCTTCTCTCTTACAGTCAATGTTTCTCATTTTGGCCATCCAAAAACATAATGATTCTTCCTATTTCTGCTTTCCCACTCGCACAAGAAGCAACAGAATTTAATATAACCAAGTAACAGTGCCATCACTTTCAGGTCTTCGCAAATATGCCATAAATGTTTCTCATACTGAATCACAACAAATACAAGTTTCATATTTCATGTGAGCTAAAGAGATTGATGGGATATTATTTCTAACATGAAGACAGACTGCTTTCAAACTATGCTTTGAAGAGTCTGTAAAAAAAAACACCATTCTTCAGGATGGTGCTTGTCCCAAAGCTTCTTGTAAAGATTCTACATCATTACAGTAAATTAAGTCCTTGTATACTGGAAGAAGAATTGTTCAAGTTCACACTACTTGTTATGGAAAACACTTGTTTTAATATTGTGTTTTAAAAGATTCCATCCTTTCAGTTGTGATGTGAGAATTTCTGCTTGATTCTTGGATTAATTTAGATCATGAACAAGATTTTTTAATTCTGACTGATTAATTAAGTACAATTCAGTATTTATATTTTCTAAAAATGTTAGGTCTCTTCTTTTTTCATCATATGATAAATCTGCACAACCTTCAACATCAACAGCTTTATCTTTGTCTAATTCCCATGTTTTTGTGGTACTAGAATTGGAAACAGTGGACTGTGAGGCACTGGTCTTATAGTAGAGGAAATATCAGGATACTTAACAGCATGTCTAGTCTTAGCTATTATCCCTGATATTTTTGTTATTCAGAAATAGCAATCTGCGAAGTAATTCTTCAGTTCTATCTAAACCATTGGAATTGCAAATGTCATGATACAAGGTCCATTCAACCAACTAGTTAACAGTGTTACATGTAAATTGCAGCAAATCTGAGGAGTCCAGAATCTGGTCTGATCTCTTACTTTACATCCAAAATATAATTTATATGATTTTTTTTATCAGTAGAGTTATGTTTTTCCTCTAAGACTTTAATGTTACCTCACCGCAAATGTAGCAGAAATTATCTGGATGGTTAATGCAATTAGTGGGATTTTTATTAAAAAGTTCACAACAAACAAATACATATCACAAAACACTTTTTACGCACATTAATATAAAAATAAAAGAGAAAAATAAAATCGCAAATTAGTAGCTAGACCTAGATCCTTTAGTTAAGTTAGCTGGATTTAAATGTTACACATATTAGACCCTGCACTTGACTGATGTATTTGAGTTTTTTTTTAGCCTGCATGTTACATTGTTTGTTACATATTACATTGTTAACAGTATTTCATTCAGCACTTAGTCACCATAACAAAATTCATACATGCTGCACAACGTGTGAGTAATGGATGACAATTACATCTAGAAAAAATATAAAATTAATCATATATGTATCATTTTAATTATTGCTTTAATAATAATAACTTATTTTAATTTGCTATTTATAAATTCAAATAAATTATAGCTTATTTAGCAAATTAACTGCTGTGATAAATAATTATTTTATTGTACTTGCATTGTTCATGGACATGTACTTGCTGGAAAATAGAAAGGGAAATTACAAAAAGTATAAGGTCGTATAGGGAAATTCTATCTTCATACTCAGGATTAGATCCCAAAAATACCTAAGATTCAGCATCAACAAATTCTGAACATGTAACAAAATCATAGTTAAAAAAAAGCTGAGAAAATATTCTTGTTATCTCACTTTTTACATAATTATTTTCATTGATTTATAAAAACTTCAATTTTTTTGTATTTAAAATCACATGAAAAATTTGTTTTGTTGGCGCGCACACACACACACACACACACAAACTCTTATACTCAGAAAAATTTCAATTTCAATAATCTTAAAAATTAAATTATTGTCTTGGAATAAATAATTTTTAATTTGCCTTGAAAGATTTTATTTTTATTTCCTTTTAAGAGCTTGATTGATGAATTTATTAGAATAATTAATGGAAAAACAAATTATATGAATATTTTACTGAAAGTATATGGAATTAAAAATTTAAATAAATTGTAGTATAGCTAAATGTTGTAGCATAGATTCTATTCAAGTTATATCAGTGACACAAAAGCACTTGCGTAAATTTTTTTATCACTGATGCTAGGAATGTAGTTGATATTTGTTATTCTGTGCTGGGCTGTAATTGAGGTCAGAACTGGCACAAATAAAGCATTACTTTTTAATATAATTAATTTTGGCAGCAGTCATTATTTGTTCAGTATAAATTTACTACAGATAAAATTTCAGTTCAAATTTTTAATTTTATAAAAACTTGGAAAACAGTTAACTGTGAATAAAAGAAGTAAAAAGTATTAAAAGAAGTACAAAGTATTGAGATAAGTCATATCTTATCTTAATTTTTCATGAAAGTACTTTCATGACATCCTCCATCCCCAGTCATGATTGAAATAATTCAGTTATTGAAAAAAAAAAGTTAGATAGAAATACTGAAATAATGAAAGTTGTGTATTAGTTTAAACAAGAAAATTTATTTAAACATTTTTATTATATCTCGATATTCTGTACTAGGTTGTTTATTTAATAGAATTTAAATATAATTTAATGTTACAGAGGAAAAATATGAATCTTAAAATGATTAATTTCAGTAAAATAATATAAATATAGATGTATACACTGGGTGATTCCAAATTGTACAACAATCTCTCAGGAGATGATTCTATAGCCAAAAATAAGATAACATTTCATAAAACATTGCTCAGAAAATGATTATTTGGTGCTTCCTTGTGGATTTTGATTTAAGAAATTAAATAAAAGTTATCCAAGACTGCTATCTCACTTAGGTTTTAAGAAAAACAGGGTAAAACATGAAAACGTTTTGTTGCAACATACACTTTTTTTAGATTTGGAATAAAATAACTTTGTTAATTTACCAATAAATAAATAAATATTTCTAGTTAACTTTGTAGAGAATTAAGTTCTGAGAAAATTGATATAAATAACATCTATTAAAATTAAACACAAATTTTTAAAGTTCAACTTTAATTAGAAACAAAGTACACAAACTGGATCGTAAAAGTGATATGATTTTAAACAGAACACATACATGAAAGACGTCCTTTTAAAACATGTAAAATGTTCATAGATTCACAATAACAGCTAATCAACAATTAAGTTTAGTGTGTAGTATTTGAATACTCATTTGATCGGTGTTTGTGCTGTTATTGTTTGGTCAGTTTTTCACAATGGGTGATAGCACAAATCTGTTTTCATTTGGAGAGTTGACGGATATGTTGTTAATTTACAGTAAAATAAATAAAAATTGATCGGTTACTATGCATGAATACCAGGAAAATTATCCAGATCAAAAAGGAATTATCATGATCTTAAAACATTTGAGGCGTGGAGAGGTGAGTTCGAGAAATAGGTATGTTTAAACCACAATGATTCAATGCTGGTTGTGAATGTTTTGTGAAAAATGCCAAAGCTAAAAAAGGAATATCGAATGCAGTACAAGTATCTCCCACCTTAAACACCAGTAGATTGTCACATCACTTTCATGTTTGGCAATCAAATATGTGGTGAATATTACGTTAAAAATTATACCCATTCCATACAACACCTGTACAAGAGTTGTTACCACCTGATTTTTGATAAATGGATGAAATTCTGAAAATGTGAACATCATATTGATTTCCTAAGTGTTATTCTAACTACTGATGTATCTTGTTTTAAAAGAAATGGTATTGTAAATTATCAAAACATTCACACTTGGGCAGAAGAAATTCCCATGAGACTGCTACATGTCATTTTCAATGCACTTTTTTGTTTAATGTTTGGTATGATTGTCTTAGTGATATCTCATAGGCCCTTTTTTATTACCATCAAAGCTCAATAGAGAGTAGTACTTGGAATTTTTGCAAAAAAAATGTGATTGAACTCTTGGAAAATATTCCACTTGCAAAAAGAGTGCAGTTGTTGTTTTATAATGATTGTGCATCTGTTCACTACTGTTGTGATGTGATGAATCGTTTAAATAACAGATTCAGTAAGCAATGGATTAATCGAAATGGACCAGGTAAAATGGCCTTCTTGATCTCCCGATCTCACGCCAATGGACTTCTTCCTTTGGGGTTGGATGAAGTCGTAGTCTATTCCACTCGTATTGACACAGAAGAAATGAATTGATACATCGTGTAATAGAAGATGGAGCTACTAGTGGGAATAATAATGATACTATTAGATATATCCAGCTAGCATGGATTCACCGAGCTGAACTTTACATTGAAGAGAATGGCAGTCACATTTATTTGTAGCTTCATCAAGTAACCATTTTGATATTTAATAATTTAAAAACAAAAAGTACATAATTTTTATCTTTTGAAATCTATTTTATATTCATTTATTCTATTATTGGTATGTTTCGTTTTTGTTTTTTAGTTACATTATGTTCAGGCACAATGATAACGGGAAAGCATTTTTCATCCTCAAAAAAAAAAGGTTACATTATGTTCAAATATTGTTAAAATTGTTCTCTTTAAAATCACATCACTTTTCCGATTCATTTTGTGTCTTGTTTCTAATTAAAGTTGAATTTCTCAAATTTGTGTTTAATTTTAATAGACGTTATTTACATCAGTTTTCTACAATTAAATTCTCTACAATGTTATCTAGAAATTTATATTTGTTTATTGGTAAATTAACAAAGTTATTTTATTCCAAACCTAAAATAATGTATTTTTCAGCAAAACATTTTCATGTTTTACCCCATTTTTCTTAAAACCTAATTGAGGTAGAGGTCTGGGACTAGTTTTATTCAATTTCTTAAATCAAAATCCACAAGGAAGCACCAAATAATCGTTTTCTGAGCAGTATTTTATAAAATGTTATCTTATTTTTGGCTATAGAATCATCTCCTGAGAGATTGTTGTACAATTTGGAATCAACCAGTGTATACATCTATATTTATATTATTTTACTGAAATTAATCATTTTAAGATTCATATTTTTCCTCTGTTCTGTTAAATTATATTTAAATTCTATTAAATAAACCACCTAGTACACAATATTGAGATTATGAATTGAATATTCAATTTCTTAGATCAAACATCATAAGGAAGCACCAAATTTACCCTTGATTTGTACCCCAAGAATTTTAGTACGGTTTAATTTCACAGAGGGAGCAGAAAGCTTGGGCTAAATATTTCATGAGCTAAAACTTGCTATTGAACCGTTTTCAGACCTATGTTTATATGAAACAGTTTTTCTTATTTTTGGCTATAGCATCATCTCCCAAGAGATTGTTGTACAATTTTGAATCGATTCTATATAATATATTAATTTACAAGAAATTAAAATTACGGATACAAGATTTAGAGTATAGTACTATGATATCGATAATAATACAGGTGGGCCTGGCCATATTGATGGGACACATTTAAAATGCATTTGTGGAGCATGTTGAATACAACATTTATTACAAAATATGTGGAACACCTTGCCAAAGGACTGGAGTTTTGCACTGTGTTCAGTGTTTGAAGATTACATCCGTTAAATGGGCACCAACTTGACAAGAACATTCTTTGGCCCTAACAATCATGTTAAGCAAAGTTTGGCGTAGGGTTTCAACAGGGAAAGCTGTTTGCTATCTCCCTTCAGGTGCTGTCCAGTTCTTTGATGGTAGTGGGCTTTGTGTTGTACACTTTCTCCTTTAGATAACCCCACAGGAAATAGTCCGGTGGAGTTAGATAGGGGGATCTGGATGGCCAATGGATATCCATGAATCTGGAGATGAAGTGTCCCAGGAAGTGTTGCCATTGACACTGCAGTATGACTGGTGGCACCATTCTGCTGGATCCACATGACCTTTAAGCTAAGCTCTCTCATTTCAGGAATGAAAAATGTTCATAACATTGTGTTGTACTGCTCAGCAGTGATTGTGTCAGTGTCATTTTATTCGTTCTTAAAAAAAATAGAGACTTATCACACAAGCATGACTTACTTCACACCACACAATTACCTTGACACTGTGCAATGGCATTTCATGAACATTTGCAGATTTTCTATTAACAGTTTTGTTTTGACAGAATCGATAGTTTTGTTTATTGACGTATCCACTGAGGTAGAAATGAGCTTTGTTAGACATGATAAGAGCTTGCACAGTCATCACCTTTGCTGATTAGCCAATCACAGAATGTGGTTCATTGAACCTTTCCTTGGTTGAACAATTTATGCATCACCTGTACCTTGTATGGATGCAGTTGTAAGCCCTTTCTAAGGATTCACTGCACACTGGTACATGGAGTTGACATAGTTGCCGAGTTGACTTCTTTGGACTTTGATCCATGGCATTGGACCCACATTCAATGTTTATTCCACTATGTGACGATCGAGATCTCTCTGGGAACCATTTTTTATTTGCGTTTATGGTTCTTCAAAAGTTGTGAATAGCATGCAGTATGACATTTCAGGATGGTGCTACCCATTTCTTAAAATGTTGTTTGAAACACCTTTGTGCTGTGATGATGAAGTTTCCACTACTGAAGAATGCCTCCACAACATGCAGAATTTTAACGGAGGTCCACATGAAGATGATTCCCTGGCACAATGAAAGAAAGACGTATCAGTGACTCTCATTCTTACACTTCTTGTTAAGCTTTATGAAAACTAAGCATGACTGCTTTCAGTATTCAAAATATAAATATGTCCATCAATATGGCCCACCTGTACTGGATTAACAGTACATGTAACATCCAGAAATCTAGTAACACTTATAACATTAATCTTAAGATTATAATAAACACATCCTGACCAGTGATCCAGAGATATAATAACTATTGTTACACAGCTCACAAGGAAAGAATACAGTTGCCCACAAATTTATCAAAGCCTAAAATTCACGAGGACTTTCAGAAAGTCATATATGTCATTCAGTTGCTTACTAATAATCTACTTTATTATTTTTTATAGATGCTAAAGAAAAAAAATAAAATAAAATATTACTATTCCATTTTTTTTGTAAATTTATTTTTTTTATAATTAATGTGTAATTATTATATAAATATGTTATAAAAATGTTTTATATTTTAATAAATGGTATGCAGGAAGCTTATGTTTAAAAATTATTAAATTATATTGTGTGTAATGTTTTTTTATAGATTTATCCATTTTATGTTATTTTTTTTTGTTGCAGGACTTCTGGATAGTTATAAAAAACTAATGTCTGCAGCAACACAGTTGGCACCACTTTTAGAACAGTTACAAAAGGTTCATTTAAGTAAATTTAATGTTACATGGAAGGTATTAAATCAGCACCTTTACCAGAGTTGTGTTTACACTGACCCTCTTGTACAAAACAATGTGCCACATTTTATATCAGAGGTAATATAACTTGTGCTACTTATATATAACGACTATCTGTTCATACATTTTAGTAAATTGATTGAATGCTTATAAATCTCGATGAATTTATGTTAGTGTTGGATGTCAAGTTATTAATTCAACAAAAGTGCAGTGCAGGAACTACTAATATCTTGAGCTGAAGAATAAATCTTTATGTAGGTGCAATAAACTCAACTTTCTTATCTTGTCACACTTGTCTAGTGGGAAAGGTTGTCTCAAATTAATGTAAGCCTTTCGTTAATTCTCTCAATAGCCAGGTGCTGAGAACATCTGTTTGTTATGGTTCTAACTTTTATTTATTCAAAGCCTCTGTGCTTTCTCTAAATTGTTCATTCAGAAAAATTACAGTTAAAAAAAAAATCATGCAGGATTTTACTATATAAAAATCATTGGTCTTTTTTATTGTGTTCGAAATAACAATAAAATTAGTTACTTATTTATCAGATTCAAGTGAAACTGTTTTTAAGTATAACAAGTTTATAAAGATATATTGTAGGAACTACTAAGTATGAAATCTGTAGTACCAAGGAGTTTTTAAATGCAATGTATAAGTAATATTAATGGGGAATCTAAATGCAGAAGTAGATAAGGAGAAATTAGCAGTGGCTGCAGTACTGGTGTTTAATGGATGTGGAATGAGAAATTGGGAAGGTTGAACTTGGGAAGGTTGGGAAGGCTGATAGATTTCTTTGAGACAAATGGTTTAGAGTTAGAGATCAAACAACTTTACAAGATATGGCCGGGGGAAAAAAAGAGTTACGGTTTTGAGAGGCTATGTTTTGGTTGATTATGAGAAAAGAAGGGATTATATATTAGTGTGATGGCAGATGTATCAGATGGAAAATGAGTCATGGTAACTATTCTAATGCGTGGAACTGCTATTAGAGTAAGAAGAGAAAAGACAATTATTTTCGGAGGGGATTGGAAGGAGAGAAAAATATAGAAAGAACTGAAGAGGAAAGTGATTTAGGTGGTGATAATGAGTGTAAAAAAATAATTGACAAATTTTAAAGAAGTTTTATAAAAAAAGATATGTGTGAAAAAGAGGAAGAGGATGACAAGGTAGAATGAGAGAGATGATTGGGTAGAATCTGATAAAATCTGCATGCCGTTCACATAAAACAGAAAAATGTATGGATAAAGTGAGAAAATCAGAAGGGACACTTGGAAGCAAAAGGGTATTGTAAGAGAGTGATGGATAAAGAAAAAAGTATTAAAAAATTTTATTTAGAAGTTAAATGAAAATGAGAGGGGAAGGAAAAATAAACTTTTGAGAGATAACAATTGATAATTTTGATAATATTAGATAATTTTTGGGTATGTGCAACTTAAAAATTTGCAAAATAAATATATATCACTTACCGTAGAACTTTTCCCATGCACATGTTACATGGAAACATTTCCTTGTATGAAGTACAAGGAAGTAAGAAAAATGTTTGCCATTTTTATTTCCTTGTACTTTGTACATAAATTTGCCGTTTTTACTTCCTTGTATGACGTACAAGGAAGTAAAAATGGCAAATATTTTGATATGTCTATAATGAGATAGCTTATATTCTAGATAGTTTGTTACTTACAAGTATGACTCATATACTCAAACTTATGTTTAATCACAAAAGTAAATAGACATGCATGAACATGAATGTTTGTGTATTCCTGAATGTAAACATTGTAGAAGGCTCAATTACTGTTTTGATTTCAATGTGGTATGTTGTATTGTTGCTAGCATTAATACTGTGAGTTAGGTAATGTAAACTTGTTTATAAAGTAATTATATTAGCAGTGAACTTCTCTTTTATGGGATATCTTTTATTTTTAATTTTATTAATTAGAGAAATTTTTATTTTAGCTGTAGAGAAACTGGGATAAGACAGAGTGAGGTGCAATATTTAGATAAATATTTTCATATTAATCAGAAATGTTACTCTGATCTATTTAGCTGTCACACTAAACTGATTAAGAAATCTCTTCGAGAAATATCTTTGGCACTTTCAACAAGCAATCCAACTTAAAATTAATTCCAGGCAGAGCACCGTGTACAAAATGCTTAAACAAAGTACAAAGACTACAAGATGATACAGAAAGCGAACCGGAATGTCAAGATATATTTGAGCCTCAATGTGTTACATTTGAGTCTGTGAATAAAGCTTGTTCAGCACTTGGCATTTCCTGCGTTAAGGTTCAAAAATTATTGAGCAGCGCAAAGTAACAAATTTTACAAAATAAGGTTACAAATATAGCAGTCAGTTACCAGTAAATTAAATGATTCCTTTGATTTAATTATTTCTACAGAAGAAACAAGTTTAGTACCACAAAATTATGCTGATTTAGGTAGGAAATATGAAGAATTTATCATTATCATAAATAAAGCATAAAATGAAAAGTTACATTAGCTCAGGAAAAAATTAATATTTAAGTTTATTACCAAGCAGCTGGAGCATTAAAAAAATTGAAAATGAGTTTAGTGTTAGTCAATATTTAGCCTGTCAATCCAAACAGTAGTTAAAACAAGTGGAATTTTGCCACAAATCAGAAATAAACCCTGTCACGTAATTGAAGAAAATGTTATTAAATGTGTCCAAGATTTTTACTAGAATGATGCTAGGCAAGGATTGTATCTGTAAGACAAGCTGATGGGAGGATAATTAATATTAAAAAAAGATTTATCTTATGTAACTTAAATAATTGTACACAGCCTTCAAAGAAAAACAATCTAAAAATTGGTTTTTCAAAATTTGCTGATTTAAGACCTAAATTCTGTGTCCTGGCTTGTGGGTCAGGTACTCACTGTGTGTGTGCGTGCCACTCACCAAAATGTAAAACTCATGTTATCTGCTCTAAAAATGAAGTTTGATTATAAAATTCTCACCATAGTATGTGATATAGAAAATGAAATGTGCATGCACAGTGTGAAAAATGTCCAGGCACTAATGAAGTGCTCAGATTACTGCAAGAGTGCTGGTATGGTTTTGATTCTGAAATTATCTTCAAATAGTGAGTTTCTGTTCATTGTTGTGAACAAACTACTCCAATTCTTTTTTCTGAAGAGTACTTAGATAAAGTTACTGAAAATTTAAATAATTAAAAACCATTATTTTATAGCAAAGAAACAAACTACTTTCCTTAACACTAAAAAGGAAAACTTGTTGGAGGGTGAATGTATTGTAAGGGAGACTTCTTTCAAAATTTCCCTTTTGTAATACAGGATGAAGTTCTGTCATATCACTGGTCAAAATCTTAATGCCACCGTGCATCCATGTCTCATATATTGTAAAAAAGAAGGAAAATTACAAAGCCAAAGCTGTTGTGTGATTAGTGAGTATTTGAAGCACAATACTACATCATTCTTCTGCTTCCAAAAGCAAGTTATAAATTAAGTAAAAGCACTGTTACCACAAGTTAATAATTTTTTTTATTTTTCTGATGGCTCCTCAGTCCAGGATAAAAACAAAAAAGTCATAAATTTGTACTACCATCAAGAAGATTTTGAAATTGCAGCAGAGTGGCTTTTTTTTGCCTCTTACCATGAAACTGTAAAAACGACTGTGACTAAAGCAAGCCTTCAAAAGACAGTCAACAATCTAATAGTTACACATTCTGAAATGTACAATTATTGCAAACACATTATTAAAAATATAACATTTATTTTCTGCTTTAATAATGATGTTCAAGAGACTGAAGAATACCTCAGTTCTCGTTATCAGGTGATCACAACAGTCCCAGAAACGAGAACCTTTCACAGTTATTTTCCAACAAGTCAGAAATATATTCTGAAAGTCTGGGTGACCTATGAATCAGAATCATTTCCATTAGTATCGGTACACAAGGACATAAGTGTTTCTGATTGCTTTGTAGGTTTACCAAAGCCAAAATGTAAAAACTATATGTGATGCATATACGATGGCAAGTGGTGGTTAAGTCATTGAAAATACATGAAAATGAAGAGGAATGTCGAATACACTTTTTCCAGTACTAGGGTCCTAGTACTTTTCAAGAAATCACTGAGGGATAATCAAACATGGGTTCAACTGGAAAATATTTTTAAAATTTTTAAGCCTTCACAGCTTTTTCTATTAACTACTGGAAGAGGATACAACATTACACCAAATATGAATGAGGACTTATAAGTTCTACTCAATAAAAAAATGGCAGGAGCACTAAGTTATCTTAATTAAGTTTGTTATCAAAAAGAGCAACATTTATTATTAGTTTGCATTAGCAGGAATAAAATAGGTAAAAGTGAATTGAACAACTTGTTAATGTATTTGAATTGTTTATCATTTTGTAATTGACTATTTATTAGTTATCAATTTATTCATTTAATGAGTTTAGTTGTAATTTTTATAGTATGAAAAAATACATCACATCAGTATTTTTGGATACATTGCTTATGGTTAGAAGGAAAACACTGTTTTTAGTGGTTTTCTTGACTTCATTACTCGTCCAACCCCTTTGAGTAACAAAATAAATTTTATATGGTTTAAAGTACATAAAATTACATACTGCTGTCAACATTTCAGGTTATTGCCACCTGTCCTACATGTGGTTTTTGGGCCCCAAAAATGAGACATTTTCAAAATCTTACGATTTGGTGATCTTTTTTTTTTAATGAAGGACACCTGGTAACAGTCAAATTTTTTTTTATAAGTAGTACTAGTATGTAAGAATTAAAAGTTAAAAACAGGCCTGTTACCCTAAGCCCTTCATTATTTATTTTGGGCCCAAAATTTGAAAAAAACAACAATTTTGTAAATGTAACTTCAGTAAACATTACAAGATTTGTTATGTAACAAAATGAATTTTGATTACACTAAGATGAAGTTCCATCTTTACTCCATCTTCAGGACAGGGATAATAAGTGTATTCCTTTACTTATATTGATTCCAAAATTTATATCCTACTGGAAGATGAAACAAAGAAGTATTATAATTGTACCTTGTTAATGATGGTTATGACATTGAAGAGGTCGGTGCTTCCTGAAATAATTGATTACTTTTATTTGGGTAAATCAAAGGAAAGGAATCCAAGTCTTCCTTAATAATTTAATGCTTATCACTATATTTTAATCTTACTTAAAATTTACTAGTCACAAAATATTTGAATGTTTATGTACTAGTTCTTTACCCTCCTATGATGTATAATTAAATGATTAAATTATCTATCATTAATAAGTAACTTAATCCTTACATTTATTTTAATTTGTCATTTTTATTTTCTATTTCATCTATTTTATTCTAACTCCCACCAATAATGATGTATATTTATAAAATTGTTCAGGGTGGCGCATGAAATGATCCAACATTTTTTTTGGCAATAATTGTTTAGGCTAATAATTATTAATGCGTTTTATGTTGACAGAATTGACAGCAGTTCATGAATATTAGCTTCTTCTCTTTCTGAGTCTGCTGTTTGTGTATCGTTTCAAGATGGCTAACAAAGGAAGACTGACTGTTGAACAGCACATAAAGGCTGTGTTCGTTTATTTTATGAAACAAAAAGTGTGTTGCTTACACAAAGACGGTTCGTGTACATTTCCAAACTCAGTGGTCTCCCTCATTTAAAACAATACGTAGATTTTACAAAAAAAAATTGTGATGGTTCAGTATTTGAGAGAAAGTGCGAACAGCCTCCCAGTGTTCATTCTCCACAGAATGCCGAAGCTGTCAGAGCAGTGTTGCTGAGGAGCCCAGCCAAATCAACAAGAAAAGCAGCAGCACAACTTGGGATTTCTAGGCGATCTGTGCAGCAAATTTTAAACTGATTTGCTTTTGTATTCGTACAAAATAACAGTTTTGCCCAAATTAACGGTTGACCACAAACATCAAAGAATGGCATTCAATAATTGGGCTGTGAACCAAGACGTATTAAACAATGTTTGGTTTTCAGATGAAACACATTTTCACCTAGACAGCGTTGTTAACAAACAAAATGTGTGTTTTTGGGCTTCTGAAAATCCATACTTGCTTCATGAAAAGGTGCATCACGCTTCAAGAATTATGATATGGGCTGCTGTCTCAAGTCATGGGGTAATAGGTCTATTCTTTTTTTAGCAGACAGTGAACGTTATTTAAACATGCTGCGTAATAATTTTGTTCGTCAGCTTCTTGCAAAATGATTTCAGTTAGAAAATGAGTGGTTCATGCAGGATGGAGCCAGACCCCACACACACCTACTGTTGTTTTAGACTTCTGCATGAAACTTTTTAATGCAAATGTCATTTCAAAACTATTTCCTAATCGTTTTGCATATGGACAGAACTGGTCCCCGAACAGTCCTGATTTGAATCTGTATGATTATTTTCTTCAAGAATTAATTTCTAAACTAAAAGATTTTCCCTAAACAGCCTTGTACAGTGATGGAACTGCAACTGCTGCTGATCATTGAGGTGTGAAACAAGATAACCAAGGATATGTGTCGTCAAGTTATTAACAGGAGTTAGTGTTGAAAAAGTTGCAAGGTGTGGTGGTGGTCATATTGAACATGTGATAAGCAGAATATAATCTCCAGGTATATAGTAAAGACATATTTTACTTTTCTGTATTGCGATTCAAATAAATATTTTTTTTAACAAATTCAAATGTGGATCATTTTGTGCACTATGCTGTAATTAGAAATATTGTTCACAAAGTATGCTATCTAGTCATAGTACACCATCAACATACAATTACCATTTCAGCAGAATAGTAGTAATAAGAATATTTTTTAAACCAATTCAAAGTACAGTGGTCATGTCAGTATACTCTCCTTGCCCAATTATTGCTTTATACTTTGTTGCTTAATATTGAAGCAAATCTCTATTGTAAATTACTCTGTTACCCAATACATGTATTTTAACCTCTTTTATTATAAATTTCCTGTAAAAATAAAATATGTAGGTTCCAAAAAATTGTTTATTATTAGATTTGCAAAATTCCACAAAACAAATTATATTAAACATTATGAGCAGTATATCAATACCACTAAAAAACAAAAAAAAAAAATTGTAAAAATCTTTCTATTAGCAACACATTGCTGCCAACCACATGTTGTAATTAGTGTATAGAATAAATTAATTTTGTCTCTTACATTATAGTATTTAATTAAAAGCATTTTGAATTAAAAATAAAGAAAAGTTACTACTTTTAATGAAATTTCAGGATTTCACTAAACTGCATAATTACAGCTACATATTTACGTATAATTTGTATAGGAATTAAAGTTTATTTGGTAGAATGAACTCTAATAAATTATATTTTTTAAATGTACTTGAGATTTTTTTTTCTAGTTTAAAAGCAAAATGATACTACTCTCATAATTTGTGTTACAGTTGAGCAAATGTTGTGATGAAAACGCAGAAGCTAATAAGAAATTAGTTCATGATTTTCTGTCATTTGATGATGAAATAACATTAGTAGGTGGGATGTGGCGTGATGCTGAAACTAGAATACATCAGTATAAGTAGGTTTTACCTATTATTTTTTAAATGATTAATTATTATGCTGATGTAGTTAACATATTGTAAGGTATTGTTTAATTTTTCTTGTCAGTCATTTTAGTAATTAAATGGTATTCTCTATTATTTTTTCTACTCCAATGCGTTTTAGTTTTTACTTTTTACATTTCTTTCCACAGCTATAAGTAAAATCAGTTACTAGAAGATGTAATTTGCAAGAAATTTCATGTTCTTAAAAAATTCATGTAACAACCCTTTATCAAATTAGTGGCTAAATCCAACTAATTGTATATAATAAATTTAATTTTAAAAATGCACCTTGCTTTAAACAACAGTCTGGGGTCATCATTTTCAAGCAAGGTTACAAAATTTATAATTTCTGAATAACATTTTGCTTTTAATGTTTCGTGATAAAAAGTCCAACCACTTTTTGTAATGAAATCATGCTTTGGACGGACACCAACATTTTGGTAATGCAATAGCCTTTCACGATAAACATGAGGATTTTCAAAAATCCATACGCTATTGTTTTGGCTGCAATATATTCAAAAGATTAAATTACACTTCATTTGAATAAAAATCATTGCTTAAAAACACACATAACACCTTGAATAAAACCTTTGAACTATATACATTACTGGACTCATTTTTTAGTGTCAAGTTTTCCAAATTCTTCCATTATTAGAATTTAATATATCCATAACTTGAACCTTTTTGTAGCTTTATGAACAACTCCAACTCAGTTATGAAAATCCATTCTGTTGAAAAGGGTTTTCTGAGTGACTTTCCTGAAGAAATTAAAGGTGGTTGATGACTGCCATGTAACAGTGATAGATGACCACTTTGTTTACGATCAGGGATCATTCTGTAATCTCCTGTTTCATAAAATCTAGGTGCTTAAAAAAATACTCAAATTATTTTTATTACATTTTTGGGAAAATTAGTTGTAAAAACATTCTGGCTATCAGAATAAGATGGAATGATGAAATAATGTTCCACAATAAATTTATGTTGTACTTGTGGAGTAATTGAATAATTGTAATGTGCAAAACTACTGACACAGATACATAAACAATGAATTACATGATGTACTTTGCCTAGTATAGTCTCAGCAAAATATCTGTCTCACCAGGGACCCAGTAACAACATATTTTTATATTAAATTTAAAGTTATTTTAACAGTAAGTTCAAATTCATTGAAATTCTTACATTTGCATTAAAATACCTGATTTCTTATCCTAAACTCATATGAATCATAATAAATTTTGTCACTCACTTGTAAAAAAAAAAAAATGTTTTTTATTTACTTCTTAACATTTACTCTTTATATAATTTATGTATATTTTGAAGAATTCCTAATAAATCTTCCATCGATAAATCTAATTGTGGACGGACTATCCTACCTCTAGAAACCTACTGTGGAGGATGGCAAAATAATGTATTGCAAAGGAAGTGTAATTAAGAATATATTACCTTAAAATATATTTCCTTAATTTCTACTTTGCTCCAATCATAATTTGTTAACTTTATTATCTATAAATGAAATTGCTTTGAAATTTAGAAAAATGTGTAAGTAATGGTTGAAAATGTTTGTTCCAGTCAAGAACAGGCTACATTAAAAGCTAAAGAGAGAATGCTTCAAGAAGACTGGAAAATCTTTAAAGAACAGAGGAAATTATTTCAACAAAAATTGTGGAATAAAACTCTTAGGTAACAGTGTAATTAAAAGTGTTTTTATTATTTTACATTCAGATGTTTCTATGTTTAATCTATTGCAATAATTATATATATGGTCTATTAATATTATGAAGGATGCTTTGGTAAGGTTAGCCACCATGTTTCACCAACTTCAGTGATTATAATTTATAAGCAGAAACTATATTTTTTTATTTAATTTTCACATTTTGATATTCCTTTTTTCCCCCTAATTACACATATTAAACCAATCATAGAGAATGAGTTTTAATCTGTATATGAACTAATCAGTAGTTTTAAAGTGATGAAAATATTTCATTGTTTTCTATTAAAAATCTGTACTGTGAGGGTCATTCAGAAAGTAAAAACCATTTTTGTTTTATAACAAATTTATTGTGTTTATTTTAACTATACATCATAATCTACATTTTTTAGGTTATTTTTCCACATAATCACCTCCTAAGTTCAAACATTTGTCAAATTGTGGCACTAGTTTTTGTACGCTGTCGTCAAAGTCTGCTACCAATCTGTTAAGCCACTCACACACAGCTATCTTGATGTCATCATAACTTTCATAGCCGTCCCCGCCAAGAAACTGCGCTCCAATTTTCTAAACAGGTGGAAGAAGCTTGGCCAAGATGTGGACTGTACGGCAGATGATTAAAAACATTCCATCTGAAACGTTTGAGTACAAGTTTTTTTTGCAGCATGTGTACATAGATTGTCATGAAGCAAACACATTCCATGAGTCAAAAGACCACACCAGTGTTTTGAATTACGCGACAAAGTTTCATTAAAATTTCCAAATAAGAATCGGCATTAATTGTCTCTCCATGAGGCATAAACGAACACAGTAAGACTCCATGGTGATCTCAAAAACATTGTGGCTATCGCTTTGCATTTTGAAATTGTTTGAATTTTTTTGGCTTTGAAGGCAATCGAGAATGATATCTGTGAAGCGATTGACTTTATACTCTGTGGTATGTAATGCGAAACCCACATTTCATCACCTGTCACTATGTGGTCCAGCATTTCATCACCATCTCTGTGGTACTGCTCCAGGAATGACAAAGTAGCAGACTTGTATTTTTCTGTGGTTGTCTGTCATTCTTGGATCCTATTGGGCACAAATGTTATGGAAATTTAGGTGAACAATCACAATTTCATATAATAGAGACTGTGAACATACAGGAAATTTTATCGCTAAGTTGGTCTAACATGAAATGGGAGTTCTCTTTAACATTGTTAATCTACTCTTTCAGCTGTTCAGTAATGGGAGTACGGTACACTGAGCATTGCTTGTCATTAACAGATATTCTCCCTGCCATAAATAAACTATACCATTTTCTTCATTCATTACATTGTCCCATATAAGGCATTTCAAAAAAATGTTTGACCGATTGTATCTTACGGTTGGCAGAATTTTCAATTTTTTATTCATTATAAACATATGCAAAACCATTCCGTGTTACAGTTCAGCACTAGCAGAATAGTTGATCTTGATCCACTGTGAGTGATGCTGCATGTATACGATGCGAAAGCAATCCTTACTTTCTGGATGGCCATAGGACGTAGTTAGTATTGAGTTTTATTACGGTATTTTTCATTGAAACATCTTTTAATTAAAAAATACTGTATCATATTTGTGTGGTTTAATATCATGTTTGGGATTTCATTTGTAAGTAGTTGTAGGTGTCTCTTGTGGAATGCAGTGATGTAAGAGACTCAAGAAGTTTTTACACGTAGAAATTCTTTGATGTTTATTTTTGAAAGATTGTGGTAATGGAATAAAAGGTGTGTGTGTGTGTGTGTGTGTGTGTGTGTGTGTGTGTGTGTGACAAGCCAGAATAAAACTTAAAAAAATGACATTCCTACCTGAGGTACAATGAAATTAATGAATTTCATATGAGCAGGAGTAAACAGATTCTTATCATAGTTTTAAAATGTTATTTTTTTATTCTGATTTAAATAATTCCTTTTAAGATAAATTTTTGTCTAAACTGATTTTTCCATCAATAACACAATTGATTACAGAATCAATGAATACTTTCAACTGAGTATTTTTAAAAAATTATTTTTGTTCTGTAAATAAATCATTTTTAAGTCTGTTTTATTGAAATAATAAAATTCTTTTGCATAATTAGTTTTATGAAAACCAAATAGCTTGCCCAAAGCTGTTATAATTATTTTACTGATATATGAGATAAGCTTATTAGTGATTTACTGGAACTTGGAAAAAAATTCTTGTACTGTTTTATGAACTAATGAATCTCATAATTGTTTTTAATTTAAGTTTTTCCAGTTTTGGTATTTATTGAGATCTTATTTACATGTTTTTATATGTTTTTTCAGTGAGATATGCGATTCAGATGGTGATAATGATGATATCAGTTTACCTGGCCATCGGGGTTGTCCATGTGATGAGTGTTCCATGACGCATATTTTCTGTGGTGGGCTTGTTACACCACCTCACTCACCTGGATTACCCTCTTATACTGGGTAATTTTTATGAAATAATTAAAGTTAAGGTTAATATTTTTAAGATGCTGTTAATAGTTAGAATTTTTATAGATCTCTTTTTTTTTAATAACATTAATACTATTAATTCACATAGAATTTTAGATTTGATTTTGAGTTAAGTTGTGTTGTGGGATTTAATATCTTAGTTTTCAATTTTACTTTCTTACTATACATTTATACTAGATGGCTGAATTAATTTACATCCCCTCTTTAACTTTTTTTGTAATTGAGAGTACTGGATGTGGTTCACAGTTTTCCTTGAACTGAGGGGCTACTTCAATAAATGTATATTTTACTCTTTGATTTTTATGCGGCTGAGTGGTGAGGGCAACTAAAATATTTCAAATAGAACCAGTGGTCATTTGAGTTATCATTTTAAAGAGCTCGATGAGACGAGAAAGATAATAGACTTTGGTCAGATAACACAGCAACTTGCTTGCATGCTTCTTGTAAATATATACTTCAATATATAATATGTGGTGGCGTGATGTTAAGTGTATTTTTTTATATGTAAGACTGACAAAACATAATTATGGATATTTTCTTTCCCTGATGATGTTGAGACATTGATCCAGAGAATATGTAGGAAAAGGAAATGTTTATGACAAATTTATGGTAAGATGATAATTAAAATTGTGCTTTTAGTAAAAAAAAAAGTGTGTGTATATACACACCATAAGATAAAAAATTCTGATCAAAAAGTTAAAATATATATATGTATACATAGTTATGCATACATACACATATACACTAGACATGAAGCCTTTTGCACGTAAATACAAGAAGCTCTAGAGAAAACTTTTGTTGAATTTCTTTCATTAAAATGCAAAATTCAGAAGAGATTAATAAGATGATAATCCTCCCAAGGAAAGGCTCATGTAACACTTTTTCCTGTGTTTCTACATTTTTTTATTTTATAGATTCATTTTTTGTTCTTACAACTTTTTTTGTAGGTTTTAAATTATCTCTTTTATCTTTTATAGATTACAACTTATTGAGAGCATTAAATTTTATAAGAACAGAAAAGCATCGTCCATTACCAATTCAAGACACTTTTTAAGAAAATATGTAATAGAATATTATTGTATTTTAAATTTTGATACAAAAAGTCTGGTTTTCTGGATCGGGGAATTGATTAAATGTTTGAACTTTATTTCTTTATAGCTTATGGAATCCGGTAGGTTTTTCTGATTTTCTGGAAGGTTTTTAAAGAAAAATAACAGTTTTAGTATTTCTGAAATATATATTTAAGAAAATGTTTAAGATAATACAAAAATAGTTAATATAGGCCCAGAAAGCATAGTTTTTACGAAATCTGATCCTTTTATGTAATTATATATTTATTTATTTTATTAGATCAACCAAAGTACAGAATAAATAAAGTAGGATGACTTACCTTATTTCAATATATATGCAGGAGTGCTTTGCAATTTACTCGCATCAGCTGCATTATATATTCATCTCAAATTACATTACAAACTTCCTAAAATATAACATATGCATTTATTTATTTTATTTAAAATTTAAAACATTTATCTTTTTATTTTAAACTTTTATTCTGTTAAATTAAAAATTAAACAAAATTTAAAAATTTGAAAAATTAATTAAAATTAACATTAAAAATTAAATTGTAAAAGTTTTTTTTTACATTTATAAAAATATGATGTCAGGGTATAAAATCAAATAAAAATATTTTAAATAAATAAATATGCATGTTGTCCATTTAACTGAACTTACTTTGCTATACCAATTGAAATATATTAAATTATATATCACTATCAAAATAGATGGTGGTTACTACAGCTTTTAAAATATTGTCATCCCCATATTCTGTGCGAAGGTTGATCATATTAAAATAAATTATTTTTATGTTTACATATATATATATATATATATAGTATCTTTCTAAAATGTCTAATCCCTTACTGTTTGTCTTCATATTATATTTTTATATTTAATAACTTTAACTTTTTTAAATATAAAATTTAGTGTTCAAATTTTTATATTTATCAGAATACATTAGATGGATCTGTATATATGATAGAGAATGATTTCAAGGGAATAAAGGACCCTGCTAAAAAATTTCTAAGAATTACTAAAAGTTTAATAATAAAATACTACAACATTTTCAATTATAAAAATAATTTAACATATCACAGGGTTGTACCCTTATGAACCAAGAGAACCTATATTAACTGGACTACCAAAAATACACAAACCTATGCAACCTTTAATTAACTTCAAAACCGCTCCTTCTTACATTGTCTCTAAAATAATTGACAAAGTACTTAGAAACAAAGTAAATTTAGGTTACAAATATAATATAAAAAATGGGTACAAATTAGCAAATAGATTAAAAGACTTAAAAATTAGTGATAAAACTAGGATGGTTAGCTATGATATTTGTAATATGTATCCCAGTATACCCACAGAAAAAACGATTAACATAAAAAAAAAAAATTAGTACAAAATCATGAAAATCCCTTATTTACAGAAAATATTATTGTTATTATAAGAAATATATGCAAACAGAATTATTTTATATTTGATGACAAATATTACACCCAGGAAAACACTCTACCGATGGGTTTTCCTTTGTCATCCATTTTATCTGAGGTTTATTTACAGGAGTTTGAAAGTAAAGTTGTTTACGGGATAAATCGTACGCAGATATTTTATTATAGATTAGATATGTTGATGATATTTTTGTAGTCTATAATCCAGTGATATACAACAAACATTTAATAATTTTAAACAAATTAAATTCAGATGTTAATATTGAAATTAATAACGAAAATAATCAATGTATGACTTCAGTATATAGGAAACCCACATCTAACAAAACCACTATACATAGATCTTCAAATCACTTGTGGTCACACAAAATTAGTACTTATACAATCATGGTAAATAGAGAAATTAATTAATGAAGATAAAAGTAAGTTCAAAGAAGTAGGAATTATAAAACATATTGCTGTATATAATAGTTATGATAATTCTTTCGTAGATAATATATATAATAAAACAACATCAAAAATTAAAAAGTAATACACATTTAATAACATTAAACAGCATACAAAAAGTTGACAATGTATATTTAAAATATGATTGTACTGATAAAATAGTTGAATATTACAAAGGTTTATGATGATAATAAATTTAAACCCACGTACTAGACAAATAACTACATAATAAAACACCTAATAAGTAATAAATATAATGATTTGTCTGATTTATATAATTTGAGTGGTATTTATAAAATTGAATGTAATGATTGTGACCATATTTATATAGGAAAGACCACCAGATCATTTAAGGCTAGATTTTTGGAATATTTTAGAAATTATTAAAAAGGTAAACTGGGTTTCTCTAATGTATCTGATAATCTGATTAAGAATAAATATACAATAATATGATATAGGACAAATTTTAAATTCTGGAAATTAAAAAATATAATATGAATACAAATAGTAAGGGATTAGACATTTTAGAAAGATACTATATACATATAAACATAAAAATAAATTTAATATGATCAACCTTCAGACAGAATATGAAGTGACAGTATTTTGAAAGCTGCAGTAGATGGCACCACCATTTATTTTAATAGTGATGTATAATTTAATATATTTTAATCTGTACAGTAAAGTAAGTTCAGTTAAATGGCCAAGATGCATAATTGCTTTACTTAAAATTATTTTTATTTGATTTTATGCCTTGATGTCATTTTTACATATGTAAATCAAAAACTTTTACAATCTGATTTTTAATATTAATTTTAATTTATTTTTCATATTTTAAATTTTGTTTAATTTCTAATTTAACTGAACAAAAGTTTAAAATAAATTCATATGTTATTATATTTTATGAAGTTTGTAATGTAATTTGAGATCAATATATAATGCAGATGATGATGTAAGTAAACCACGAAAGCGTTCCTGCATATACTGTGGAATAAGGTAAGTCATCCTACTTTATTTTTATTCTGTACTTCGGTTGATCTAATAAAATAAATATATTTTTATATAGTACAGAGAGGAGTATGAATTAAAAGAATTGATTTTAGAAAAAAAAATATATATATTTTCAAGCAGTGTGATTTGTGATACCGCAATGGATTATTTACTGATGTAGAGAATTTTAAGTTACCTACTTTTATATTATTTTATGTAATTTTATATAGTATTATAATTTTATTTAATATTTTACTTAATTTTATAAATTACATTTTGATAGAAAAAGAATTGGTAATTACCTGCTATCCACTAATTTGAAATAATCTGTTAATATTAACATCTGTTATTATTCAGCTACTTCAGTTACCAAATTATATTAAATTGCATATTTACCTGACATCTGAAGTCCTATTGAAAAAACACAGTGGTATGTTGTAATAGTACTAAAGGACCACTTTCTCTGTTATTCTCTTGTCACTATTACAACAAAAATGTATTGATTTCCATTTTAATTTTGATGAATTGTGCTCAGTTTTTAATGAGATATGCATGCATGTGCTTTGTTCTAATTCTACATGTTAATATGATTTGTCATTTGTTTTATGGAACAGCAATCATAAGATGATAACTGAAGTGACAAGGGTTGATGGTGAAGGTCAAGAGGTTGGAGCAACAGCAACACCCATTGGTGAAATACCTAGCTGTGAATGTCATGTGTGCACTGCACCTCCTGTACGTAACATAACATATCTTATTTTTATGTTAGTTTACCATATTTTTAATTGGTGATTGTTCACTTCACTCTTACTGACTTCAATACATCAGATAATCAATATATATTAAAGTTGAAATTGTTTACTAAGTATTATTTTACCTTTACCAAAGCTGATTTGGTTTAGTTTTTGAATTGAATGAATCCAACTAAGGCTCTTATAAAACCAAGTTACTGTTCTGGTCAAGAAGTAAATTGTACAACTTTTTAGACATCAGAATTAATGTCTGTCATTGGGGTTTTTTTTTACCTTCTGGTGTTAAGAATCGTGTAAATAAATTTTTATTTTGATGTAAAATTGTAGATTGTTTAACATTTATTTTATACATGTTTAGTCTTTCATAGATTATTGAATAGTAAAGATTTTTAAAATTTACTCTTAAAATCATCATTTAATCTTTGTGTGTCCGTGTATGTTTGCCTGGATATGCATGTTTGTGAGTACATGTATATAGTTATATAACTGACCTAATTCTGATTTTACCTTAATTAGATGATCAGCTGCTATGTCAAGTTCAAGTAGCATGACTGTTATAGGATAGTCAGTGGTATTATTTTATAATATACCATGATTGATTTGCACTATGCTAGGTGTGTAACTTATAAATATAATAAAAGATTAATCTACTTGTATGTTTTGACCAGTACTTATTTTGAACTAGCCTATGTATATGATAGAGAAAGTTCAGTGGTATGCAGCTAATATTTTTTTTGTTATGGATTTGAATCTTATCAAAACAGTTCAATTATATGACTCATAATTCATCCTTGTAAATGTGATGAGTATGTGTCAAAGATATTTGTATGGAAAAAGAGAGTTATATTGTTTGTTACATTAATTTTTTTAGGATGCTAACTATGAAATTCTTTACTTTAATCTTCTACAGCACAATAATTGTGGAGAGGTACTAAAGCATTTGTTAAAGGAGATAACTTTTGATTTTTAATTGTTTTCTACAGATTACTGTTAGTTTAGGTAATGAAAGTAAATAAAGATGTAATGTTGAGACTAAACACTGAAAATGTATAACAAATAAATCAAACACTGTGTGTAAATGTTTCTGACAGTCATTCTTCTTCTTCTTCTTGGTTTTCTTAATGTGTTGAATGCTGAATAATCAGTAGTATTAGATTTTAAAATTTCAGTTATAAAGTTTTCTTTGGTAAGCAATTTTGTGGTCTTAGAAGTAGTAAAAAGATTACTTTTTTAAATTAAACTATACTTACATATTTGAATATTTGATGAGCTGTGTTCTAACCAGAAAAATTTAGTTTTCCCACATATCTGTATTTATATATTTTCATTTTGTTGAATTACTACTGTACATTTTTGTTTATATGTAGGTCACTACCTAATTGAAATATTACACTATTCAATTTTATATTTTTTTCAGTTTACAGAATCTGTATCTTTTATTCAGCATAGAAATCAATTGAATATTTAATTCTCCATTCAGTTTTATGAAATAAGAGATATGAAGAAACCATTTATTTAAAAACTGCAGCTGTAGTTTTTTATTGCTTTCAGTCACTTAATACATAAAGCCTTGCCCTTCATTTGCTCACTTGTAGGTGCTACAGGCCGATATCCCTGGCTTCCTGACCCTCCCTGTCTATCTCGATCCTCTGCCTATCTTCTCCAAATGTAAACTGAACATCCTCAAGTCATTCTCCACATCATCCATCAATCTATTCCATAATCTTCCTTTCCTTCTTCTATTGTACATGTACTTTTTCTTCTATTGTTTGCCTCCATACCTCCTTGCCATCGTCCCCTCTTCTGTTCACCACATTACTCACCCATCTAATTCTTCCCAATTTCACATACCTTACAATATTTTCATTTTCCAGTAAGCCATTAATTTTAATATTATTTCTCTCCCCATTCTCACAGACCAGTCCTGTGATTCTTCTCGTTATCTTTCTTTCAAAAATTCTAAGCTTTGATGTGTCATTCACTGTCATCACCCATGTTTCAAAACCATAACATACCACAGGCCTTACCAGAGTTGATGTAGTTACATGTAGTTGCTCTTGATAAGAGGCATAACTTAAATAACTTCATACTAGCATAAAAAGCCCTGTTACCTGCCATTATCCTTCTATCTATATCATCTGACACTTTTCCACTACTACCTATCAGCACACCAATTTACACAACACTCATTGAAAATAAAAATTTTTATTTCTATGTCTTTTGCATTTCTTCTACTTGACATTTTCTTTTAGTTAGTTTTAGCTTCGTTAATCTTAAGTCCCACACCTCTACCATCCTTCTCCAACAGACTGAATGCTGTTATCGTCCTTGCCGTAATGACCATGTAATCTGTATGTGCTTACACCTGCCGCAACCTATTTATGATGGTCCCATCTCCCACAGCACTTTCAACTGCTGTTGAATGCTGTGGGACACAGCAGTCGTCGTTTAATGTGTGGTACATTAAACAAGAGAGTTGACAAAGCATTCCCTATCTGATTCTGAATCTTGTCGTAAAATGCCTTCCAACAAAATTACCCATTTTCACCCTCAAATATGTTTCATCAAGGAAATCTTGTCCAGCTTAACAAATTTTAATGGTATACCACATTTTTCAAGTGCTTCCATTACCTATCTCCTTGATACATTATCAAAGGCCCTTTTGTAATGAAAGAGCAGATGCAGTTTAGTATCATATTCCCCATATTTTTCCATTGCTAGCCTTAACTTGATGATCTGGTCCACAGTACTCCACCCCCTTTTAACACCACACTGATAATCATCGAGAACTGCTTCCACAAACTGAATAAGCCTTTGTAGTAAAGTATTTGTAAAGATCTTTTATATTGTACTCAGCAAGGAGGCACCCCTATAATTATTACATACCATCTTATTTCTCTTTTTAAAAACAGGCAGATCAAACGTTTCTTCTATTCATCAGGCATCCTTTCATTTCTTCATATCATCAATATCAATTTATAAACTTCCCACTCACTCACCACATCATCCTCCCTGGGAGCTTTATTATTTTTTATTCTTTATATTCCATCTTCAAATTCGTTGTTACAACCATATCATTCCTTAGCCTGCCGTTGTATTTCTTCTTGTTTCGCACTTGTATTTCTTTGCCTAACTCATATATCTCTCATATTACTGACTCATTCTCCTTCCTACCACTCATCACTTCTTCATACTGTCCTCACTCATATGATCTCCTGAATAACCCTCTCCAAAACTCCCTTAATATTCCTCTACTGACTTTCCACACTTACTTCTCTACTGTGTCTCGTATCACTTTGGCAAACTTCTCGTTCAACCTCTTGTGTTACCTGTTTCTATCCTTCTCAACCTTCAATCTACCTACATCCCATTTGCGTCTCTTCATCCCCCTTTCTTTACATGTACTGGCCAGCCTTAATTTAATCACGGCTTTCACCAGGAAATGATCAGTCACAGTTTGGCCCTCTAACGCATCCAAAATCCCCAATGCTTGTGTAGTTAATTAAGACATGTGTTGCGTAATTAAGACATGGCCAATCTGGTTGACCATTTTCGATGCCAGGAATTTTCAAGCATCTAGGTGTACCTTATTATTAGGGAATCTTGTGCTCTTAATTGCCATCCTATTACATTCTGCAGATTGCACCAATAGAAAGCCATTATTACTTGACTCCTCATGCATAGAATACTGACTAGCAGCAGACCTTGCTGATGGTTTTCTCATCTTAGCAGTCAAATTTCTCAGCATCACTACCATGTCATACCTCTGATCCCTATTCACTTTCCTCGTAAACTCATCATGGAAATCCTTCTTTTCTTGCTCCTCCGCCTCGTTTGTAGGAGCATACATAGACATTACTGTAATATTTATATATAATAATAATAATTATTATATGTAATAATAAGTAACATTTATATATATTACAGTTTTACACAATCTCTCTGACACTGTTTTGAAACTTAACAGCTTTCTGTTATGGTAAAGAAACTGGTACCATTGTAACCTCTCCTATTAACCCTTCTGCTGTACAATATAGAAAAATCTTTTTTGTCAATTTATCCATTACTAAGCCGCACATCTGCAGCACCACCACTTCTATCCTATAATGAATCAGCTGCATACTACCTCCCTTATACTCCCTGGTGCCAACATCATTCTCACATTCCATGTCGTCACTCTTGAGTCCATATTGTCAATCTGTAGGTGCCCTCAGAAACTTTCTAGGGATGTTGCCTTTTTCTCAAAAGCTGTATCTTGTGGCAGCACCTAAATTATGGCTATATTCATTTCTGTCAAACACACAAGCAAGCTCCTTTGTCAGTAATAAGGTTAATGGTTTCGTGAGGGAGTTGGTATATCTAGATATACTGAAATTAAATAAAAATAGAAACCCAAAGTCTATTTCTTTGTCACATTACATTTACACCTTCTTCAATCACTACTTAAGTTTATGTGTTAAGAAGTTTTATGTGTTTAATTTCTTCTATATATTATTTATTCATTCATATGATAAGGATGTTGTGTATAGTTAATTTTTTTATGGTTGTAAGAATAGAATTTTGAAGTGCATGAAAATTGTGAAACCATATGATGAATAGAGACACTTCCAGAGGTAGATGGAGGTCAGCAGAAACAAACTTCTCAAGAAAAATTGCTTTCCATTTTTTTTTTAAACAATTCATCTTTCAGCAGAATCTTAAATCTGAAGTATGTTTGAATATTCTGTAATTTATTTAAATGTATGTTTTAAGTGAATTTTCAAACCTGACCTCTATGTATCATTTTTTTAATTGTTCAATATTAATTTATGGAAACATTTTGAAATAACACTAAAAGGTGTAGATAGGAACAAGGGAACATCCCGTAATTAAATTTAATCAGTATTAAAATAATTAAGGTAATTAAGTAGTGTATGCGGCATTATGAAAATATTTGTTTCAGATGAACCTTGATAATGACTGTGATACTAGTGCTGGTGTTATTGTTAATACATCTCCAGGAGGTGGTCCAGGAACACCCCATACATTACACTCTGCTGGTAATACTGGTCCAGGATGTGTTAGTGGAGCTAATGGAAGTGGTGGAGGCTTTCATCTATATCCTCACATACATGGTACAGGAGGAGGTAATATAGTTTTATTACTCATTTCAAGTTTTCTGTCTTTATATTCCATCTTCTGTTTTTATTTTTTAATACAGGTAGTTGTCAATTTTCAAGCATTCTACTTTTGGAGTTTAGTTTTTATTAGCTATCCTTTACTTTTCAACAAGTATTTCGGCCATTCAAAGAGTTAAAAAATATTATATCATATGTCTTATAGGTTGTTTCCTACTAACATTACTCATCGACGCGTGTATGATATCCATTTTCCCCTTAAAAATGTGGGATTATGTAAACTGTTAACGTATTTATGAATATGTAAATATAAAAACTTTTTTCCACAAGATTTGATCATTTTAATTCTGAACATTTGTTTTAATGATTAATTAACAGAAATGATGACTGAATATTGGAGAAAAAATAAACCTTAAGTAGAAGTAATCAAAAATGTGTTTTGTGAAAATACATGAATTATTTCACCATTTATAATATTTATTATTAAAGGGTTTGATACAAAAATAAATTGTAATTTTGGTAAGGATGTTGCCAGTTTACAGTAACATGATTTTTATATTGAAAAAAGAAAGAAACATCTTCTACAAATTTTGTATTTCAACCTTTTTTTTTGCATTTTCTGTTTATAGCTGTCATGAACTCTGGTAAATGCAGTTTAAACTTATTTTCAGCTCATAGTTTTTATTTTTATTTTTTAAGTAAAAGAGCAGCCACTCTTTTTCAATTTGTTTTTCTAAATTAATCGGTATTTAGAAGTATTTACAGAGAAATTATAAATATAATCTAACCAAATTTAACCTATGCTTGCTTCTGTTGCTAGTCAAGGTTATCAAGCGAAGCGAGTGTAGGTTAAGTTTGGTTAGATTATATTTATAAGTATAATATTGGAGAAATATTTTACTTATGTTTGAATAAAATTGACAAGCAGAAATACAAAAATAGGTTAGCAAGCGCAGGTTAAGCTTGGTTAGATTATATTTATAGTTTCTCTGCAAATACCTCCAAATACCCCCTAGTTTGGAAGAAAAAATATAAAATATAATACATAACGTAAAAAAAACCATTGTGCAGGAAAACAGAAAAGACTCCTTTTTTCAACTATTATCTTCAATTTTGTTGTATACCCTTTAGAAAATGGGCTTGGATATAAACAAAAAAGGTGTATCTACTCTGGTGGACATATCCTAATGATTTTTATTAAGAAATTTCCCAGATATCATTGAAAAAAACTGTGCTGCATCACTTTCAATCGAAATTTTAAAATGGAAAACTACAGATTTTTTCCCGCCTGTTTGCATATGAGCTTACATTTGAGTTGGCAGACACAGACCTTAGGGTTTAAAATTTTCCGAACATGGAGGCTTTTCACCAGTTACTTGTCTTCTACTTAGTTTTCCGCCTTTACGCATGAAGTGTAATAACAATATCCTAGATTTTTATTTTCAACTTTACCCTAACTGATTTATCAACCTTGAAACTTTCTAACTTTCAACCAATACAACAGTTTCCATCTTCCACACTGTTTTCCACCATGAGTTATTTAGAATCAATTTAAGTATTACTGCTATTTTTTATTATTATCCGTAGACAATTAAAAAAAAGCCCTTAAAAAAATGTAAAAAAATTGATTGTTTAACATTAGATCATTTTGTATGTGGTAAAATAAAAGTGATCACAGATAATTTATTATTGTTTATTTTTTATTTTTGTTCAGGAGGTGGTGGTGGTGGGAGTGGTAGTGTTGGTAGCAGTGTCTATCCTCACCTTTACAACATCCATACTACACTTTTACAGCACCATAATAGCATTAATAGTACTGCAATACAGATGAATAATTTTGAACAATCTATGGCTGCAACACTTCAGTCAACTGTCAATACTACTACAACTATTACTAATACTGTTATTAATGATCATAATCAGGTAATTTTATATATTTTTTACTTCTTGTTAACAGAAGATACTTTTAGTAGTGGTCATGTTTGTATTTTATTTGTTTAATGAAATTTTTAATTCAAAAGATATATGTGTTTTGTTTGTGTTGTGTTGTTCCTTTTTGAAAATAAAATTTTCCGAGTCGGGTATTTTTCTGTAAAAACTGTCAGTTTAGGCTTTCATCTTAATAAATTATGTTTTCTGTTGGTGATATAATCATGACTGTATGAATAACAAACACTTGAAAAAATAATAGTTAACCATGAAGTTATAAAGTTAAGAATTACATATTTTTTATTGTTGTATTAATAATTTGGATCTCATTTATTTGAGGCCAGTTCTCATATAACAGTAATCTACATTTTTTTTGTAAAAATATTACAATTTGAATTCTTGTTGTAAAACAGCTGCTAAAAATTTTTTTCATCTGCTATTTTTGAATAAATTTTATTTAAAAATAATTCCAGGTTATGAAACATCTAAAAAAAAAAAATAAAAAGTAAATTCTGATCAAAGTACAAAGTAGATAATTAGAAGAAAAACAGATATTACATAATGATTAAGTTAAACTTGAACAAGATAATAGGAACAGAATAGGGAAGATAATGATTATGGCAAGAAAAATGCATTTTGTGAATGTAAGTAGCGGTGTACTAGAAATGCTGTATGATATTAATTCTTATAGTTGAGGTTGGTCGAGTAAATACATACACCAGAAGAGAATTCAGTACCTGTCATGAGTGATTTGTAAATATCAGTCTTAATGCAACATGCAGTGTTCATTCTTGAACAAATTTATTGGTTGTCATATGTATTCATCTAACAATGATTTCCAGCTTAGCTGGCTTAAGAAAAAATATATATGGATGAAATTTGTAGCAAATTTTGTAGGTGATCAGTTGCAGTCTGGAAAATGACTGTAAAAACAACTGTTTAAATATAGAAAGCTTCCTCTGAAAATATTAATGCTTTATTCCTACCAAATTACATTATTGTAGGAATTGAGCCTCCTGATAACCAGTGAATCTTTGTTTCTTTAAATAATTTATTACTTTTTATGGGACAGGGTTGGAATTTGGTTGATCCTTCTTTTCTGATGTGATCAGTTTTTATCTCGCTATCTTCATTAATGAAAAATTATCCAAGAGCATATTGTAAGATTCACCTCTACTTGAAAAAATAGGTTTATGTTTATATTTTCACATTATCATGAAACTGAATTACATATCTAATTTTTTCTTACATTACCCACTGCTGCAATTTATTGTATTGGTGGAAATGAAGAGACAGCTGCTAGTTCCAACAGGACATTGAAGAGAGTACATACTCATACTGGAAGAGAGTTGGTGGAACTTTTGGTGACTTTTTAAGAACTTCTCACTTCAATACCATCTGGTTTCCTTGAAGTCCCAATTTGGCCTACTTGTCTTCTCTTTATGGGGCTGATTAAAAAATAAAGATGTTGAAATACTACTGCTGATACGGTTCTGGGATCTATTTTATTCGATTTTTCAGTTCAAAAGCCATTAAAAATCACTAAAAATTTTGTTCCTTACTTAATTTTCTAAAAATTTCAGTACTACCTCATTTCACATGGGTAGCTGTAATCTGAACGAAACTTTTCACTAGCCATAACTCACAAAGGAAGCATTTTAGGACATGTTTATATGATCTTTTTCTACTATTTTCATGAGTAGAATAGGTTATAAAAGGTCCCAGGATAACTTTGTGATACACCCTTGTGTATATATATTTATATATATATATATATGTTTTTTTTTCCTAATAAATAAACCATCTACTTCAGAATATTGAGATAAGATATATCTTACTTTAATTTTTCATGAAAGTACTTTCGCAGGATCCTGCATCCTCAGTCATGATTGAAGTAATTTCATTACTGCATAATAAAAATATAAAAATAAAAATACTAAACTAACGATAATTGCATATTAATCTGCACGAGTATTACTATTTATTGCAATTATTATAAATTAGTTTTTATAAGAATGTCTCCCTCAAAAATTTAAATATAATTTAACAGTACAGATGAATAATATGAATCTTAAAAGATTAATTTCAGGAAAGTAATAAATAAATATATGGAAAACTCACTGTTATATGTGGAATAGTAGTTGCCTACAGAAATATACTTATTCAACAGTGGGATCATTTCTGAAAGAAAAAAGAGAAATTAGTTTTTCCTTACAAAAGAAATATTTTTATGTTTTGTTTTGAGAACTGGGGAACACTGATTTTTCCATTACTAAAAATCTCGTTTAATTTTTTTTTTGTAATCTAACTAAATCATTGCTTGTGCTAGCTTTGATTACTAAAACTCATATTTTTATATTATTTTATAGTGATTTTCCTTTTTTGTTATAGGTGAATACAGATTGTGATATAAGTCGTAATAATTGTATCTCATCAGGTCCT
Organism: Lycorma delicatula; assembly: GCF_047948215.1. Taxonomy (NCBI): domain Eukaryota; kingdom Metazoa; phylum Arthropoda; class Insecta; order Hemiptera; family Fulgoridae; genus Lycorma; species Lycorma delicatula. The sequence continues at coordinate 22,324,855 of NC_134459.1, forward strand.
AGTAAAACTTCAAGTATCACCACTAGACCAGGAACTCCACCCCCTCCTTCACCCAGACCCTTAGGTTAGTATCAGTTTGTGCATTCTATTTTTATTCTATTTATTCTTTTTATTTTATTTGTATATTCTATTTTTTATTTATTTTTGTGGTAATTGATTTTGCAGAAATTAACAAGTCTTATTTTTTTCATTTGCATATTTAATGACATAATTGGATTAACATTTTACTTATTCTAAATTACCTTTTTGTAAAGGAACTTTTTTTAAAGTTATTTGTAATAAATGCTCTGAAACCTGGATGGATGAATCCAGTTAATTCAATGAATGTTATTTTCTCAAGGAAGATTTCATTCAGAAGAATAGTTCAAGTTATTTTGAATTAAATGTGCTAATATATTAAAGCATGTTGGTTTTTTTTTATTACTAGGATTAAAAATAAACTTTAAATAAACTTTATAAAATTTTAAAGCTGTACATAAGGAAAATGTAAAAAGTATATATTTTGCTATAAAATAAATTAAAATTTGTACCAGTCTACCTTTGTATTGTTACATCAATGTTTTTCATTGTTTGCATCAGTATGATCTACTTTTTATTTCCATTGACAACACTAACTTTTCTTTTTTTAAGACAGATTTTGACCAACATCTAGTTAAACTGCTTCACAGATCTAGGATGAAACAGGGTGTATCTGTTATAGTTTTGTAAATGCATCTTTAATTAACAGATTTTAAATTAAAAATTAGTTAAAATATTATAATTGGATATACTGACAGCTACAAATGAAAAATATCAATTAAAAAAACTGCATATTACAGTTTGCAGTAGTTTATTTATACTCACTAAACAGCAATAAAGAGGTATTGTATGTACATAATCCGTAGAGTATAGTCATAGAGTATGTCCACAGCTCCTGCACCTAGAGCATTTTACACATACGTAACTGATACACCATGAAATCATATACGAGTTTTGTCCTGGAAGTAAGTAAACTGATTTTTATTTAATTATCTATTGGACTTACCTGAAATTACAAGTTATCTCCTTCGAGGTATGACCCTTGGGAAGTTACACTGCGGTTCCGATGTTTCTTTCACTGTTCATAGCAGTACCACAAATCATTTTCCTTAAGTGTGTGTAGCTCATTGGTTACAGTTTTTTTATGTTTTCCATCATCCTGAAATGACCCTTCAACTTAGGGAAGAGGTAGAAATCGCATACAGCTAGATCTGGGCTGTAGGGAGGCTGTGGAAGTAGGGCAAAATGTTTTTCTTCGCCAGAAATTTTCAAATTGAAAGCAAAGTGTGAGCTGGCGTGTTATCTTTGTGCAGTACCCAATCTTGGGCCATGTCCATTCATACTCTCTGGACCCATTTTCAAAGTCTCCAAGATATCGTAAAAAGCGCTATTAACTGTCTGTCTTGGAGGTACAAATTCTTTTTGCATAATGCCACAGCTGTTGACAAAAACAATAATCATTGTTTTCACCTTGGATGTGCTCATGCATGCTTTCTTCAGACAAGAAAAACTTTTTGTGTGCTATTCCGAACACAAGTCTAGGGATTAGTTTCGAACATCCTTGCTTCTTATTACTTTACCCAAAATATTTGGCTCAATTTCGAATCTTCCCAGTAAATCCTGACAAATTTTCACGCAGAGCAATTTTTCCTCCAGACTAGTTTTTCTATATGAGTTTTAAACAAAATTTTCACATGTGCAAACGATCCGTTAAAATTCTATGACTGCATTCTTATCAAATCCTGTTTTTTCTGCAATCATCCTGACACTCAATCGGTGGTCTTTCACCATCACAGCTCGCACCACTTTCACATTTTCTCGGCCCCTTTGAAAGCTTTGTGCCACTTAAAAACCATAGTTCTTGCTTATGGAGAGTGGTATCTCCATAAGCTTTTGTTAAAGAATCAAATGTTTCTGTGGCAGACTTGTTGAATTTCACACAAAATTTGAAGTGTAGCGTTGTTCAATATTTTCCTCCATTGCAAGCATAACGAGGTTATAAAACACAACCATATACAAACAGCAGTAGTGTGCGACTGATGCAACCGATCCAGTTGAAACAACAAGTATGCACGTACTACCTACATGCTGTTATACATCAAGGACGTTTTACATTACTTGTTCATCCATAGGAAAATCAGTATACTTACTTTTGGAACAAATTTTGTGTATTATAGAATACATAAACTTCATTAATTAGTTTCATTTGGTAACCATTTGAGTGGAAATTCTGTTATTGTCTAAAAATTTAAATTAAGATGAGTGTGAACCATTATGAATGTTAAGTTTGTAAGAATTCCTGTTTTCAAAAATTGTTGCATGTAGTCTGTGTTTATAAACATTTACTTTACTTTTCTTTATAGGTGTTCTAAAGTATTCAGCAGGTGTTAGTGTAAATAATAATGTTACTGCAACAGTGGCTGCGTCCAAAAGTATTACACAGCATAATACTAGTACAGTTCCATCACCAATTTCCCATCATCAACAACAGAGAACACATAGACATTCAACAACGCAGACAACACCACAGCCACAGCAATCTCAATCCGGTGCTATCTCTCAAACTTCTGTCTCATCAACCTCACCGTCACCTGATCACCATTCTCATAATAACATTATTACAGGTACTTGTCAAAAATTATTAATTTTGTTGTATGTCAAGGTAACAATTTAAAACATGTTCAATATCACTATGCCTAAATACGTGTTGCTGAATTAATTATTTAATTGATTGCCTTTAGTCATTCAGTCATCTTAGCTGAGTAATGTGTTTATGTGTGTACATAAAATGTGATGTAACAGATAATTTTTTTTATGCATTTTGTTTTTCTGTGACTATCAATACTGCTTCTTTTTGCAATCTTAACTCATTGTCATTCAATTAACGTAGTAATGGCAATATTTTTTTTACACTCAATATTTACTGTTGCAGAATAGTTACTTCTCACTATATTGTCACAACTGATGTACTTGTTATTTGTTTATAAAAAGGCAGTCACTGTGATTCTGTAAAGATTCTTTAAATCGGATATAAAAAAAAATCAGTAAATCTACAATATATTTATAAAATCAATCTATAAGATTTATAATGATTTACTTTTATGTCTTTTTTCATCTACTTGGAAAATATATGTAGTTGTAAATTTTCTATTTTGAAAACTGGTCTTTCTTATTATCTAAAATTCCACCTATCTTAATTTAGTTGCTTTAAAAGAAACCTGTTGTTATGTATTAAATTTTTGCTCTGTTTGAATTTTTTATGCAATTTTGCAAAAGACTAATAAGGGGCTAATATAGACATTAATAATCAATAATATTAACTTAATCATCAGTTGCAGATTTGTTATTTCACTCTGTTTAATTATTATTTTGAGATATACAGAGAGTTAAAATTTTTTTAGATAGAACCTTTGTGTATGCTAAATAAAAATAACAGAACATTTGGATTTAGATATTTCTATAAAAATTTTGAAGATTATTGTGAATTCCTTTGAATTGAATCTCTAAAATCATTGTACTTGACTTATTGTTTGGATACATAACAAAAATAAAATTTACTCATCCATTCTTTGATTCAAATTGATCTTATATCATCAGATAAATAAATGAGTTATCATATTGAAAGTTGTAGATCTAGAGTCTACAAGTTGTAGATCTGTAGGTCTTTTCTGTAACATTGTATTAGCAATATCGTCTAATTTCTAAACTTATGTCCTAATATTCATGTATATGAAGTCCTCTTTTTTCTTTTTTTTTTGAGGATCATCTACATTTTAGTAAAATAAAAATTATAGATTTTGGACATTATCCTTAATTTCTATATTATATTATTTTTCTTAATTTTACAATACTGAAAATTTTTGTAACTTATTTTATTCTTAGGGAACATTAAAAGACTTTTTTCTGAAAATGGTCTCTGCCATAGTTTTCCATGAATTTTAGTAGTTTTCACAATTAATAATTTTTATGTTAATTTATGTAAAAGTTTGGATGTTTAATTAACATCTAAATAAATTAAACGATTGACTGATCGTTTTACATGATATTCTGCTGTGCACATATTGAATGTTATAAATAACTTACATTTTTCATACATCATTAACTAACACATGAATATAAGTCATCTCCAAGGCCTGATTTTTAAATTTTCGTGTTTTGTTGGAGTAATACAAATTCTAAATGTTCAAGTATATTTTATGATTTTAAGGTCATTCAAGACTACATCAACATCAGACTGTAGAAAATAATAGTATTAACAACACTAATAGTAAGGTGCCTCAAACTGGTGGAGTAGCTTCACATTCTTGTCATAAACACGCTGAACCCATAAAACGAGTATCGACGACTGATCCGCGTAAGTTTATAAATCTTTAAATAAGATTATTTAAATTATTTTTTTGTTTTACGGAGATTTGTTGTAGTAATACAAAGAGATTATCGTGTTAGTAATAATGTAAGAAAATAATTGATATTTATGTGGTCAGAATTTTGAATTTTCAAATAACATGCTACTAAAGATCGAACAGGAGAGTGAGAGAGATAATTGAATTGAGAATGGTTTAAGTCAGTGTTCTAACAGATTTTTCAATTTTTACATAGTTTTATAATATTATTTACTCAAATATACTTTGTAATAATTAATTAATAGATATTAAAGAAATTTGCACGGTTATATTCATGTTAAATAGTAATGTTAATAGTACCACTGGTTGCCAGTGGTAAGTATGGAGTATTAGTGTGCTACTTACAATCTGTAGAAACTCTTGCTTAGTATCAAACTAATAAAGCACTGAAACTGTCTTTAGTAACAAATGTGAGTTAGATACTTAAGTTTTTTAAATGATAATTGTTAGCTCTAATTTTTCCTTCACTAGAAGAAAATATAAACTGCATTTTTTAAAACTGTAAGAGATGCGACTCATTTTCAGAGATGTCAAGATGGAATATTTTTTATGAATATTCTTTAATTGGTCAGAATTTATCATTCTCTGATTAAATAAAACAGAGATTTAAATGAATAAAGAACGTGTGAAAACTTTTCTGAAAATTAAGAACATACACCTTCCAGTTTCTTTGTTTGGATCCTTTTCCAAGACAGAATGTCAAGAACAAAGCAGAAGATTTTTTATAAGCAAAACAATTGAAATGACACACTTGATGAGAAAGATGTTTGAAAGGAGTAAAAAATGTACAGAATAGATACTGTTTGCAGAGAATAGAAACCAGGAGAGTTTTGCACTAAAGTGGGAGATTAGTAACATACTAAAAAATAAATAATAATAATAGGTAGGTAGAAAGTACCATGGATCTACAAATTATAATTTTTCTAAATGATTGAATATGGGTATTTGGTGGATATCTTTACTAACTACCATACATATCAATGTACTCTTACTAATTTAGAGTGTTTTATATGTTTAATTAAGTAGTAATATTTTTAATAGTACAGCTCTGCATATTATTTTTAGTTATAATGGTTTTTTTTTTAAATTAATAACTGCTACATTGTCGTAGTAATTCAGCATTATTTTAGCATCACTTTCAATAAAATTAAAAACATATAGTTTAGGATAAGTTTTTAATCTGGAAAGTAAACTATTTTACAAAAGCCAATCAGTTTTTATATTACTTGGAGGAATTATCTTAAATTAATGAAATTAATTAGTTAATTTTGCTTCTGGGTTTTAATAGCATTGACTTGTTTGTATTAGAAATAGTTTTTTAGTAAATGTAAGTAATTGTAAATTATTTTTATATCTAGCTTTCAATAAAAATATATTTGTATTATTCTTTACTACAAACTCTTTTAACTTCTAATAAATTTAAGTCTTGAAATTTTTTTTTGCTGGAATTTTTTCCAGTTTATAAATTTACTTTTGTTTACCATAAAAGAAAATTAAATAGTATTTCTTTCAAGGTTTTTTAAAAGTTTGTCCATTTTACGTGTTTTTTCCATAAATATAAGAAAAAAATTTGTGGAATTTCAAATGTAATAAAATATGTTTGAAAAAAAATTGTGACCCCTTACCATAAAAGAAGGATGATGGGTTTATACTACAATCTAAGTAGCACAGGAAGATTAATCTTTCAGTTACATAATACAATGAAATTTTTTGAGGTTGCTCATTTCATGAACTGTATAGTGTACGTTTGTTTTAATTCTTATTTTATTGCTATATTCTTAGTTTATTAGCAATGTAACTGGTCAGTTTACACTTTATGAGGTATTATTGTATATATGAATTATTAGTGAAACCCTTGTTTTGTATATTTAAGAAGGAGGAGATGATGATGATTCTGCCAGCCCTGAGGATAGTTGCTCAGAAAGATCTACATCAACACAACGTGATTCAAGACATTGTGATTGCTGTTATTGTGAAGTGTTCGGTCATGGAGTGGTAAGTGATTTGATTAAAATCCATTAATTTAACTGTAATATTCAGAATTCTGAACATTTGTTTTGTGGTAGTAAATCATGTGAATAATGTTTTATACTTTTAATTTATTTATATGGAATGTGCTTGATTTTTTCTAATAGAAGAATGAGCCCTAATAAAACTACCTAATCGTGAATGTGCGATACAAGCAGTATGTGCTAAAATTATCCTTTGTTTTATTTTTAGCCATCAGTGGCTCCAGTCAGCAGAAATTATCAAGAAATGAGGGAAAGATTGAGGCAGTTGTTAACAAAGAAGAAAGCAAAATGTAAAGCAGCTGCTAATAGTAACACTAATAACAGTAGTAATAGTAATATTAGTAATAGCAGCAGTAATAACACCACCACTACATCTTCAACTGCCGCAACTCATGCCTCTTCATTGTCATCTTTGACGTCATCGATGTCTTCATCATCATCATCATCATCGTCGTCACTGTCATCTACTAAACTGATATCTAATACTGGTAAATTTTACACCTTGCTCTTATTTAAAAATAAAAAAAATTAAATAGCACTCATCGTGTGTGTGCTACTTTACATTAAAGACCTTGGTTGACAAGTAGAATGATGTAAAGAAAAGGTCGATTTGATATTCAGATATAAAGTGGCTGGAAGATAATGTACATTGGATTTTTAAATAATCAGATTCACAGAACAATGTTCATTCAGTTGAATAAACCATGCTAATGTTATAGAAAAAATAGACTCCTCTTTCTGTTGAATTTCTGTGAACCAAAAAGAAATTTTTATTTTTTGTAGAGGAATTATACCTAATATAGATACCTAAAATAGATTATATTATACCTAATAAAGATATAAACCTATTGTGAATATGATATGATGATTTTGTTTCCCTTTTATTATAATGAAATAGGAATGGAAATTTAGGAAAAATTAATTTAAATAAAAATTCAAGCAGTTTTTAAAACATGATTAAATTTGAAGCAATAACAATAAATAAAACATAATAGTGAACTAGGGACTTCCTATAATTCCTATAATGTTTCCTAGTGACTGGTCAATAGGAGGTATTAGTCGTAAAAAAAATGACTGAATTCCAGTCTGTTGTTAAAAGTAAAGTAAGAAACATTATTAATAAAAATGTATAATCACTCAAATTCTTGAGCTTTGTAGTTACAGTGTAAGCAAAGGTCATGAGATTTGTTTAAGATACATTTAAATCGATTAAAAAATTATTTATTTACTTAATAAAGTTTTTTTTTTTAACAAAAAGGGTTACTTTCAGTTTAAAAAATGTTAAATTTTATTTTGTCATTTCAAGTGTATAAGGATAACCTTATGCTTAAAAATTCTTAGGTACCTAGCTATTAAATTTATCATCTCATATTGTTTATTCTCATTTCTTTTTTTCTTTTGCAGCCCCATTAACAAATGGAATAGTTGCAGCAGCAGCAACATCATCATCAACAACGTCATCAGCCACTGTAGAAATTCAAAAAGATCCTAGAGATTTAGAAGACCTGCTAGATTTTATCGAGGGAAATCCAAGTGCAAAATGTAAAGATGCCAAAAAAGCTGCCAAGAAAGCTAGACAAAAACAGAAAAAGGTATTTGTTTTGTTGATTTGGTAATTATATATGCTGGCTAAGTATTGCATGACCTTGCAAGCTATAAAAATGAAAATGAAAAGAATTAGAGCCAAATAAACAAAAAACTGAGTATATAATTTTTAGAAGTGAGGAATAAATTTTAAGAAAACATTTTTAAAAATATTCATATAGGTTAAGCTTAACAAATTTGCTTAATAAAGTTTTCTCAAAATCTAACAAATCCTTTGTTAAAAACAAAAATAAGAAAAAAAATGTTCAAAAACTTACTATAATTTAGGACTGGGGGCTATAACTTTTTAAAAAAATTGTAGACATTTCTTGAAAGCTTAAAAAAAGTTTTTGAAAAGTATTTAAACCAAAGAAAGGTAGAGCAAAAATAACAAAAAATATATACTTCAATTTTAAGAAATGGGAATGATTTTTTGAAAAAAAAATTGTTTGATTATTTATGTATGCATTGCAGGTAACAAATTTGCTTTAATAAAATTCTCTCTAAAAGGCCTCTGAAGAAAATCAGAATTGTTTTTTTCATCCTATCTCCCACCACCTTAATGAATTTTGAAAAAACTAATGTGATCAATGTCCCACATGTAGAAATAATTTGAGCCAAATTTGAAGAAAATCAGTTCAATCAATCCAGAGATATTAGGCCAAGAAGTGGCAACACATATATGTGCGTACATAAATGAACTAGTTGGACCGTAAAATGAAAAGGTGGCAAAAAACTCTATACCCCATTTTAGTCATGTTCACCATGCTTTCCACTTTAATATAACTATTCTAGCTATATTCACCAGGAAAGTAAAATTTACTGTGCATATTGACTGATCTATACACATTTCTTATGTTGAAGCCCCCTTTTGTAGTATATACCATTTCTTTAGCAATAGTAACGTGTGTTTTAATCTTTATATGCTTGTTAGTATAATTTAAAAAAATCTTGCATTGAATTTTGCCAATTAACTCTATGTTTTTACTAATTCTGTAATTAAAGAAAGTATATTGAAAATAGAGACTCTTTCTAAGATTTATTTATGAGAATACTTTATTTTTAAAAAATCCATCAAACTTTAATTACATTTTAATGTTTTAAGTTTTGTCATTGATTATTGTTTAATATATGAAATTCTTTAATACGTGTTGGACCTTGATTATTTTTATAAGCTTTTACTTGTTTAAAAGAATAATTATTTTTAAAAAAGTTGCTTTCCTAGGAAATAATATTTTTATTTTCTTATAGTATTGGTTGAAGTAATTACGAGGTGTGTTCAAAAAATAATGAGAATTTTGAAATTTTGCTGGTTGTATGTCTGATTCTCAGGATTTTTTCGTTGTTGTATTGGTAAATATGTCTGAAAAGTTTCTGCACATTTTTAGCCATATTGGATGTTTAATCTGTTGTCAGCTGTCAAAAAGGTAACATGTGTTTTGGTATGATTAGCAATTTTTTATTTGTATAAATAATGGATCAGAGAATTTGTATTAAATTTTGCTATAAGACTGGAATAAAGTATAGCAATGTTTTAAAAATGTTAAATATTGCTTTTGGTGAGTCTGCTATGAGTAAAGCAAGGGTCTACAAGCGGTATAAGCATTTCCAAGAAGGTCGTGAAGGCGTTGATGATGAGTGCCCCAGACGCCCCCCAGCACATCAACAACCGATGAAAATGTGAAAAAAGTGAAAGAAATAATTATTAATGATTGTCGAATTACAATCAGAGAAGTTGCTGATGATGTTGGGATATAAATTGGCTCATGCCATGAAATTTTTTTGGATGTTTTGGGTATGAAACTTGTGACTGCAAAATTTGTTCCAAAATTGTTGAATTTCGAACAAAAACAGCAGCGAATGGAAATTGCTCAGGAGTCGTAAATGAAGTCAACAACGGTGCAGAACTACTGAAACGTGTCATAACAGGTGATGAAACATGGGTTCAACTGGTGTTGAAACTAAGGCTCAGTCGTCCCAGTGGAGGCATTCTGGATCACCAAAACTGAAAAAAGCTTGACAAGTACGGTCGAATGCTCACTGTGTTCTTCGATTTTAAAGGCATAGTGTATCATGAGTTCTTCCCACAAGATCAAACGATCAATAAGGAGTATTGCCTACAAGTACAACACCGTTTGCCTGAAGCAATAAAAAAAAAAAAAAACGCCCAGATTTGTGGCAAAACAATTCATCAGGTGCATTATTGTGGTGGCTTTTGCACCACAATAATGCACCTGCTCACACCTCATTGCTTGTTCATCAATTTTTCGCCAAAAACAACACTGTACCCCAGCTACCATATTCACCAGACATGGTCCCATGCGACTTTTTTCTATTTTCAAAAATAAAGAGAACCTTAAAGGTGACTGTTATTTTACAAGTAGCGAATAGCTGAAAGAGCTAAACACTATTCCAAAGATCAAGTTCCAGAAGTGTTTCAGGGATTGAAAAAAGCATATAAGTTATTAATATCTAACGGGGATTGTTTTGAAGGGGATAATATTAATGTAGATGAATAAATAAAATTCTTTCCAAAAAACAAAAATTCTTGTTACTTTTTGGAACACATCTTGTATGTTGAGGTTCCTGTGCTTAACTAGGGTAGTTATTTACATATCTTTTTCCATTTATTACAATACAAGTTGGGATAAACTGTTCAGTCTAATTTATACAGAAGTATGTATATATAGCTATGCCTGTACTTGCGTGACTCGATTTGAAGCATACATGCCAGCAAGTTTCAATATAAATTTATGAATTTTTCAAGTAAATACAACTGCTTCTATCATTTTCTTAATGCAAAATATTGCTACTAAAATCAGCTGTTAAATTTTTGTAGTAAAAGCTTTTGTTTTAATTTTACAGCAAGAAGAATTGGATAGAAAGAAAAGGGAAGAAGAAGAGGCTGAAAGACGCAGACAAGAATTATTAATCCAACAACAAAAACAACAAGCAGCATTATTAAAAAAACAGCAGCAACAACAGAAACAAAAACAAAAGAAAGATAAAGGTGGAGGAAAAAAGAATAGCAATAACAACAATAATAATAATAATTGTAATAACAATAATGGAAATGTTAGTAATAATGTAAACAATAGCAGTAGCAGTAGTAGTAGTAGTAATAATAATGCCAGTAACGGCCCTCAAATGGTTACAATAAAAAGAGTTATGGAGCCAAACAGTGCAGAGCCAACAGTTACTATTACATTACGTGGTGCCACTCCTAGTGAAGATAAAGTATTATATACGCTGCTCAATGGTCAAGGTGGGTTGTATTTTTATTATCATTTATTTATTACTTTATTTTGCCTATGTATATTTTTATTTAGTTGATGTTTATAGATAACACTTTTTCAAAAAGTGAAATTTTTGCAAGTGAAGAAATTTTTGCCATAATTTCTTGTTTGGATTTCAAAAGATGTAAAACTTGTTATTTTCTTTTAATAATTGTGGGGAAAAACATTAGAAAAACAGTTTCTTCATATTAAGTTGCTTAATTATACTGACATACCAACTGACTGAATTAGGTTTTTTTTTTAATTGCTCTTTTATCTTTGATTTTATTATGAGGCACATTTAAAAAAAATTAAAAATGATTTATTATAACCAAAATAGTTATCAACCTTCTTTATTTTTTCACATAATTTCTATTGATTTTCAATCTTTTATTATTTCAGTTATAATAAAAGTCTGCTACTTCTGTCTTAGACCAATTATATTTCAATTTACCATTGGTTTTAAATGTGCAGATGGGGAACAGGTTGAAATTGCTCAGATTGCAGCGGTTTGAGAACTGTTGCAATCAAAGTAATTTTATTAAATGCATAAATATAGTAGTCACTCGATGCACGATCAGAGCTGTAGTGTAATGGTCATTAATTTCCCTGCTAAATTTCTTACAGTTTGAGCTGCTGTAAACCTGAGCATTGTCATTCAAACCCAACCCCTTCTAGGTAATGAGCCAAGTCTTTTTTTACAAATACACCTAAGTTTTAACATTTTAAAATATTCTTCAGCATTAATAGCCATTCTGCCCCCTAGAAAATCAGTCTCCAAGTTGCCTTTCTTATCCCGTAGAAAATAGTGACTGTGAGTTCTGAGACAAAAAGTACTACTTAAGTTTTTTCTTTTGGAGATGAATTTCACCTGTTGCTTTGACTGATATTTGTATAGGAAAACCAGATTTCATCCTCAGTGATGATGGGGTCAAACAGCACACTCCCTTCATCTTCAAAATGCTGTAAAAAGGTTTAAGCTGAAGTCATACAATTTTTTGCTTGTGTGTATTTGTTAATGTTTTCAGCACTTGCACACAGTATTTTGTAAGCAAGTTTTATCTTTTCACAATGTTGTAAATCAATGATTGTCACAAAATTTCACATATGTTTCTTCCACTACCTATCTTCATCACACTTGTCACTGTGTATGCTAATCACACCTTTGTGTATGCTAAATAAAAATAACAGAAAATTTGGATTTAGATATTTCTATAAAAATTTTGAAGATATGTAACATTATTGTGAATTCCTTTGAATTGAATCTCTAAAATCATTGTATTTGTCTTATTATTTGGATACATAACTTGTCACTGTCAGGCTATTGCTACACTTTTCATACTGAAAATTCATTCATAAACAACAACCTCATTGCTTAACTTTACTCTCACTTATAACGTTTGGCCTATAAACTTTCACAATATTTAATAAATGTGATATTATATTAAGTAGTCGTTAAATATATTAATACTTAAAATTAACATTTAGTATATTAAATATATTAATTATCTATATTAATGGTACAGTCAAAAATAGGGAAAGACAAGATTTGAAAAAATAAGCTAAGCTTAGGTTAAAGTATATATATATTGTGGTTAAAGGTAACAAATTACAAATTATGATACATATAAAATCAAATTTTTTAAAATAAATCGTACTAAGACTGGGCAGCTTATCTATTTTTAACAAAACTTGCAGGTCGATTTGATCTTTGTCTTAATGGAAATGTAGGCTTTAGTTAGTTTGTTTATATCTAAGGTACCATAATTATATTCTTGATACAAGAATACTTGATACTTAACACAAAATGCAAGTTGCTTGTGAAGATATGTTCATTCTCAAAAATATTACACTTCAAGCTACTGCAAATAATACAGAAACACTTTATTTAGATTATTGTTTCTAAAAAGAAACATTGTACTTTCCTATTTTATTATAGTGTCTATTTTTCGTGTAACAAATAGTTGTGAAAATCATTATTTTTCCATAAAATTATTTTTTAAAGTCTGAAAAATAAAATTAATGTATTGTTTAATATATTAAACAATATATTAATTTTATTAATATAGGAGTCACCGGACGCCAGTGACTCCGTGACACCAGCCTCTGTGGCGTGAGTGGTAGCATCTTGGCCTTTCATCCAGAGGTCCCGGGTTTGAATCTAGGTCAGGCATGGCTTTTTCACACATGTTACAAATCATTCATCTGAAGTAATACCTAACGGTGGTTTCAGAGTTAAAAAAAAATTAATTAATAGCACATGAGAAAGATAGTTTATTTCACCTTCTCCCCATTTTTTTTTTTTTTTTTTTTTTTAAGTTATCTGTGTCATCTGGATTAAACTGAATTTATATTTTTAAATGTACTTAAGTCGTGATATTTGGAATTTTTTTTACAGTATGCCAAGTTCAAAAGGAAAATAATAAAAATTCAAAAGGCAAACAGCAATTGGCAGTAAATATAAACAGTAAAGGAAAGAATAATAATAGTAATAATAAGAATAACAACAACAATGTTAGTACTTATAATAATAACATTGTGCAGCAGCAAAATAAAAAGAATTCAAACAATACTAATACTAAAAATGCGAATAAAAGTAATATGGTTCATATACAGATGAATGGACATACAAATACTACTACTCCTAATGCTAATAATAACAATAATGTGCATTCTAATAACAGTAACAGCAGTAATAAAAAATTGCCTAAATCTTCATTATTATCGTCAGCATCGTTAACCCGTAACAATAGTAATAATAGTAATATAAATTCGCAAATGTCACATCATACTGTAGCACAAGTGCCTCCTACAGCTTCTCCTCAGTTGACAAGTCCTACAGCTATACAGATTAATAATGCTATTAATAGATTATCGTCTAGTAAACCAAATATGAGTAATTTCAGTCTTGACAATCTCAAATTACCTCCTGGTATTACTATAACAAAAGTTGATCCGGCAACTGTACAGCAACGCAGACCTCCAGCACAGGTATTTATTTTTAATTTACTAATTTTTTTAGTTAAAGGTAGTAATATTATTTTCTTTCTTCAGTCTTCTCTAAAGTTATTGCCCCAGAGATGTAATTACAACTTTGTTGTGGGTTGATTTGATCTTGTCGTGATACAATCCTCCTAGTCTATATGTTTTATTTTAGGTACCGTAATGAAGTGGTTGTACAAGGTCTGCTCAGAAAATAACCAAACATTTTTAATTACGGAGATATTTAGTGATATGAAGATAGCAGAGTTGTGTTCTGCATAATCTCCTCTGTAACCACATTCTTGGATTGTTGATATCTTAATTAGTTTTCATACTATTCTTATTTGAGTGGAATGTTTTTTAAGTTTTAGTACTGATTTTTTGATGATTGAACTTTTGTCTCAATGTCGTAGCCATAAACCCAGCTTTCGTCTCCTGTTGTGTTACTTTTCATGATTGTTTCATTGTCATTGGCTTGTTCAAGAAGTTGCTGACAAACATCCACTCGGATGTTCGATCATCAAACAAGGAACAAACTTTGCTACAACTCTATACATGTTCAATTTTTCAGTCAAAATGTCACATGATCTAATCGAGCTGCTAACCTCTTCTGAAAGTCCTCCAACAGTCAATTTGCGTGCATCAGATTTTTGATTTTCTGAATGTGGGTGTCATCAGTAGAAGTCAAAGGCTTTCCTGGTCAAGGGTCATGCTTCAGTTGACTGACTAACCACTTTTAAAACCATTTGTAACATTGCATACAACCCGAGCGTCATCTCTTTAAGCTTGTTTAAAGTTGAAACGTTTCTGTGAAAGTTTTCTCCAGTTTCATGTAAAATTTTACATTGTATTGTTGGTCCCAAAAATCGCTACTATCACTTAAACACGTTGCACGCAAATAACAATAACTCAAAAACTGAACGAGATATCAACAATCCAAGACCGTGGTTACAGAGGAAGTTACGCGGAACACAACTGCACGTCACTAAGAATCTCCTGTGGCGCGTAATTAAAAATGTTCGGTTATTTTCTGAACAGACCTCTTATGTGACTGGACATAAATATGTTGTGAAAATAATGCAATCATTCTCAAGTACAACAAATTCTCAAACCAGTCTTACTAGAAAATGTGAGGACTAAAGTTTCCTGTCATTCCCCCAGAAATGGATTACACTTCAAACATATACTTGCTAGACTTATTTTTTACGTCTCTTATTTATACTCTTACAGTGCTTGTTACATGCTGTTTGATCTTTGGCATCTTTTGCAATTCTCCTCAATTTCCTTCTTATTTGATAAATAAACTTAATATCTTGACCAGAGGGATATTATATTATATGCCTTCTGTCTTTTGTCTTATTCAGATGATTTGGACATTTGGTTCAGTTTGATTGAGCATGTTATGTGGTGCTGTATAGATAGTATTATAGTTGCTGCTTTTACTATTATAATTTTGTAAATTATTTAGATTTGCAATGATAATCCTTGAAAACGTAGATTTTCAAAATACAGCTTTTGGACACCCTTTTTTTATAAAATATTTTTACATTTGTTATTTTAATTATTGTATATTCAACATTAAATTTTTATTATTGTTTAGTAGTAAATTAATATTAATTGGTCTCTAGAATCCCATAGTTTTGGTAGTTATATTAGTGGGACAATTATGTTCTTATTAAAGAAATCTCCGTTTTACACCTTGAACATTTTTCAAGGTTTGTAGCCCAAGTTTGTTGTGCGTTAGTATAAAGGTGATGTTCTCAATACATGACCTACACAACTGCAGGGTACTTACAGGGTCACAACTTTTGAGGACATCCAAACCCATAGAAGTGTGACCTAACATCACGTGAATTGTAATTTCTTCTTTTTTTAATTTGTGTGAAGTTTTGTGCCATACTTTAAAAGTTTCAGTCTGTTATAATAATATCTACACTACTTCTCCTGTAAATTGGTATGTTTATAAACTTTAGATAAAATATTTATTATACCTTACCTTATATCAGATTAAAGTCTGATTTTCTTTTTTAAAATATCTAATTATTCAAGCTTTATTTTATATAAAATTATGTAAACTTGTTTAAAAATAATTAAATAAATGAAAAATCATACTTTTCTCCCACTAAATTTTTGTTCATTATATATTTAAACTATTGTAAAATAATATGCTAAGTTAATCTAATGCCATAACATAATTATAACATATAAATTTTATACATGGTGTCTATAACAGATAAATATCCAACAGAAGATGCAATAAAATTAATTATCTACAGTTATACTTAGTACAGTACATCCGAAAAACTATTACAGCTCTAGTATAGATAAAGTCTTATGGCTACTTTAGTCGTATAAAAATATAATTCATTTCGTAAAGAATATGCTTTGTTGACATAATTTCAATCTGTGTTTGCATGACATAGTTGGTTATCTCTATTCTGGCTTTATGTTGTTTTACCTACATTTATTTACTTTTAATTTTGACACCTGCATTTTTAATTATGATCATAAAAATACTGTTAGCCTGTTGTATGCACATGAATCATGAAATTGGAAAAGATGTAAGGCAGTTGGGCAGTGAAATAGTATGCAAATTAGTAGAAATCAGTACCAAAGTTAAGTCAGATCAGTTTTCAGATCTTTGCTTCCTTGTCATCTTAGAAAATGTATGCAGTCATTTTTCATATATTTAGACTCAAATTTTAAATTCTGTAGATTAATTTTTTCTTATAAAGTTATTCAAGATAATTATTTTAAATATAAATATTCTGGAGATTATTGCAGACTGATATATTATAATTTATATATGGTTATATAACCAGAATGGTTATGTAATGGAAAACTAGAATGGTTAAAACAGTGCTGCTGTCTTGATAGAAATTTTTCCAATTCTTTTCATTTGTTAAAAATTTTGGCGGTGGTTTTTTGTTCAGCAGGCAAGACAACAGGCCCCTTCATCTAGACCAAGTTCAGCAGTACCTACAACACCAACTCATCATCCAGCAACTGTTGTTCCTCCTAAGCCAGCAGCATCTAATGTAATTGTTGTAGATACTGGACGTTTAAAAGATTTAACTGCTTTGCAACAAAGTAATGGTAAACATTTTTTACTATTTAAATTTATAAATATATAAATATTTAAAATTTATTTAAATATTTTTCTTATGTTATATTTTTATGAAGGATTCAATGGATTCAATATTTTTCATCTTATTTCTATTTTATAGTCTGTGTAATCTTATAGTAGTTGATGTAATCAAAAAAATAACCTGATTTGGACTTTTTTTTCCAAGGAAACGTTAAAACTTATAAATTTTAAATATATTATGTGAAAAAATCTTAAGTGACCAGAATAGCTATCACTGCATTATTACTAATATTTTCCCTTTATTATCCTGTATGATTTTTTTTCATATCAATTGTTTCTGCTAGTATTCTTTTTACTATGCTTGGCATAGGTAAAAAGGTTTTTACCTATTACCAGTTAATAGGTTTGATGCTGTTCTTCATTCTTTTCTATTTTGAGCTAATCTTTTTAACATCAATCTATTTTATATATTCAATCTGTTTTGTATATTTATTTCATTTTTTTACCTTTTATGAATCCATAACCAAATTAACTAAACCTGGATTTCTCGCTGTATGTTTTAATATAATTTTTCTGTTGCTCAATTCTGCCACAAGTCTTTTATCTGCTACTGTTTATTTAAGATTTTCTCATTTAAAATTTTTTCTTCTCACCTAATTATCAATATCTTGTAAATACATCACAAAAATGTTTATTTTTCCTGTAGTCCATGTTTCACTACCGTAAATGTTATACACAGGCAAATAATTTCAAGAATTTTTTTGAATTTATAAATCTAAATTTGATATCAAAAAGTTTATTATTTTCATGAAAGCTCTGGTTGATTAATTTAGTCTTTTTTTTTTGTATATATATCTATTGCTTCCTACATTGTAATTTTACTATACATAAATAACAAAATTCTCCCACCTCTGGATATAAATTAAATTAATATTTAATTTAATATTATTAATCGTAATATTTCCTCATCTTAATATTAGATTCTTCATTACTCTTCTTTCAATTGTATTTCATTACCTTGGTTTTAGGCTTATTTTTAAACTAAGAAAAAATTTTCATATAATCATAGGTCAGAAAATGGTTTTTAAACGAGTTTCAGCTCACAAAACATTGCTCCCTCACTGCTCCCTCAGTGAAATTGAATTGTACTAAAATTCTTGAGATCGAGGGTAATTTGGCCCTACCTTTTGGTTTTTGATCTAAGAAATTGAATAAAAGTTACCCCAGACCTCTGTCTCACTTAACATTTAAAGAAAAACAGGGTAAAATATGAAAACATTTTGTTGGAAAATACACTTTTTTAGGTTTGGAATAAAATAACAGCTAATTTACCAGTAAAAAGGTAAAAATATCCAGTTAACTTTGTAAAGAATTTAATTTTGATAAAATTGATGTAAATAACATTATTAAAATTAAATACAAATTTGAAAATTTCAATTTTAATTAGAAACAAAACATACAAACTGGATTGGAAAAGTGATATGATTTGAATAAAACAATTTTCACAATGTTTGAACAACACCTCGGCGAATACATGCTAATTGTGCACATCTAATAGCATCATTATTATTCTTATTAGTACCGCCAGCTTTTAGTATATAATGTCTCAATTCTTCTTGTGTGCTAATATGAGCAGAATAGACTAACGACTTCATCCAACCCAAAGGAAAAAGTCCACTGGTGTGAGATCGGGAGATCGAGGTGGCTATTTTACTGTTTCAACCAATCCATTGCTTACTAAATGTGTTATTTAAATGATTCATAACATCACAACAGTGGTGAGCAAGTGTGTCATCATTGCAAAACCACAACTGTACTCTTATCTGCAACTCAATTATCTTCCAAGAGTTCCATCAGATTTGTTTGCAAAAAATGCAAGTACAGCTCTCCATTGAGCTTTGGTGGTAAGAAAAAAGGCCCTACGAGATTATCAACAAGACCACTCTATACATTAAACAAAAAAGTGCATTGAAAATGACTTGTAGCAGTCTCACAGGGATTTTCTTCTGTCCAAATGTGAGTGTTTCGATAATTTACAATGTAATTTCTTGTAAAACAGGATTCATCAATAATTAGAATATTACTTAGGAAATCAGGTTTTTGTTCATTTTTGTTCACATTTTCTAATTAACCATTGACAGAATTTCATCAATTTATAAAAATCAGGTGATAATATAATAACACTTACACATGTGTTGTATAAGTGTTACTCCTTAATGTTCACCATGCACTTGATTGGGAAACATGAAAACAATGTGACAACCTTCTGATGCTTGAGGTGGGAGTTAGTTATGATTCAGTACTCTTCGATGTGGATAATTTTCCCGATACTCACACACAGCAGCCAATCCATTTTTATTTACTTTAGAAGAGGACATTCGTCAACTCTTCAGATGAAAATAGATTTGTAGTATCCATTATTAGTGACTGAACTATAATAACACAAACGCTGCTTAAATGAATATTGAAATGCTAGACACTAAACTTAATTGTTGATTAACTGTTATTGCCAACCTAAGAAAAAATAAAAATTTTCAATATGTTTTAGAAGGATTTGTTTCAAATTTATTTTTATAATTTTTAGCATTTGTAAGTAAATTGTTTTATTTAAAATCATATCGCTTTTCCAATCCAGTTTGTTTGTTCTGTTATTTATTAAAGTTGAACTTCTCAAATTTTGTTTAATTTTAATAGACATATTTACATAAATTTTCCCAGGATTAAATTCTCAACAAAGTTAACTAGAAATTTTTATTTATTTAGTAACAAAATTAAGTTTTATTCCAACCTAAAAAAGTGTATTTTTGACAAAACCTTTTCATTATTTACTCAATTTTTCTTAAAACTTTTAATTTCACAGAGGTAGCAGAAACCAGGGCTAAATGTTTCACAAGCTAATAATACCTAACGAACCGTTTTCTGACCTATTTTTATATAAACCTTTTTCTTATTTTTGGCTATAGAATCATCTCCCTAGAGATTGCCGTGCAATTTGGAATCCTTTTTATACAAATGCAAAACTAGTATTGTTATAAAACTTCTTTTTCTCGTACATGCAAGTTTTTTTCTTGTGAATTGATGCAAAAGAAAAGGGTGCTTTAATTTGCTGCTTTGCACCATCTGTTCCAGTTTTCTTTACAGCTATGGCATATTTTGAGCACCTGATGTACTAAGGCTTAAGTTTAACATTTTCTCTTAAGAGTTAGAAGGATTAAAACTTGCCGAGTTCAGAAAAAATTGACTGAACTCTAATTTAACTTATTCAAGTAAGATGTGATAAAACTGTATTAAATTTTTAATTTGTTGTCTTTAATATTGAAAAAACATTAGTTAATTGATGAATTTTGTAAAAAATTTTCCCTGGATGAATAATACTTAATAATATTCATTCTAGTTTGGAGGTAATTTTTTCACATATCTGCACACAATCGAAATTTAACATGATAATTTTTAAGAAATACAGTAAAATATAAAAATAACATCTAATGTTATTTTTTATGTGTTTGTATGTATTTGTGAAGCTAAGCTTTAGAATTAGGGTTGTATTTACCGTTTTAAAACATGTCTCCTCATTACACATTGCATTTGGTTAGCCACTATATATTTGACTCTGCAGTGTGGTAACAATGTCTGTTGGGTGTAATGTTAATCATAAAAATGGAACGCTATCAATACTGCTGTTCTCAATAGTATAAGTGTGATATAGAATTGTATATATGTGAAAGTGTTGTCAGTACTGCGGTGGTTATTCCAGGAGTTTCACTAAGGTAATAAGTACAACGATGAAGAGAAGCAGAATTATTCTTAAAAATTTCCAGAAACTCCTTTTTTTGTACCATACCATAGTGTAGTTTGTTGCATTCTTATAAAAAGGTTTTGTGTGACTAAATTTGTTCAAAACGTCTTCCACCCCTTAAGTAAAAAAACAATTTAAACTGAACAAACAAACGCTTCAGGACATATCACAGATAAAATCTGTGATATTTTAATTCTGTATAAATCAGTCAAAGTCTGGAGCGTCTACTTTATAAAATAATCTCCATACAAGAACTGAAACACAGTAACCATGCCAAGAGACTGCATTACTGTAATGGTTTTACACATATTATTGAAGAAAATTCTGAACATATCCTTGATATCACTCTTTACAGATGAAACCTGTATTTCATCTGTTGGATATATTAATTCTTTGTGATCATCAGATAACTCTCACAGTTTGTATGAACAATCTTTATACCACATAAAAATTAAAGTGGGCTAGACTTTGTAGATGTCTCTTTACAGGCCTTACGTTCTTTGAAGAGATGTGATCGTTATTGTTTTGAAATTTTATCAAACTTTATTGTAAATTCACAGAAACAGGAGTCAGTTACTTTTGTTTTCAACAAGGTGGCACTACAGTGTACATAGCTAATGAGGTCAATGACACTTAGTCATTGTTTGGAGAATGGACCATATGATAGGATTTGTGGTCTGTTCAATCACTGGATCATTTTCTGTGACATACAGCAAAACAAACTGTTTACTGCAACAGACCACTTGTGAATGAATAACTGAACTGAGATAACAGTGTACATATGGAACATTTCATGATGTCACATGTAGATGGTATTATTTATTGCGTATAATTTTCATATGTTATAAGTTACCATCGTTTGGTGTTTACATTTCCACTGGTGTGTTGCTGGACATCCATGTCTTGTTATATTTAATTTCTTGTAACCCTATCTGTCAGTCATTGATAGAACTATTAGTGTTACTTAGCAGTGTTATGAGCTCTTCAAATTTCTATCCCCCTTAGAATTTAATTATTCAGTATGGCATAAAAAAATAATGAGGAGGATAGACAAAAAATACACCTGATGCACTGAAGGGAAATAAGGGAGAATAGAATGCCTCACTTTAAATGCTCATATAGGATGTAAGTAACTAGTACTGCAGCCAACATGTTTAAGATTTTCAGAACAAATTGATATGTGCTCATAACAACACAACAATAGGAGGCGGTCATTTCCAACAGCTTTTATTAAAAGTTTTAAGATAAACCGTTATCCTTAAAATTATAAATTTATAATCTGTGAATATTTATTAATTTTTATAATTATTATTTTAAGTCAAGTGCACAATCACCGAATGCATTGTATTATATTTTTAATTCTAAAATATTAATTCTTTTTCATAGAAACCGAATAGTTAAAAAAAAATCACAATCACCTTGCCTCAGTCACTCAAATTTTACAGAACGTGATGTTACAGCTGAAATTTACTGCTGCCTCTAAATTGAAGTTCACACTGATTTAAGAGCTAAATAGTTGTTTATTTTTTAATTAGTAATAGAATTAATTTTTTTTACAGTTTTCGTAGTGGCATCATTTACATATCAATCTCTTAGGTTAATTTTACAACTTTAGTGATGACTAAAAAATGTAGAAATTATGAGAAGAGAAAGCAGTATGATATATGATTTTTCTGAACTCAGTGAAATTTTTTTTAGTGCTTTTCCAGTGGTAATTCTCTAGCCCTTCCTATTCTATACTAATCTATCATATTATATCAAACAGATTATAAAACCATATAGCTTCAGATGACATATTTCAGAATGGAATACAAGTGTAATATTTTATTCCTTTATTAATTGCAGAGCCTGGACATCGGTCCTTTGCTGTTGGGTCTTTCTAGTTATCAGACGAGATTTAACATTTTTTTTAATGGCAAATATATAATTGTTTTTATTTTGTAGATGGACGAAGTTGCAGATGCATTCTGGTTCTTGGTAGATCCAATTTTGAAGTGTTCTTAGCAATTTGATTAGCAATTTGCATTTTTCTCCTGATGGGTTTTCCCTTCAGACTGTCCACTGAGGGTATTTCAGTGCTACTGCCTTTCGGTTTAGCAGGAAATCATCTCATGGGGCCTTAGTTTTTAAAGGGTATAATCCACTTCCTTTGCAGAAGGAGTTGCATGCGTTGTATGTATCTATTTCATATGCTTGACTCCCTTATAGTTTTTGTCCTCATGCTTCTTTCATGTTAGATTACCTGAGACTTGATGAGATTTTTCTTTTGTGCATGCTGTATATTTTGGAAAGTGTTTTTATTTATAGTACAAAGCATTGATTAGACATTTGCTTTTTTTCAGAATTCAATGGAAATAATGTTGGAGGTGATGATGTCTCAAATGGATCAAATGGTAAAAAGAAGAAGAAAAATAAGAAAGGAAATAATAATGGCTCAACTAACGGTAATGTGAACAATATTAATAGAAACGATGCTGCTAGTGTTATCAGTGGAAGCGGTGGAGGTAGCGTGACGTTGCTTAATGGAGGTCAACCGCAACCACAAAATGGCAAATTGATGATGCCACAAGCAGCAGCCATTATCAAAGTAAATGGTTCAATGGTCACAATACGTAGTCCGGCTTTACAACAAGCATTAGCCAATAAAACAGAAGTCACTGGTGTTAATAATAATAATACTGTCTCTAGCAACGATCAGAATAAGAAAAGAAGAAAAAAGAAGAAAGGTGTTAGCGGGCAAGGGCAGCCTGATGAGTGGAACTTAGTCGGTGAGTGATATATTGAAGTCATTTCATATTTACGCATTGCTTGTGGTAGTTTTACTAATTGTTAACATATTAAAATATAACATTCTCTCTACTACTTGGGTCAAATGCATGTAAGGTGTTGGTAAGATTTTTTTCATTGTGAATGCTGTGAGTTTAATTAGAACCTGAAGTTGTCTGCGGTATCAACGGTAAGAAACATAATTTAATAATATAAAATATTTGATGATTTATATGAAAGCTGCAATTTTATTTCGTTTTTAAATGTGTAATAGATTCTAAATATTTTGGATTAATTTTTTTTCAGTTTGATAGTATTGCTGTGGAACTTTATTTAAGAATTCAGCACTTCCAGGCCTCAGCCAGTTTAACAAAAATATTTGGTTAAACTTTTAGTTTGAAAACCAGACTTGTATAATTTCAAATTTTATACTGTTTAGAAATCTAAAATGCTATCTTTAGTAAATACTACCATTTTTTTTTTTTTATTATTATTTTTTGTTTGTGTCCTCTTTTGTATAACCATCATTAAAGTCAGATATTTAATATTTTTAATTTGTGTTACCTTATTTTGTGGGTTCTCTTTTCTCTTTATTTTTCCATTTTCTATAATTCTATTTAATAGTTATGCAGTCATAGGAATCTGACTTGTCTTAATTTTCCCACAAAATATTGTTCAGTGTTATTGTCAATTGTCATAACAAAAATGTCAGTTTAGATAGTAAAATCAGTTAGGTAGTATGTAAGAGCCTTTGTTATATTCCAGCACTCACTCTGTATAGTATAGTTAAGGTGCTTAAGTATCATTAGCTAAAAATGAAATGTTTGCAGTACAACCTTGTTTGACAGAACCTCTGCTATGCATATAGATTTGAAAAATAATGAAAAATTAAATAATTGTACTTTGAAATTTTTACCAAAAAATTATATTTCAGTGCTCATATTCATATAGTATTTTGTAAACAGGTTATAAAACAAATATTGTAGAAACATAACATGCAATAGTTAAATCTTAAGGTTTTTTACCTTTCAGGCCAATTAATATTATCCTGTACCCATCTTCTTCACTTAAAACAAAATTGTACAACAGGAAAGTAAATGCCTGTCATTACCTTTTAATATGTGTAGTGGTTTTCTTATTGGTTTACTTTACACTTGTGAGTAGTTAATCCTTTTCTCAGTAACATCCTAGAAAAGAATTAATTATTTTTCAACAATTTTTAACAGATTAATTGTATATAAATTATTAGAAATATAATTATTTTGTGTGCTTTATATCAATTTAAATCTTAACTTAAAACAATTGAAATGATGACTTCTGAATATTTTAAATTATGAGGCTCGGCTGATAAATTTTGCACACTAGCGTGCTACACAGAGACAAAGGTACTATCGAGTTGGGCGTGGCAGCACATGATAGCTAAAATCCCCCTCTACAAATCTGCGATAATACATTGAAATATGTGTACCAGTTTGTTTTCAATAGCAGTTAAATTGGAGTCGAGTATAGCCAATATGTCAACACAGTTACAACAGCACGCAGTTGTAGAATTTTTAACAGCAAAAAATGTGAATCCTATGAATATTTTTTATCGTTTAAAAGCAGTTTACAGTTGTGAAACTGTTGACAGGAATACTGTGAATAGATGGGCATTGAAATTTCGTGAATTTGAAGCTGGTAAAGCGACAATTACGGATGAACCTTGCAGTGGACAACCACTTTCTGTGATTGACGAGAAACATTGAAAGGAAGTGAACAATTTGATTGAAAGTCACCGGCAAGTCACCCAGCAACTCATCGCTATTCAGTTAGGCATATCGAAAGAATGAGTAGGCCGTATTATTGAGCAGTTGGGTTATCGTAAAATCTGTGCACAATGGGTACTGCACAAACTCTTAATGGGTCTCCACAAGCTGAAGTTTGAGCTTATTCCGCATCCACCATGCTTGCCAGATTTGGCTTCGTGTGACTTCCACTTCCCTCATCTCAAGAGAGATCTCAAAGGTATTCATTACACCACTGATGATGAGGATCCGAGAAGACTGCCAGAATTTTTCAGTGATAGAATGCAAAAACTTGTCACACGGGAAAAGTGTATCAGTATAAACTGGGATTATATTGAAAAATAAATACTGCATTTTGTAGCTAAGATATTGCACTTTTATTAATTTTTTATTTCATTCCAATATCTCTTTTTATTTCCATGCTATGCATATATGTGCAAAATTTATTAGCCGAGCCTTGTAGTAAGCAAATAAGTTTATGACGAATCAGTTAAAAAATGTTTGGATAAGTGCATATGTATAAATTATTCACTTTTTTCTTACATGTACATTTTCTTAGCATGTAAATACATGCTGTATTTTTATTGCACTGACAATTCAACATTCTACCTTTAAGAAATCATATATATATATATATATATATATATATATATATATATATATATATATATATATTATAATAAAATTAATGTGTAAATGTAAACAAATCAAGAACTTATTTAAAAAATATCACTGAAGATGAGTTTAGGTCCGAAAATGTTTTGATAAACATAAAAAAGTAACGGCATGAGTGTTCACTAATTCTGTACTTTGTGGAGGCTGAAAATATAATATATATATATATATATTTTAAAGATCTAAGAAACATCTGAAATACTCTTTGGTTGTGTTATAATTAGACAATTCAGTTTTATGTTTGTAAGTTATTAGAAGGAAAGATGTCATTATTTAATAATAAACTTTTCCTTTAGGTGTGAAAGTTGACTATCTGCTCTTACATTAAGCTATATGATTTTTTGTGTAATAATTTAATCATGGGTTGTTAGATAAATATTTGGTACTTGTTGGTTATCTGGGTGCGACACTATTTGTCATGCATTGTGCTTTTTTCTGCATTATTATTTAATTTTACTGATAATATTACCTTAGATAATTATTATTTCATTTGAAATAAACGTTTCCAATTTTATGTTATGTTTTACATATTATTGCAATAACATGATTTTGAATATTATCTGAAATTCATGCTTCAAGTGTTATTTGGATTTGTTTCATGTTGCCAGTAAGACATGAAAATTTGGGATTTAATGTTGATTGAGGAAGATACCTTTCAATTTTTACAGATCACTGGTATTCTTACTGATCAAAGAGTATATCATAATGGTCATCAAATGGTATTGTATGTTGTCAACAGAGTGGGTTGGCATTGCAAGAAACGATATTGCTGTATGAGAGTTCCAATTAAGTGTGGAAATTAGTTTGAAAATTCTAGGTTGCCGTTTCTGATTGTTGTGCATTATATTTATCTGTGGGCACAGCAGTCATCTTCTGTTGAGTGGTGAGCAGAAATTAGTTGGATTTGTCTTGTAAAACTATAATAGATTGTAACAATTGTTTACAGGAGTTTTTTTTAGAAGTACTGCAGAGTAAGGCAAATCAAAAGATAGGTGGTCCTGGTAAAACAGTTGAGGCTGACAAGAATACATTTTCTCAGTGCAAAAGCAATACTGGTCGAGTGCTGCTGCAGTGGATTTTTGGTGGTTTTTGTTGTGAGACAGGTGAATGTTTTCTTGTATGCATGTGTGTGTGTGTGTGTGTATGTGTTCGTTCCTGTTCCTGATAGATCGTTTCCTAACTTATTGATTGAAATCAAGAAACACATTTTATTCATTCAGATTTGTGGCCGGCTTACATCTCTAATGAAATTGAGGGGGGTCTGGTTTTCTACACTTTTAAGATGAATCATAAATATAATTTTGTTGATCGTGAAACTGGCGATAATACGCGAACGCGATTGAAAGGTTGTAGAGATTGGTGAAGTGGCTAAATAAGAAACACTGAGATATGGTGTGCTATCATTTAAATTCGTACTTGGTGGAGTTTATGTGGCAATGGTTGACTAAAGGTAATGACATTTTCTATGGTATTTTGGCAGCTATAAAGGATTGCTGACCTCCTGAAATCAATATGTGACTAAGGTTTGTGGAAATAAGGTTCAGTTCTTTTAGGTTAAATATGTTTTATAATGGCAGTTTTGACAAAAAAAGGTGAAAAATAGTTGGTGTTCAGATAACCAACAGTTAAAATATTTTATATAAAAATAAGAAATAAGGAACATTAAAAAAAGTTAAAAAATAAACGTTTTTATAAGAGAGGAAATCCAAGTACTCTACAGTTGTATCTCCCTAATAGTGATTATTGTTCTTTAAAACAGATGATTCCAGCAAACCATAAACAATAAAGCATTAGATTTATCTATGTAATACACATTTCAAGAACAGTAAAAGGTTATTCAAAGGTATAAAAAGTGATAAATTATAATGATTTAAGTACAAAAAATAAATTTTAATTTCATAATAAAATTCATCTTTATTTTATGATGAATTATTATTTGTTAAATATTAAAAGGCTTCTTGCTTTAAATATTTTCTTTCTGCAAACACAAAAACTTTATTAATTGATATAGCTGAAGGGTGTCAATTTTGATTATAAACAATAATTAAATTTATGATAACATTGTTACTATCTAGTCATCAAAGATGAAAAACCATAACAAATTATAAACAAAATTATGGGAAATAGCTATAATTAATATTGCATGCAAAACAATAGAAAGTATTAAAGTTATCTTTGAAACCAATAATTTAGATTTTAATGAATTAAACTGATTTTTTGAATGAATAAATAAGATTGGATATGACTTGAATATTTTTTTAAATAATTGTCTTCTTGAAATCTTTCTTCAGTTGACATGGAAGGGGATTCAAATACTTTAAACCCATCAAAGTTGGTTTCGTATCAGAAAACTTTAATTTGTGCTGTACAATAAATTTGCACATTCATCTCCAATTATTATTATTATTACTTGAGTTATAATAGTTTGATAACTAGAAACCGAAGTAGAGTAAGTTTATAACCAAATATTTTCACTAGCGAAATACATTCAATTGTATACAGGCTATTTTCTGTACAGCGTCTTTCTGTATTTCTTAAATAGAATTTATTTCTCAGTAACAGATCACAATTATTACAGTAGTATTTGGTATGCAAGGTTACACTACATTTTCTATTAAATTAATATGGTGATTTTCAATATTTGAAGAAGTTTCAGTATTTGAAGTTTACCCAAATAATTACGGAATCTACTGTACAACTGTATAAATCTTAAGAAATATTTTTAAGACTGTCTCGAGTTAGCTTAGTAAAGAAAAATTATATATAAGTTTATAAATAATTTTATAAAAAAGAAAAATATCTATTCAAATTCTACACTCCGTAATTTCATATTTTTATTATTAAATTAGTAGGGGTATTGCTAAACACAAAACGTGGAAATATTAATTGTGTACAGTATGACATTTTTAAGGGTTTCAAAACAAAACCATTTTGTTTTCTCTAAACAATTTAAATATAAAATTTTACAACAAAATATCGACAGGTATATGTATCTATATAGGTTTAAATCTATGAACGGTAGAATACAATTATACCAGCTGCTTTATTATACTTGGCCATCAGAACTTTTTGTCTAAAAGTTAAAATTTTTTTATAATTAGAAAATCTGTTAACAAGGTTGTACTGTTCTTGGTAAGTTGTTTTTTTTAAATCCTTAATAAAAACTTTCACCAAGAAATCATTCTTTGAACAATGATAATTTGTTCATGTTGATCTTTTTTTCATTGAAATTTTAAATATTTATCTTTTTCAAAGTGGTAGTATAATTTTTTTTTTTTTTTAGATGAAAATATGTGTTGTTAATTTTCTAATTTTTATTTCTATTTTGGTAGTAACTTGATGGTTTGCAGATTTTCTGCTTAAATATATCCAGAACACAAATAAACTATTTTTTTTTTCAAATACTTACGCCATAATACTATTTTTTTTAAATAAAAATGCTGATATTTAAAAAAATAATTGTGATTTTCATTTTGAACTCTTCCACCTTGTGTATCATAGTTAATTTTTTTTAGTTATACTAAAATTTAATACACATACAGTAATAATCTAATTATAAAATAATTTTCCATTTTTTAAACACTGCATAGTTACTTTGACTTAAGATGAACTTTGATTTGGTGCTAGTGAAATATTATTATTATTAGTTAATCGTTAACATGAAACTTATTTGTTTACCTATTATACATAACTAGTTATTGAAAAACTTTATGATTGAATGAAAAAAATATATTAGCAAAAATAAGTGTGTTTTTATAAGAAATAATTGGCAATTACATATATTTTGATTGTAACTTTTGAGGAGTGGTGGTAATATCTTAGCATAGCACTCTTAAAGGGACTTGGTGAGGGCTTAAAGGGGGCTACCTAACAGTGATAGAAAGAGGTCAAGTTTTGGTGACTCATTTAATAACAATCGCATAAAATATGTATTGCAGTTGTCAGTCCCAATTAATAAGATCTCTATCAACCAAAAGCCACCATCAACTTTACAACATTTACAAAAAGATTGTAACAGGTGAGTTTATTAATGTAACAATGGTGTAGTATGTTTAGAAATACCGGAACTTGTGTCAATGATGAGTAGAAGAGAAGTTGTCTATAATGCATAATAATTTGGTGAAGTCAGTATGGTTTAGATTCACCATTAAAGAGTTTTCAGATTCTTTTTCTCATTAGATGTTCTGTCATTTAGTTCTTCATGAAGGATCTTATAAGTGCTCGGCTTCTAAGTTTTATGCCTGATGGGTTTCTAAGCTTCTTGCTTTACAACACAAAGATTTGACATATAGGATCTGATATTAATATTGCTTGAGCATTACAACATTGAAAGTGATGTAAGACTTATGTTTTATTTGTAAATAAATGTAATGACAAAAAATCAACCCGTTCAATGAAGTTACACTAGCTGCCAAGGAAACCAAAAACATGTCAGCAAACATTTTCTTCCAGAAAATTCATGGTGAGGCTAATTTTCAGCCTTTCATCTGGAGGGCCCAGGTTTGAATTTCGATGAGACATGGCATTTTCACACGCTACAAAATTGCCATTTCATCTCAAATAAATCCCTAACGGTCTAAAAAAAAAGGTTGTTGATTTCGTGAAACGTACATCAAAATTGTTCAGAAGTAAATTTAAAGCCCTTAACTTAAAAACAAGCTTCACAACGTGTTAAGCTCTGGAATCATTTTCTTGTACAATAGTGCCCACCCACCCAGCTTACAACCAAACGTACTTGAACTCTGCAAGAACAATTCAAATGGAAAGTGTTAGGTCATCTTCCTCCTTACAGTCCAGCCTTTCAGCACTTTGATGACAGTGAACATAAAAGTTGAACCAGTGTTGTTCAAATTATTGACAGATGAATTTTATGACAATGGAATTCAAGAGCTTCTGTAATAAAAGTGTCTCCAAAATGGAGATTTTGTAGAAAAATTTGTAGTTTATGTTCAATGTAACAAATTTAAACTAAGTTGGTTTTTTTTTAATTCCTTTCAGCAGAATCTAGCATCTGAAAATCCAAAACGTCTTTTATATGTAGTATGATCATCTCACTTCAAAGTAACTGTGTCAGTAATTGTAAAAATTGATTTATAAATTTTTACTTGTCTTTATTATTGTTATTATTATTTTTTTTTTCAATATCTAAGTAACACATCTGGTATCCAAATAATAGTTTTTCAGTATCTCTTTTTTGTAACACTAAAGTGAATTTATATTAAAAATTCTGGTTTATTTTTATCAGTATTTTATATTAATGTGAATTTGTTGATTATTAGTATCTTTCCTATTTTATCTCCCGTGGAATTTAATATTAATTACTTGGAATTCTAAATATGTATTGTAAAGTCGTTTTAAATTCAATAATTTTTTATTATAAAGGTCATTTCAACTTGTCTTTAATGGTATAAGGACTCTTTTCCTCCCAGTTTTTTTATAATTTTCTAACTATATATTAAATATTTATTTATTTATCAGTATTATAATATTGTACACTCATGGGTGCTAATCTTACTGTATATTTTAATGTTAGATGTAAAATTGTTATTTAAAAAATACAAATGAAAATAGTTAACGTAATGCTTTAGTTATTTCCAGATTTAATAGTTTATGAATAAATAATTATGGATTAATTAGATAATGAAAGTAATTTATGGACAATAAATCTGTTTTGTGATATTGAATTATGTGGATCTAGTGCCAGTGATTATATATTATTAAGTCTTCATGTTAGAATTTACAGTGACATGAAAGCAGTTGCAGTGCCAGTGTTGTTAAATGGTTTTATCATTTAAATTATTTTGTTGTTCTGTACATGATGGTTGCCCATTTTGTGAATTACTTTATTCTTAAATCTGTATGTTGATTGTAGTAGAAAGTTTCTTTAAACTATGCAGTGTTAAAAAATGTAAAATCATATTATCTTTTCAATTTAAGTAGTTGTATGTTAAAGAGAATAATTGAATTTTATATAAAAAAATTTTATGGAAATGAATAATTAATACTTATGCATAATTGTATAACAGTGATTTTTCAAGAAATATTCCGTTGTTTGTTGAGTGTTTTATATATATATATATATATATATATATAAAAGTTTTTTGAAAGGTATTACTAAAACCTGTAAATATTTACACTTTAATTATTAAGTTGCAAAGTAGTATAAACATCACAAAGTCAAAGATTGTTCAAAGAATATTATAAAAACTAAGTTGCACAGTTCTTTATAATTATAATTTTTTGTGTTTGTGAATTTCTATTGATGAAGAATTTTTTTTTGTCTTCAGTCATTTGACTGGTTTGATGCAGCTCTCCAAGATTCCTTATCTAGTGCTAGTCGTTTCATTTTGGTATATCTCCTACATTCTACATCCCTAACAATTTGTTTTACATATTCCAAACGTGGCCTGCCTACACAATTTTTCCTTCTACCTGTCCCTCCTATATTAAAGCGACTATTCCAGGATGCCTTAGTATGTGACCTATAAGTCTGTCTCTTCTTTTAACTATATTTTTTCAAATGCTTCTTTCTTCATCTATTTGCCGCAATACCTTTTCAGTTATCACTGTATCCATCCATCTGATTTTTAACATTCTACTATAGCACCACATTTCAAAAGCTTCTAATCTTTTCTTCTCAGATACTCCGATTGTCCAAGTTTCACTTCCATATAAAGCGACACTCCAAACATACTTTCAAAAATCTTTTCCTGACATTTAAATTAATTTTTGATGTAAACAAATTATATTTCTGACTGAAGGCTCATTTCGCCTGTGCTATTCGGCATTTAATATCGCTCCTGCTTCAGTCATCTTTAGTAATTCTACTTCCCAAATAACAAAATTCTTCTACCTCCATAATCTTTTCTCCTATTTTCACATTCAGTGGTCCATCTTTGTTATTTCTAATACATTTCATTACTTTTGTTTTGTTCTTGTTTATTTTCGTGCGATAGTTCTTGCGTAGGACTTCATCTATGCCATTCATTGTTTCTTCTAAATCCTTTTTACTCTCGGCTAGAATTACTATATCATCAGCAAATCGTAACATCTTTATCTTTTCACCTTGTACTGTTACTCCGAATCCAAATTGTTCTTTAACATCATTAACTGCTAGTTCCATGTAAAGATTAAAAAGTAACGGGGATAGGGAACATCCTTGTCGGACTCCCTTTCTTATTACGGCTTCTTTCTTATGTTCTTCAATTGCTACTGTTGCTGTTTGGTTCCTGTACATGTTAGCAATTGTTCTTCTATCTCTGTATTTGAACCCTAATTTGTTTAAAATGCTGAGCATTTTATTCCAGTCTACGTTATTGGATGCCTTTTCTAGATCTATAAACGCCAAGTATGTTGATTTGTTTTTCTTTAATCTTCCTTCTACTATTAATCTGAGGCCTAAAATTGCTTCCCTTGTTCCTATACTTTTCCTGAAACCAAATTGGTCTTCTTCTAACACTTCTTCCACTCTCCTCTCTATTCTTCTGTATAGAATTCTAGTTAAGATTTTTGATGCACGCCTAGTTAAACTAATTGTTCTGTATTCTTCACATTTATCTGCCCCTGCTTTCTTTGGTATCATGACTATAACACTTTTTTTGAAGTCTTGACGGAACTTCCCCTTTTTCATAAATATTACACACTGGTTTGTATAATCTATCAATCGCTTCCTCACCTGCACTGTGCAGTAATTCTACAGGTATTCCATCTATTCCAGGAGCCTATCTGCCATTTAAATCTTTAATGCTCTCTTAAATTCAGATCTCAGTATTGTTTCTCCCATTTCATCCTCTTCAACTTTCTCTTCTTCCTCTATAACACCAATTTCTAATTCATTTCCTCCGTATAACTCTTCAATATATTCCACCCACCTATCGACTTTACCTTTCGTATTATAAATCGGTGTACCATCTTTGTTTAACACATTATTAGATTTAATTTATGTACCCCAAAATTTTCCTTAACTTTCCTGTATGCTCTGTCTATTTTACCAATGTTCATTTCTCTTTCCACTTCTGAACACTTTTCTTTAATCCACTCTTCTTTTGCTAGTTTGCACTTCCTGTTTATAGTATTTCTTAATTGTCGATAGTTCCTTTTACTTTCTTCATCACTAGCATTCTTATATTTTCTATGTTCATCCATCAGCTGCAATATATCGTCTGAAACCCAAGGTTTACTACCAGTTCTCTTTGTGCCGCCTAAGTTCGCTTCTGCTGATTTAAGAATTTCCTTTTTAACATTCTCCCATTCTTCTACATTTTCTACCTTAACATTTTTACTCAAACCTCTTGCGATGTCCTCCTCAAAAATCTGCTTTACCTCCTCTTCCTCAAGCTTCTCTAAATTTCACCGATTCATCTGACACCTTTTCTTCAGGTTTTTAAACACCAATCTACATTTCATTATCACCAAATTATGGTCGCTATCAATGTCTGCTCCAGGATAAGTTTTGCAGTCAACGAGTTGATTTCTAAATCTTTGCTTAACCATGATATAATCTATCTGATACCTTGCAGTATCGCCTGGCTTTTTCCAAGTGTATATTCTTCTATTATGATTTTTAAATTGGGTGTTGGCAATTAATAAATTATACTTTGTGCAAAACTCTTATAAGTCGGTCCCCTCTTTGATTCCTTTTGCCCAGCCCGTATTCACCAACTATATTTCCTTCCTTGCCTTTTCCAATGCTTGCATTCCAATCTCCAACTATTATTAAATTTTCATCTCCTTTTACGTGTTTAATTGCTTCATCAATCTCTTTGTATACACACTCTACCTCATCATCATCATGGGCGCTTGTAGGCATATAGACGTTAACAATCGTTGTCGGTTTAGGCTTTGATTTTATCCTTATTACAATGATTCTATCGCTATGCGTTTTGAAATACTCTACTCTCTTCCCTATCTTCTTGTTCATTATGAAACCTACTCCTGCCTGCCCATTATTTGAAGCTGAGTTAATTATTCTAAAATCACCTGACCAAACGTCGCCTTTCTCTTCCCATCAAACCTCATTAATTCCTACTACATCCACATTTATCCTATCCATTTCCCTTTTTAAATTTTCTAGCCTACCAACCTTTTTTAAACTTCTAACATTCCACGCTCCGACTCGTAGAATGTTATTTTTTAATTTTCTGGTGACCCCTTCCTTAGTGGTCCCCACCCGGAGATCCGAACGGGGGACTAGTTTACCTCCGGAATATTTTACCAAGGAAGGCGCCTCCATCATTGCTATATGAAAATGCAGAAAGCTACATTTTCTTTGAAAAAAAGCAACTGTAGTTTTCCATTGCTTTCAGCTGCGCAGTACTCAGAGGACTGAGTGATGTTGATATGGCCGTTTAAGTCATCCTGACTCGCGCCCCTAATAACTACTGAAAGAGCTGCTGCCCTCTTTCAGGAAGAATAAAGAAACATAATGAACTTCAAAAATTTAATTAATTTTTATAAGAAAAAATTGCTTATAGTTCATTCTGGGCAGCTCTCATGTACTGAATTAAGTGTGAGTTATTAGATATTAGTTTTTTTTTCATACTGTTATGTTTTAGTGTTTGTGTAAAGCGGTTTCAGTGGATTTGTGTAGTGCAGTGTATGAATTTTTAAAATAATAATTGAATCAGCCTTTGGACAATCTGTAATGTGCATAGTTTCTCATTATTTTTTTTATTTATTTCAGTGTTACTGTTATATATTTTTGTATTTTAATTTTTATTTATATATTAGATGAGTTTTTTTTAATAGGATTAAATTATTTCAGGACAGTTTACCTTACTTTTTAATTTTCCATTATTTCAGAATTCAAGAGGAGATTTCTTATCGACGGCTACTGAATGATTGATGATTCGTGTTTATATGATGAACATAACATGTTGAACACGCATATTTTGTAAATTACGTAATAATGATGTGTCTTTATGTCGCTTAAAAATTCCTCTTTTTCATTAGTTACCATTGATTTTTCAACGTGGCTATAATTGTTAAAAAGCTACGTATATATTTTTTTATTGTAAGATTGTTCAGTGAACAGCAGTTTGATGGTAATAAATTTTAATCTGCATTTTCGGTACCATGCAAATATTATCGAGAGTTAAAAATAGTGAGATTTTGTAAAAACTTTTTTTAAGAATTAAAAATTGTACTGTGATTTTATAGAAATTAAACTGTTTTATTTTTAATGAATTCATTAACCTTTTAAAATAATTTACACTCGTTCCAGCTAGTTGGCATATTTACCATTTTTAACATGATTTAAACAGTCATTTTAACATGATTGTTCCAGTATTGTTTACAGTATAAAATTGACTACGTTGATCTACTGGATGCCAAAATGTATTTTTGTCTTAGTTCTTGTATACAGACTTGTGGAATAATGTAGTAGAATTGAAAGATTATACTGTCAATTTTATTTGTTTTTTATTTTTTATTTATCTTATTAAGCAAGAGGTTGGTATTAGCTAAAATTACAATTCATTCAGTTAACATGGTAACCTTTTATAGATATTATTTTGTATGTTATTGCAGTAATGTTTGATTGTTTTTATTTGATATTTTTTTTATTTACATTTTTATATAAGCTCCTTATAGTTCTGTGCATATTTTTTTATCAGGATGCAAGTTGTTTTAAATTGTCTTATTTTCTGCTAATTAAGTAGCTTTTTACTTCAGTGTTTTGTGACGTTATATAATTTGTTTCTTTGTTATGGTTTATAGAACTGGGATAATTTCATTAAAGAAATTTATATAATTTCAATTAACTGTTAAAAATCTAACCAGTAAAATGCAATTAGAGATTTGTGCTGATAAAGCTAAAATAAAATTTGGCACTATAATTATTTACATCCCCAATTTTTTCACATTAAACTTTTTGCTGTTGTATTTTTTTTTTTGTATGAAAATATATCGCACCAATACTTAACCAATTAAAATAAATTTTAGTTTTCAAGATTCATTCGCATGTGCTTTATCAATAAATTTACTCCTTACTGTAATGATATGTACATTTATTATGATATTTGTGTTATTACTGAATCTGAAATTAATGATATATGTAACATAATCTGTGTCTATTTCTTGTTCCTATTTTCTGCTATCTAATAGATTATCTTACTTGACAAAATAATGAAGTATATCATACTTTCCATTATTTTTTATATTTATACTTTTTTAATTTTAATAATTTATTTTAAAAGTACCTATAAAATTTAAAAAAAGGAAACAAATTATTATTTCTTTAAAATTTTACACATCATTTGGTAAGTTTTTCAAGCGATATTAGCATGCACTTAGTTCACTATATAAGTCCATTTGTTTACATTTATGGTCGGTGATCTACATCATCAAGTAAGTGTAGACCAATTTGTGCAGTCTATAATTGTTTTGTAAGTACTTAATATTTTCACGCATTTATTATTTTTTTTTTTAGTTTTTCATGCAGTAGCGTATTGTATTTTATTCTTAATTTAGCAGAAATGTAGTCACAGTTATTCTAATTAAGCAGCAAAAAGTTTAATAGTAGTCTGAAAAAGAAATAGAATGGTGTTATTGAAA
Source organism: Lycorma delicatula (assembly GCF_047948215.1). NCBI lineage: Eukaryota > Metazoa > Arthropoda > Insecta > Hemiptera > Fulgoridae > Lycorma > Lycorma delicatula. Next base: position 22,362,791 of record NC_134459.1, read on the forward strand.
AAAAAAAACATTTTACTTGAAAATGTTCGTAAAAATTTGATTTTTTTCAAAGTGCTCTTAAAAACCTTAATAAAAAAAATCATTCCTGAAGAAAATAGAGAAATTTTATGGTACCATTGGAATTAATGTGAATAATGGTCCCCAGAAGTGGACAAAAAAAAATTGATGAACAAAAATATGAACAGAAGTGAGATTTCGTATGGTGTAATGACAGATTAAAATGTGATTAATGGCTTAAGAAAAAATTATAACGTTCTCATTTAGAGAAGGCTGAGTAGTGACTTGATAAGCAGATCATTTACCCCCTACAAATGCACCAAACCAAGCTATGGTGAGCTAACCATGACAAAATTTATTGAAAAAAAAAAAGAATCGATTAGCAAATAAAATTAGGTCATCCTTCACTTGACTTAGCCCTTGTGATCTGGCTGCTCTGGGACAAAGATTTTCTTAACATCAGTGATATCCTGCATAATGTGATGGAGAAACTCAAATAGTATTTCTGAAAAAAGAGTTTAAGAGCCATTCCAGCAGAGGAAATATACCAGTACATATACACATATGAAGAAAGCTTCAGATTGTTAATGATTATTATTAAAAGATATTATGAAATATTATTATTGTTAATGTATGTTTTACGAGTACATCTGGGAATTAAACTATCTCCCCTCATGTGAACGTACTTCTACCAAAATAGTAATAAAATATTTCATAAACTCAATTATAATTTTAATCTGTTTCATTTATATATTTCATGAATAATATTCTTAAAAAAATTTGTACCAAAAAAGTAAAAGTAAAATTAGTACAGTATGTAAAACATTAATCTTAGTATTCAGTTAACTTAAAATCTATCCTTCGTTTTATTATTAATAAGTTTTATGTATGATAAATTTGAATAGTGACGTATCAGTTACTTTTTACACATTCATAAGAGTATATTGTGCACTTATTGTCTTTAGTTTTGAGATTTTACACACCAAAAATAATTAAACAGGATTTCTTGAAAGCAATGTTATATCATGGTAAATAAATACATTGAATTAAATTTGGGAATTTCATTATGGTAGAAATGGTTCTTCAGCTACCATGATTGGAATCATTAAGTAATAGTGATTTAGATATTATTCTAATTACTTAAATGTGACTATTACAAAATTCTATATTTGAGTTACATAAAATTAAATGATTGAAGTCAGATATTTTAGGAGTTTATTTTCTTAAGAGATACTGTAAGGTTGTATTCATTTGTATGAAGCATTTTTACTGTATAAATTAATTTTGGTTAGATAATGTTCATTGCTTGATGGATATGTTAAAAACAATTGTGCGCCCTTTTATTTCTTTGAATAAATTTATGTAAAATATGAGTGCAAATAGATGAAATTGATTTATAATCTAATTATATATTCTAGTTGTGTTGGATTTTGTGTTTGTGTGAGTGTGAGATTATCAACTTGCCACTTTACTCCCACTAGACCTTACTTTTAGTTCAGTGTAACCTTGTTCAAAGAAGTTTTTTTTTCTTATGATTTATTAAAATGCAATTAATATTCAGAATTTCTTCATCCTAACGTCTTTAAGACCAACTATTTATAGTGCACTTTTATGAATTTTGTTCAATTGTACTGATGCGTAAAGTTTATTTTTTATAATTACTTGTTTAAATTAACAGAGCTAGATATAGCTCTGTTATTTGATCTAGAGAGCAAGGAGTAGAATAATCTATGAAATATTATAACCAACTCTACATATATTTAAGAAAAATGCTTTTTCCATCTGACGTGCTGTCCATGTTTTCTTGCCATACAATGCTTTTCTTATTATAAATCTATTCTCCAAGAAATTTGCATTTCATACATAGATTTACAAATAGATAAGCAATCATAAGAATTATTTACGAAATAAAGATGAAACTGAATCTGATGACTTGGTGAAACTACATGTTGGAATGTCATCTTGGAAATTTTTCTTTTAATGTGATAGAATCTTTTATTATATTTTTACCATAGAGGCAAAATTTTGGATCATCAGTTAAACTATATAAAATTCAAAATATTCATGTACTGTAGTACTTAGTGTCAGTACTTGTTGGATGGATGTACTGTTTAACATTAGGTTTTTTGGAGCCATTCATTTGTGCAATAATTATAAGTTACAAAAAATGTTTAGAATTTTCCTAACTGCAGCTATTGTTAATGATATCTTTCCTTAATCTTTACATAATTGTTTTCTTTTAGTTAAATCATTATTATTTATTTGACGTCGGTCAGTTTGGTTTACCCTCCTTATACTTAAAATCTGGCATCAAAGGTATGAAGAAACCCTTTATACTGCTGTTATGGGTCAGTCAATATATTTTCATGATACTTAACCAGTCAGTCCTTCATTTGTATGAGGCAATGGTTAAAGCAGTTAAAGAATATTGGAATTAAAATAGGAATTAATTTTGAATCAATTTAAAGTTGTTTAGATAACTCTTCTTTTCCTTTGTGAGGTATAGAGAATTTAGTATTACATCTTCTGACTATGAAGTTCATTGTACTCTCTGGAATCTTGTCTTCCTAATCAATTAGCAGTTGATATTGGAAATTTAATTTGCTTACAGTGTGTTTAAGAGGAAATGCCTTCATTTTGCTATGTAGAATATTATTTTTTGGAATTCTTTCATCAGATCTAGGAAAAGCAATTGCTTTAGATAAAGCAGCCAGGTTTTTTTTAATCCTTTGGCAATGTGCGTAGAAAAAATAAATCTCATCTTCCATGAAGATGCGATGTGTACAGTGCAGTTTCCTTGTAAAAATTTTTATTTTAGAGGATGGTTGTGAATAGCTATAAAGAAAGGTCATGGAGACTATCAGTTATTAGTTTTTTAACAGCCACTAAAGATTTGCTGCTGTTAATTTATTGGAGTGTGAAATTTTTTCTTAAGCATTAATTTTTTATTATTAATTTTGTTTTTCTTAAAATTATGATTTGTTTAATTACATATTTGTATTACATTTTCACAGTTTTTCAGGGCTGTTTTTATTAGTTTTTTCTTCTTTAATATATGCTGCATGAATAAGATTATTACTTATTGAAAAATAATACATTTAAAAAAATACTAGCCTAGAATGCTTAAGAATTCCATTTACGGACCTGAATTTTCCTTCTTCTCTTGATAGGAGTTAACAACTTCTGTTTGATAATATAAGTAAAACCCATTTAAATCCATAAAAAAGAACAATATATAAAGAATATGCTTTTTTGAATTATTTATTTCAAGTTTTATTATATTGTGAATTCTTCAAATATTTGAAGTTGAGCATTAACTATTTAATTGTTATTGATTGTATGTATTTCATATCAGTATTAATGTAGAATGATTTTTTATATATATATGTAATGCTCCGATTCATAATTTTTTTCTCTATCATTAAAACACTAATGTTAATTTAATGTTAAGATAAAGTGTTTGTAATCTTCTGTAAATAATTTCTGTAGGCTCATGCACTTCAGGTATTAACAGGATTATTTCCTTTAATAATTCTTTTATAATCCTTTATTTAATAATTTTAGACTAAACTTGTTTATGCTACAATTAATTAAAAGGTTTATAACTTAAATTGAAAAATAAGGCAAATGTTTTTTGGTTTGGCCTTTTTTTTTTGTTTTAGTGTAATATAATCATTTATCTTTATGCAATAACTGGATTACTAAACCAGTGATTTCCTCTGATCTATTGAAAAACACATGTCTGTTATCCTCTGGAACTTTGATTATTGTAATAATTAATGTTTCTTAAAATTGGTCGTCCTGCCACTGGATAAAAATGAGTAGAATATAAAGTAATAAAATCTGAAAATTGTATCTTATAAAAGGAAGCACTGGCAGTAAGTACAAATATTAAGAGTATAGAAAGGATTTGTTATAACCAACAGCATTATCAGTATCAGTTATCGGTAACAGCCAACTGTTTGGAGCTGTGACAATTGCCATTGTTAAATTACATAAAGCTAGGAAAAGGTGGCTAAAAAAAGAATGTAAAAACATAAAAGATCTAGGAAAAAAAAGAAGTATAAGAAGGTAAAAAACATTACATGGGAGAGAAGAAATCCTACCTATAAAGTGAGAGAAATTAAGAAAAAAGATAGTAAAAGATTTATAAAAAATGAGAAAAGTATATAGATGACCTGTACATAGGGAGAGGAAACAGGAAGATGAGGTGGAAGAAGTTATGGAAGAAGAGAAACACCCACCAGTTTTGATATTTGAAATTATACAAGCTGTTTTTAAGACATGAAAAACAGGGAAGCAAATAGAAATATATTAACTTCCAATAGAACTCTTTCAATTTTAGAAGATGAAGGAATGGATGATATACTCTCAGTGTGCTAAACAATCTATGATGCTGTATTACGGGCAGAAAATTATGTTAAAACAATAACTATATCGATATCTAAAAAGGTTGAAACTAAAAAATGTGAAGAACATAGAACTATCAGCTTAATATCCCAATATGCAAAAATAATGATGAGAGTTAGGAATAAAGGTTTATTAAAAAAATGGAGAAGAGTTCTGGAGAAGAACAGCTTGGATGCAGAAAAGGAAAAGGAGCAAGAGTAACAGTAGGACAAATCATAATGGTTAAAGAGAGATGTTTTAAAAGAGGATGAGGCTTGAGCTTGTATTTTATAGACGTGAAAAAGGCATTCAACAGAGTACATTGAGGAAAGTTATTTGAGATACTGAAAGAAGAGTTAATTGGATAAATAGGAGACAGATCAGAAAATTGTGTATGAAGAAAAAAAGCAGTTGTGAAAGTAAATAAGAATCAGACAAATCGATTAGAATTAGGCAGAGGAGTGAGACAAGGCTGCTGTTTATCACAATCACTTGTTCACCATTTATGTCGAGGAAATGTTGAAAGAAATATTGGATGGCCTAAAAGGAGTAAGCATAGATGGAAGAAATATAAATTGTGTCAGATTTGCTGATTTTAGCTAAATAAAAAGATACAGATATCTCAGGACAGTACTAACTGAAGACTGGAGGAGTAAAGAAGAGATTAAGACAAGAATTGCAATGGTAAAGGAAACCTTTTTTAGAAAGAAAGACAACTTTGCAGCAACAGGGATCTGAACCTAAAGAAGAGATTGGTAAAATGCTATGTTTGGAATACTCCAAACATAGCATTTGTACAGTACACAAACAACTTTTGTACAATAGTGAACATGGACATGAAAAAAAGGAAAAAGATAAGGTCAAGGCTTTTGAGATGCATGTCTGAAGGAAGATGGAGAAAATAAAATGAGTGGACAGAGTAAGTAATGTAGAAGTGTTAAGAAGAGTAAATGAAGGTAGAACAATATTGGCAATTTTCAGAAGGGGAAAAGTAAGCTGGATTGGGCATATAGTTAGAGGAAAAGGAATAATAAATTCAGTTCTTGTAGGTGAAAAAAAGAGGAAGGAAGAGTCAAGAAGAAAAGCATGGAACACAAACCAGATGGAGACAACAGTGGTACCAGGGACCTGCAATGGTGGTGGTGGTGAAATTATATGAATGCCAGTATATGACAAAAAAATGGTCAAATATGTTGTGTGTGATCATTATACACATCCGATCACACAGAATTTCCAGTAATTAATTGCAGTGAAACTATATTTAATAAATACTTCATGTTTATTTCCGATTGTTGGTTGTAAAGAGTTGATTGCAAGTCTCACTTTTTTAATCACAGTATAATTCAATGAAATCATTTAGGGAATAAATAAATTATTTCATTGTCTGAGACATTCATTTTAAGTAAAATTTTTAAACCATTGTATAAAACTTAATTATATTAGGCTATTGAAAATAGCAGGGAGATCTCTGCTTGATATACATATGCTTGCAAGCATGCACAAATATATATAATTAGCAAAAATGTTAAAAATTTGATTGATTTCTCTAGTTTCAAGATGTGGCACAAAAAGTGTATACATTTTTCAAAATAAATGTGCTTTATTACAAAATGAAATCTTTAAATTTAAACACAGATGCTGCAAAAAAATGAAATCATATCTCTACTTATAATAAATTCATTTAAAAATCTTTGGAGGTCTTAACATTAAACTTTAAAAATAAAAGTTAAACAAATATATACATTTTAAAATTAAACACTTGTAGATTTTAATGTTTTAAGCTGTTGCTGTGGATGTTTTAATTTCTTATAAATATGCAATGTTATTAGGTTTTTATTTTTGTATTAATTTTTTTTTCACCAATTATCTGTCAGTAAATCAGTTAAGAATTGAATTATTGAATATCATGTCTTAGATTTTCAAGTTTAATTAATGCAATTGAAATGATTATAGTTGAGCTTTTAAAATTAATAATAATATTTAGCCATTGGTATATTATATAAACTGATAATTATTTTTTCTCAACCATCATAAAATGTTTAGTAATAGCACGGAAGATGGTTGTTGTAAGTATATAATTATACAAAAATATTAATCTAAAACACATATAACATCCAAATAAAAATGGACACCTGTGAAAATGATATTCACAGGCTCTAAATATGGAGATTACTTAATTAGAAGTAAATCTTCATGTTTGTATCAAAAGTTTTATGAACTTCAGAATTTCATTTCTTTTGTAAAAAGTAACTCTATATGTTTTTTACTTTATATTCATGCTTGTTTTTATACTTGCAGTATAGTTTTTATATAAGAAAGTTAAGTACCTTACCAAATTAGAAAATTGTGTGATTTCATCATTTGTAACACGGTAAGTTATGGCTAATGATGTTATTTTTATTCATATTGTTAGTCTGTTTTTGTTTTTGTTTTTTTTATAGTGTGTTATTTATTACTATGAATCGTGTATAGATAATGAACCATAATTTGTAACCTTCATCATATACTACTTCACTTTAAAAAAATTAAAAGTATTTTATTTATTGTAAGGTTTTTTTTTTTAAATAGTAAATATGATTTCATTATTAATGAAAAGCAGTGAAGAAACAGTTAAAAGTATTTGGTAAAAAAAAAAATAATAATTTCGTGGTTATTATTTAATATATTATAATTAAAGAAATGTCATTTTCATTAGCATTAAAAGTTTTAAATGGCCACAGTATTGAAAATTTGATTTTTTATATTTAAGATTGTGTATAATGTGTGTACCAAATTTAGATTCAGTAGTTTATAAAAAATATACTTAAGGAAGATAAAGCATTTTTAGATCTGTGTTCATTAGACATATTTTTTCCAGTTTAATATTTAGAATGTTGCAACGTTTGTTATGATTTTTTTTAAACCAACATATATTTATTTATAAACATTTACTGCTCAATGAGTTATTAATTTTTGATTATTAAATTTTAATTTGGAAGAAATTTAATACTGTAACATCTTTACTTACGTTTATTTAAAAATAAACTGTTTTATTGAAAAGTGTTACACAATTTATGGTTCATTTGACATGACATTTAGATGTATCCTACTTCTAATTTATTGAACAGGTATTTGGTATTATTATTTGTTGTTAATAGTTAATTAATTGCACATTTATATGCCAGTTTGATCAGCATTTGTCTTGAACTTGCTTTTATTAATTATTATATGAATTAATTTATAAAAGTAATTTAGATTTATAAATGTTCTTAGTACACCATTGTAAAATAGTGTTTGTATACTAAAATTTAGTGAATAGAAATTAAAAATTAGTATAAACAGTTTTATCAGTTAATGCTATATATTTTTATTAAATCAATAATTAACTTTTTTCCTTAATAAAGATATCGACATGTTGATTGAAAATCATTTATCTGAGCTTGTCAATAATAAATCATGTTCATGCCCTGGATGTGCCGCATATCTTTGTATGTGGTGATTATCTCAGCATGTAAGATCCTGCTCAGATGCGGTGCCTGCATTAATCCTTTATTTATGTTAGTAACTCTCTTGATACAAAAGATATGGATCAACACAATTTTTATTTGCAATATTAATAATAATTGTAGTTTTTAAACTGGTAATGGTTAATAGGGGTGTATTTGATTTTCTAATAAAATATGGTGTATGGGTAGTTGTTATAAAAGTAATTATACAAAACGACTGATTAATATTCCATCTCAAACTAAAATAAAATATTCTTTTTAAAAGATTTTTTTACTTTCATTATTAGTACAGTTTGGAGTTATCGAACTACTTATCAGTGATAACAGCAACTTAAACTCTATTAGTTGAGTTCCAAACCTAGTTAACATATAAAAAAAGCTTCTTATAAAATAATTTACTACAATAAATTTAACTTCATTTTATTGTTATTGCATATTATGGTATGGTTATGCGTTAGTTGCTTTATCACATTAGCCCATTGGTTATTATTATTATTATAACTAGCTGAAAATGAAACAAAATAGAATGGTATATGTTTTAATTTTTGATGCTGACAATTATGGCCTTTAGCCCTTTATAAATTGCCAAAGAGCATCCAATTACCATCCAGATGTATCAGGCGACTTCAGCCAGAATTGTTTGACTTCTTTTTAAACCAGCATATTTAATTAAGTATCAACCACTTGCTTTTATTTTCCATGAAGATATTTTCATAAATATACTAAATATTGAGGCTTTACTCAGATATAATTTTATGAACATATAATATCTCTCTCCTTATCTTTTTTCTTTAGTTTGTACTAAAAAAACAAACCTGTTTTATGTTAAGTAATAAAATGTTTAGTAAAGATCTAGTTATTATGTTAGCGGGGAATGTGTTAGGTCATGTGGTTGCCTGGAGAACATTTCTTATAGTTACTGGTCAGTATAACATTTTATTTACCCCTTACATCATTTGAGTAAAAGCATAATATAAATATATCACGCACACCATAAATACCAGCATATAAATTTTAATCTATTTTATGGAGATTTTGAAAAACCATTATAACTGACCTACCATATAAATTCAGCAGCAAGCAGAAGCCATTACTTTAAATATACATCTTCTAAACACTTCTGAAAACATTGTTAAATTTTTATTTAGTATTACATTTAATTTTTAACTATGAGAGTTGTGTGAAATATGATTATTTCAGTTAAAAATTCCAGGTTTTGTAAAAAACAATTGTAAATCTGTAACTAATTACCGGTTTAATGAAAAATTTGTTAATGATTTGGCAGAAAAAGAAGTGCGTAATTAAAATGCATTACATAATTAGACAAAGCATGTCAATATGAATTAGAAAATATATAGCCAAATAGGTACATGAAACAATTAATTTTAGCCACTTATTGTAGCAGGTTTTCATTCACAGAGTTTAATTCTAGCCCAAGAGTAATAAATTGTAAACTACATTATCGATTCCATTTTTCACAGTACATTATAAAGTTTTTGAAGCGTCATATAAACTGTATTCTTTTGCAGTTATAAAAGTACCAAAAAATAACCTGGTTATTCATAATGCTATGTGTCTGTATATATTAAAAAATGGGTAGAGATACTTCTCAGTATTCACTAAAGACAATAATGAAGAAATAATTTTTTTTTGTAAATAATATGAAAGAAGTATTACTGAATTTTTAATTATTTATTTTTATATATATTTATTGTTTTAATACACTAACTCAGAAAAATTAGAAAATAATAATTTAACCTCTGATTTTTAATTTTATTTTGTTTTATAATCTGTGCTTATCTACAATTTATTATATAATTGTTTGTTAAATTTCAAACATCTGAAGATGCTTCAGTTGTGATTGCTTTTGACTTACGATTAAATTAAATATTTTAGTGACTGTTAGGAGATATTTATTATTGACACTGTTGATTTTATATCTACTTGTTGTCTAATAATTTATCATCTTAAACTTTTTTTTTGCAGATAGTGTATTTGCACCTAAAGATATTGACCTTGATAATGGAGATATAGATGATGCAGAAAGGGAACTGGAAGCATTCAAGAGATTCTGTTTACAGTCTGTTCCACCAAAACAAAAAGAAAAAGTTCATTTGAACATTAAAGATATTGTACTTAAGAAGAAGGCATCTGCTATTAGCTGTAGTTAGGCTGGTGAGAAGACAAGAACAATATGTTAGATAAACATCTTTTTTTAATGACAATGAGGATTTTTTACCATTTACTGAATGCGTAAGATTCATTATGATAGTATTTGAAGGTGATGTTGCAGATTTTCCCATTAATTTAAAGAAATGATTTAAAATAATTGTGAGTTCATAATTATATAAGATTTCATTTCTGATAAAAATATTTGATATCAGAAACACTATTATAAAAATTGTATTTTGGTATTAATTATTTTACGGTTGTGAAATGTACTTTTAATCTCGCATCTTAAATTAATCCTATACACTTTTTACATAATTTTTTTTTCTGTTAAAGTAATGCCATTTTTAAGATATATTGTGTAATATTTTATTTTTCTCTTTTACTTTGCTACATTAAAGAAGAATTTACTCTTGTTTTGAAATAAATATTTGTATTATTCTTAAATATTTATTTTTTCAGTAGTTTGAAAATCTCAAAATGAAATATTGATGGTTTTTGTTATATTTTATTTTTATGCATTTGCACTTAAAACGTTACTAGTTTATGTACAGAAATATTATGTTTATTGTGGCTGAAATTATGAAATAGTATTAAGTTTATTGAGGCAATATAATATATTGCCTGAAATATATTTATAGAGGTTAGAATTATTGTTATAAATTAAATTAGGTTAGGTTAGATTTCACTTTATCATAAAATGTTACATATATTGATAAATGTGATTACTATAATCCCTGTATAAATCTTTTAATAGTTAATTATCATGATCATTATAATGATTATGATCGAGGAAAAACTACAGTAATGGATTTTTTTTACACACTTGCAATATTTATTTCTAAAGATTGTTAATTATTACAAGTAAAATTGAAATGGATCATACAGTGCAGAAGAGATACACACTCAGACTGCCTCTTGTATTACTGCCAAATTATTATTATTTTTGAGCTGGTGTTGTATTTGTTATACTACATAAAAAATATATATATATAAATAATAAATATAATTATTAAATATTGTTTAGTTTTTTATATGTTTCTTTTTTTTCCTGTTTCACCTCATAAATATTTATGGCTGTGACAAATGTGATGGATCATTGGTATGGAATTTAAAAATGCACGCCGAGAGACATCATCTAAAGTGGGGAATGATTTCACCACCGCATCATGTTATATAGGGTCTGGCAGAAATAACTCCCTGATTTCCCCCTCCCGCTGATGGTGGAGCACTAATAGTACATGGCGTGAAGTGGTGAATTGGTATGAAGTGGTGAACATCTGAACATCGCACTTTTCGTTATTGAAACATTTTTAAAAAATGGTGATTCTGTTATCAACATACAGCAGTTATTTTGTGTGTACTTTCAGCGAGGTCAACACATCATGTTACCCGATAAGAAGACAATTCAGTTATGGCTGTCCAATTTCAGAGCTGCCAGTCCAGATTTGAAGAAGTAATTACCAGGTAGCCAGCCCATGAAGCATTTAAACACCCAAAAATAATGAAGCAGTTACACAGTCTCCATGTCACTCAGCTCTTAAACACGCTGTTGCATAACAAATTTCTGACTTAGTTTCATCCTTACAAAATGATGGTCATGCAGCAATTAAAAGAACGTGACTGGATTAGCCATATTGCTTCTTGCCAGGTTATTCTGGGAAATGTTCCAGTGAACAAATAAAACTTCTGATGCTGGGCAGAACATAATCCCCTACAACCTCATGAGTGCCCTCTGCACTCTTGATTGTGTTCCAGTTTGGTGCGGGGTTGCTGAAGTTGGAATAATAGGGCGATAATTTTTTAAGGAAGAAAGGCATCAGTTACAGTAACTTCTGAAAGTTATGTAAAAGTGTTACTTGACTTCTTGCACCAAGACTTAATGAACTCAGAAATCAAGCAAACAATGTATGGTTTCAACAAGGTGGGGTTACTGCTCACACTGCATTATTATTTAATTTTTTTGTATTCTTGTAACGTCTGTTTTATTTACATTTCAAATTGGGGAGTTATTTCCGCCAGACCCTTTATTAGTGCTAATTGAAGATGAATTTTGTTAAAGTCATCTATGAGCATCTTTCAGAAATTTCTTGGTCTGACAAAGCAAAACAAGATTTTTTTTTTACTTTTCAATGTAGTCACCCTTCAACAACTTTTTAATATCTTCTGTATAATGCAATTTGTCCAACTGCGAAATAAGCAGTTGTGTCTCAGCTTTGACTTCTTCATTTGAAGTGAATATTCTTTCCGCATGCCAATTCTTCAGGTTTGGGAAGAGGAAGTAATCACTATAAGGCAGTATATGAGGATGCACTTTGAAGGAGTTTTGCAAGACATCGTGTAGGCGCATTGTTGTGGTGAAAGAGCACTTTCTATTTGTCCAGACATGGAAGTTTAGCCTGTATAGCACCCTTCAATCAATCCAGTAGTAAAATGTAATTTTTTCCTGGTGATGGCCCTGCCTTTTTCCAGGTAGTGTAAGAGATCCATACTATGAGAATAAAAAAAAACTATAGCTGTAACTTTTCCTCCTAGTGGAACTTTTTTGCTTTATTTGGCACATTTCACTTGCTCCCTCCCACTGTTTGAACTGCTGTTCAGTTTGTGGCATTTATTGGTGAATTCATCGTCATTTACTGTTATAAAACAAAAGAAACTCAGTTTAATTGCATTTAAATAAGTTTAAACACCCTTGAGATTTGTTCGGTCAAATTCCCAAATATAGTTACGTTAAAATATACATAATTTGAAACAAAAAAAAAATTAACTTAGTTATGATTACATTTAATTTTATAAAATCATAAATTTTGGGTCCACTTGAAAAAAAGATCCTTTTCCAGATGTATTTCTACCTCATCTAAAAGGAAAGACAACATTCCATTTTATGAGTTTCTTGGTTTCAGGAAATAAAATACAGTAAGCAGGAGACCTTTTTCTTGTTGGATGCGGTATTATTTTTTTTATGCATGTAATTTTTGTGCATTTTAGTCCCCATTGTTGGTATTTGTGTTTCCACTGGTGCATTACAGAACACCCATACCTTGTAAGCTTACACCCCTTCTAATGCTGTCTGTCAGTAGAATTATTTGTGAATTTTATATTCAAATGGTACAGTACCAATCACCCACGTCCAGTATGAATTCAATTCTTTTAACACCAGTATTAAATATGTAGAATTATTCAATATGATATAAAAAAGATTTGAGGAGGATAAATGAAAAATATAACTGCTACACAGAAGGGAAATTGTATAGAACTACGTAACTGGTATCATAGGATTCGTGTAAATAAGTCTAAGCACCCTTTAGAAGTGTTCAGTCAAATGCGTTTTTGGTCGACTGTTAACAAACGCAGCACCCATCGATTGGATTGCTTTTTCATACCGAAAACATTGTGTAAAGTAGACCTTTGTGACAATTCAGCAGCCACTTCTTTACCATCAAACACTTAGGGGAAAACTTTTAAAGTGGAAACTAACTATTATTTTTATGGAGTCCATCAGGGTTAGATGTTAAAACTAAGCACTTTACAACAGATCAAACTTCAATTTTATCTGTTTTTCATTAAATATAATTGTTTTCTTTGCTCAGTCACCTCAAACAAGCAACAAAACAAACATCTGAAACTTTGTAGCACATCATCTAAAATATCATAGTTATTTTCTCATTTTTGCCATCCTTGTATCAGGCTTAGAACTTTCCTGGTGACCCTGTTATATATCTAATATGTGTATACCAAAATTGATGCTTTTGTTTAAACTTATATCATTTTAAAAAACAACAATGTCACTTTTATATTTTATCAACCTTAGCTTAATTCTTACTGGCACAGACAGGAATACATTTTCCTTTCAAGAAATATCAACTTTCTCTACAATTTCATAAATCAGGTTTCATCTGAATATTTTTCTTTTTTTGTGGAGTTTTATAGGAGAAAATCTTATTTTGATTTACAATCAACATAGAAAATGTTTTTGTGCAAATAAAATCCGTAAGTATTATTGAATTTATAATTGTAGTGTTTCCTTTGCATGTCAGATAAAGTAGAGATTATTCTTAAAAATTAAAAGGTGTATCTCATATTGATATTTTTCAGTTCAAATTTCAGAATTCCATTTAATAATGTTTGTTAAATACACACATTATGATTGAATATTCCCAATGCCAATAATATATGAGGTCTGTCTAGAAAATAACAGATTGTTTTTAATTACTTGCCAACAGAGGTGACGTGCAGTTGGCAGCATTGTGTTTGGCATAACCTCCTCTGTAACCACATGTTCTTTCTGCATTGTTGATATTATCATTTAGTTTTCATGTTATTGTTATTTGAATGCATCGAGTTTAAGCGTTAATAGTGATTTTTGGGAGCTATGATGCAGCGTAAAATTTTGCATGAAACTGGAAGAAAACTTTCACAGAAACATTTCAACTTTTGAAACAAGGTTACAGAGATGATACTCTGGGTCGTCGTACATAATGTTACGAATCACTTTCACTTTTACAATTTAAAAATGGTCATCAGTCGATTGAAGATGACCCTCGACTTGGAAGGTCTCTGACTTCAATTGATGACACCTGCATTCAGAAAATCAACAATTTGTGCTTGCAAATCGCCTGTTGACTGTCAGAGAACTTGCAGAAAAGGTGAGCATCTCGATTGGATCATGTCATGACATTTTGACCGAAAAATTGGACATTCATCGAGTTGCAGCAAAGTTTATTATTCGTTTGATGACCAGATGGCAAAAAGAACATCGAGTGGATGTTTGTTTGCAATTTGAACAAGCCAATGACAATGAAACATTCATGCAAAGGATTGTAACGGGAGATGAAAGGTGGGTATATGGCTGCAACATTGAGGGAAAAGTTCAATCATCAAAAACCATTAATAAAAAAAGATATCCTTTTTTATAAAAGATAAATTTGGTTCAAATATTTCTATATATTGATTATAATAATTTTTTTTCAAAATTCGTTAAGAGGATGGGGTATATAACCGGGGGAAAAAACTTAAATTTTCTTCAGAGGCATTTTAGAGGAAACTTTATTAAAGCAAAATTTTTACCTACAATCAATGTATAAATAAACCAAAAAAAAATCAACTCCCACCTGTTAATCTGAAAATATATGTTTTTTGTTCTTTTGCTCTATATCCCTTCACTTTAAATCTTTTTAAAAATTTTAGAAAGTTTATACTTCACTTATATAGAGCTGTAAAGAAATTTCATTTTCTTATTGTTGGGGGTTAGATTTAGAGAAAATTTGTTAAGCTTAACCTATACATGAATATTTTTAGAAAATGTTTCTTAAAATTTATTTCCCAACTCTAAAAAATGTTTATTTTGTGGTTTGGCTCAAACTCTCTTAATTTTTATTATTAAAATTAAAATACCTTTGGCACCTATATTATATTCTGGACCCAAAAAGAGAAGAAATTTATTTCATTACTTTCATAAAAGTTATACTTGATCGGTGTAGACGGGAGTCATGCAATGTGCTCAACTTTTGAACTTTTCCCTGTCGGTAGTTAATTATAGTTTTAATAATAAAAGCAATTTTATGCAGAAGTAATTACAGATTTTTTTGTAATAGCTTAAACAAATGTCATCTTTATGCCTGAGTTACTTATTTCCAAGTTTCTTTATCGTAGGTGAAATAAAGTTATGGTTATCAGAAAAGAATAGCTCAAAATGTAGTTAATCTGATATAAGATTAAGTGACATAGCTGATATGAGTTTATCATATCAGTTTTATGTGTATTCCATATTTATATTTTGTTATACCATTAATTTTTATTCTGTTTCATTATAAACCATTATTTTTTCTAAGCTCATAAAAATCTGTGTATTGATGGGGTAACATGTTTTAAACTATTATGCACCATACTTAATTTTTTAACCATTTATTTATTTAAAAGATTGACTTTTTAGAGATAGTAAAATTTAATTGACTTTAATTATTATTCATCTATTTATGGTAAGTGGTGGTTTGTTGATACTTTTACAGTTTCCAGAGTACGATTTAGATTTAAATCTAATGATAATTACAGAGTAAGAGATGTTTTATTCTATGAACAAAATTTATGCTTTTGGGTATTAGATTATCACGAAGCTGTATTGAAGTCTATTATTGTGGAAGATTTTTATGTTAGTTTGATTATAATATTCCATTAATTGATTTAAACATCAAGCAAATTACAAAATGTAAGCATATATGTAATTATTTCCACTCAAACATTGCATGACATTTAATACTCCTTGTACATGGCAACAATTTTGTATAGACACTGTCTTTGCTCTCTACACACAGTACAGTTTTTGAGCTAGAAGTATTTTAAAGTTGTGTTTAGGTAAAGTGACACATCTTTACATGACTCAGCTAGAATGGATGTACTCACAGCCTCAAAATTCCCATTTACTGTTAAAACAATACACCAGATCTTTGTCCACTTTTCCTCTTCCTTGTTTTATTTTGCCCTATTCATGAACTGAGTTCTAAAGTTGTCTAGTTTTCAGCCTATTTCTTCTGCATCTATGCTGCATTGCTCAGAATGATGGGGATTTTTGTTATTTTTAAATCAGCATGTGAAAAATCCCTCAATTAAATTTAAAGTATTATATGTTTAGTAATATCTTTGTGCAATCATATTTTGAAATAGTATTCATCAATCTTGAATTATTTGGATTAATATAATACAAAATAACAGACAGCATAACTGTAGTGCTCGGTTCAATATGTCTATATGGGAATTGAAATTACACTGAAGGGACTGTAACTTTAGTGCAGCTACATCAGTCTAAGCACATTAAAAACAGCAACACTCATATTTGTAAAATTATGTAGACAAAAAAGTGTTGCCTTGTACATTGCTTTAAAAACATTATGAAGGCCAAAAGTACAAATGATGAAACATTAAAATTCCTGAAATACAAATTTTATTTGTTAAATATCGATACATGTTAAAAAATGTATATAAAAACAAGAATAATTGACTTATAAAGATAAACAACAGGTTTTTCATAAAGTAAAACTTAATTATTTTAAATTAACTAATTGAATACCTAAGCTGTTTTTTATTTAAAAATTAATAAAGATATGCTTATACACAAAAATGTGTTAATATTTTAAATGATTATATATCCTCATTCGTTTAAAGAATTGTAGCTAAGCATTATAAATAATTCTTATAAAAAAAAAACATTTAATAAATATAAGAAAATTGCACATTATATAAAAATGTAGAATGAGCTTTATAATAATGTAAATAATACAAATAAAAACCAGTTTCTCTAATGATAAATCCATGTAATATTTTTAAAATTCACAATTACGTGCATATACATAAAATTAATCCTTTGTAAAATTATGCACAATGAGATTCACGGTTTGAATATGCATTTATCCAGGTGTAGAACACTACATGTTACAAAAATAATGAGTAATTGTGTTTGTTATTGTGCAATTTGCACAATATTCATCTATAAAATTCAAAGACAAGTTTGATTTTAAGTAATTATTTTTTTTTATTATTCCAATTCAGTAATATTACGAGTAATGTTTTTTTTAAAAACATTACTGAACTAAGTGTTTCCAACTTATACAAATTGTAGTAATTCCACTCACACCCAAATGGATTGGTGTCATGTTTTTAATATGTTATGATATGAAGTAATGACTGAATACCAGACTCTTCCTGAGAATTAAACTTAGTTTATCATAATGAAATTAGTTTATCATAATGAATTTTGAAAAGTAGTGAAAAATTCATTCATTTAGCTAATATCAGAAACAAAAGTAGGTTATATATTGCATTGTTTTATTTTATTTTTTTTTTATGTAATAAAACTTAATGGTATTACGCTTAAGATTTTCTTTATACTTAAGATTATAAAAATTGAGCAGCTTGAACGATCTTTATTACTTTTTTTTGTTGGAATTATTAAATTATAGATAAAATTTAATAAAATTGTAATATCAGGATAAAATAAATACATTAGAAACCAATATTTTTAAGGTGATCTGACTTGTTCTACGTAAAAGCTCTGATTATCATTCTCTTTAAAGGGTAAAGAAAATGACAATCATTTTTTCATTCTCTTTAAATTACCAGTAGTTATTTTACACTTAAAAAAAATAAAAAAAAGAAGAAAAAGAATGCCCTGAGGTAGATCTCCATATCTGGAATATACCATCCAGGGCAATAACAGTTGTTATAAGTACAAAACATATAGTTGGCTAGCGGGACTCCAAATCTTTTCCTCGAAAATGTGATCGTTCTTTTTTAATAATCCTGATCTTATTTTGAACTTCAGATCGATACACAGATCGGATTTTTTGGCTTACCTGTAGATTATGTATAATGAGAATGATTTTGGAAACAGGTTTACATCTTTTGTGCTGGTGATATAGCGACCAGGGTTGAAGCTGTAGTAGGTGTAACAGAGATCCATCCATTTCTCACTGCCCTCTGCGATGGCAAGCTTGTAATAAGGTGTCCATTTGTCGGTCCATAGGGCTCTCTGCTCTCTGCTTTGACATGCTGGTTCCATTGGCATACTGGGTTGGTAGCCCAAATATGGGGATGTACCTGGTGGCTACCCTTGTTACAGAAGGGATCATTTTTATATGTCCACAATTAAACATGACAAAGGGTTTGTGTAAACACACTCATTTAAAATCATCAGTGATCACCCAAACGGAATCGATCTTCAATAGCTGTGAAGGATAAAGTAAAGGCCATTGGGAAATTTAACATTTAAGTACCGTAAAAGTAAGTTTTAAAGGCTATTTTCTTCAAAAGTATAGAATGACAGTAATTGTTGTTATTGCAAATCTAGGTCCACTTGAAACTTGAATTGTCAATATAAAAAATGACTGAAAAATCTGTTATGCGCTTCGTGTAGACTTTGATAATTATAGTGTAAGAGATAATGACGTAAAAATGTTTGTACGTCAAATGTAAAAAAAATGTGTTTTTTGACCCTATATTTGGCATTTTACATGGGATATCTCCCTTATCAACTAAGGGAGATACAGTTCTGGGAGTTATTTTTTCAATTTTCCAGCCCAAACACCATAAACAATCGAATTTGCCCCTTAATTGACCTTCCCATAATTTCAGAAAGCCTTAATTTACCCGGAGGAACTGAAACTCTGGCAAAATCTTTCACCCTGTATAACTCGCTAACGAAGCGTTTTCGGACCTCTGTTTATATGAACTTTTTTCTTATTTTTAGCCTCTAGAATGAGTTGTCAAAGTATTGCCTTAACCTCCTGAATCATCCTGTATAATCAAGTACCTTTTTTATTTTATAGTTTTTAAATTTACTGAGTCTGATTAATTAAAATCAATTTTTAAAAGTTTTTAGCGGGGAAGTTTTTATATAATTATTTTTTTGGTATATAGTGTTATATACATAATTTTATGTAAATAGTTTAGGATATTGGTACTATTATTATATTACTCAGTACCATTGTTATTTTTCCATAAATACCTCAGTCTTAATAGTTTTAGATCGTGCAATAAGGTGCATGTATTTCTTTCAGTTACTGTTTCTTATTAACAAATTTCCCATTTACAAAATAATCAAGAAATAAATAATAAATTATGACACCCTAACAAATAACAAATATATATTTACATATTTTTTTGGGTTTAACCCAGGATACATTTCTGAAATTGCTTAAAAGTCTTAACAGTTTACTGAAACATTAAACTTTATTTATTTATTTTTCACTAGACATGACTTTTTTCAGAAATGGTTTGTTTGTTTTAATTAAATCATAAAATTAACAAGAAAGTCCTGAATTAATTTTAACATTTAGCAGATGTTTAACAGTAGATACTGAAAGTCTACCCCTTTCTGCAGACCAAATGTTCCATGTAATTGAAAAAAACTCTCAACTGGGGCAGTTGTCTGAGGCAAAAACATCACAAACTGAACCATTTTAGAAATATTGCAACATGAAATATCAGTCTTTTTGAACACCTTAAGAATTGCTTTCCACTTCTCTTCAATAGTATCTGGTACTTTCTCAGACTTGAACCGCACCACAACCTACCCTTTGGTCAACAATATTTATGGGATCTTTTATAATTTCATTAACAACTTGTGCACTCTCTTCTAAATCAGACCAGAAAATTTCAGTTTGTAATTTATCCACAGAAACTTACTGACTTTAATCAAAACTGATTCTCCACAACTCTTAAGTATTGGATACTGGAATTATAAAAATTATCTACACTTGGGACGAATTTTTGTTCCTGAAAATCATTATTTTCTTTTAGAATGCGTAGCAATTCTTTGGCAGAAGATTGTATAAATTTGTGGGTTTTTCTTTCCTGAAGTTGAGAAATTAATTCAGAATATACCTGAAATGCTTCTGTTGCTGTGATAGAATTAGCTTCTGATTTCAGAACTACATTTTTAAATAATGTAGAATACTGTATTAAAAATTTCAGAAACAGTTCACTTTCTAGATTTTCAAAAAATCAAATATTAATTTTGGTATTAGTCACACGATAAGAAGTATGATTTTAGGCCATCAAAAATGGAAAGAATTCTTAATATTGCAGATAAGAAACTAAGAAAACTTGTGCTCTTATGAGATAATACTTTTTGTAATCTGTTTCCATAAATTCACAGAACTCTTTAAGTTTTGTTACTCTTACTGTATATATGTGAAAATATTTATAAATTTTTAAACAATAACTTCTATGTTAAGGAGTAAAGAATCACATGCTATTTATACTGAATTGTATACGATGTGGGCTGAACAACCAATTTCTAAAATAGGTCTATCCAAATCGCTTTGAACTTTTATGAACACATTTTCATTCCCCTTTCTCTTCACACCACAAATATTACTGTTAGTGTTATCAGCAATTTTCTTCAAGTTTAAATTTTTTCACAAACTGCAAAAGATACAGAGTCAAAATTTGAGCAATTTCACCTGACACTTCATCGACATATAAAAGTTTAACTTGAATTCCCTTCTCCGGACTGAAATATCTTACAACATTCGGAACAAGTTTTGCTTCACTTCTGTTTGAACTATCCATCGTAGCTGTTACATAATTAATGTTTTCCAAAGAACGCAACACATTATCAAATATAAATGGCAAAATAACGTTAACAATAATTGCCACGGTTTTGGTTCTAGCAGATGAAAATTTTGGGTCATATAACTTTTCAACCGGTTTAGATGTGCAGTCTTATTTTTTCAAACTGAGTTCGTATCTAGCAATTTGGTATGGAAAGGTAGCAGCATACCAGATCACTGTTGTTGTTATTCCACCCTTTGGCTTTAAAAAAATCTCTTATGTTTGCTGAACCAGTAGCATTAGTAGCATTCCTATGTTTAGCTGTTTTCATGTCGTCTTCAATATCACCCTTTCCTTTATGTGCAACAGAAAATTCTCCAGTACTTAATGTGCAATAAACGACTTTCATTGTGATTGTCATTACACAATTTCAAAAATTTATATTCTCTTGCAGGTTAATAATAAACACACATTTTCTTTTGTCCGTTGGTAAACGATGAGAAAAAAACAAATAGAAATAAAATGATCAAAAACACGTAGACAAGTTACTTACTTCACAGACGAAAACAACATAAACACACTGTCCCTGTTGTGTTGCCAAATGAGTAAGTAAAAAGTTGTGGCGAGACCAGTAGCAATGCCTCTGTCGAAACTGACATCAGTGCTTGCTCCAAGGTCAGCTGAGAGATGCACAGCTGTAAGAGAATGTTTAAAAGCACATTGTCGACCATATAGGTCTAAAATTTAAAAAAATCCTCACCAGTCATAATATTTCTCAAACCCCACACAATTTTGCAATCCCGGACAGCACTAAAAAACCAGGATGAACCCACAGCGCAACCAACCTAACGCCAAAAGAACAAAATTCACCACTTAATTTTAAAGGATACTGCACAGCGACTTTCCAAATGCTCTGTATAATTCTCTCTTGATTATTGCCATTACAAGTGACAACTGCATGCAGTTATGCAGGCTTCAAATTTAGATAACCACTAAGAACCAATCTCCTGCCTTGAGTAACTGTCCAAGTAGTTTGCGATAGTGAACAACATCATAATTATTTCTCAAAAATTAACTAGCTTCAAATTCAAACTGACCAAATTTAAAGAAGGGCAAGTATCAATTTTTAACGTAATTTTGGGTCAGAAGAGGATTCTTCATTTTTCTTTTAATGTGTAAATTTTTGATATTGAAATTCAAACTGTCAGTAATTGAAGAAATCAGATATAATTTATTCATCAGACTGTATGTCTTATCTATACAGTTGATTTCAAGATATCTATGGTTGTTTCAGATATTTTCTTTCAATGGAGAGGATTATTTTTTGGGGTCAATCTTTATTTAGCAAAATTCTTAAAACTTCAAAAGTTAAAATTCTTGTTACAGTAGATTTAAGAAGAGATTATTTAAGTAGATTTTCCAGAGTTTATTTTATTGTTTACCCTGCCAAGTACTCAAATTTACAAACTGACCATTTTTATTAAAAAAATGAAACATTCTACTTGAAAAATATAATTCAAAGAATAAGGGAATGCAACTAAATTCATACAATTCTCTTATTTCAAAGCAATCCACTTTACGTGGACTTAAAAAAGTTATAATACCTTATTAGTCATTTGCATAGCTTCTGATATCACATTAGGATTTAAATGTTACATTTCCTAATTGTCCTTATTAGCATCATAGTTTTGAAATGGACTTTATAAGCTCTAGTTGGACTGGAATCAGTAGCAAGAAATGTATAGATAATATCCAGACAAATTTCTTAACAGATTAAGTTTATACTTATTGATTGAGAACTATAAGAACATAATCTTTTAATTATTACTCTGGCAGCATCCAAAACTTTTGTTCATAAAAAATTTATACTAAGGATCAGTGTGAAAATTTTCAGATTGCTTATAAAATCTAGCGGTGAATCTTGTACCCTGTGTAGAAGTGATGTTTAATAAACCTTTAGGTAACTTTTTCTATAAGTACATATATTTCATTCAACATATTGTTCCACAAAATATTAAAAAGAAATATGTTAAAAATAATAAGACCTGTGCAACCACAGGTATTAATATTTTGAAAAAATATAAGAATTCTTCATTTTACATCTAAATCTAACAAAGATTCCCACTTTATAGAGTATGTTAAAAGGTAAAAAAAAAAAACTGTTATTGTGAAGTAGCTGAATATATTATAAATTTATGAAGTCGTCTGAAAAAAAAGAGTTTAGTTATTTGAAGAGTAGATAAAATGAACTAAGTCTTGAAAAAAAGATCATAGTATTCTGAACTAGGCAACAGATGAATATTTTAACTGTGAAATGAAACTGCATTTTGTGAATAATAGTTTCTAAATTAATTATCCATAGATTAATATTCCTCATCTAAACCTTAGATATAGAGCTCAATTTGGCTAGTAAGTTTTCAAATAAGCTTAATATGTTTTATTACAATTTTATCAAAATGTTAAGTTTGTAGTTTAGGCATTAATGCCTCAAAAACATCCAGCCTTGGCTTCTTACTTTTATTATTTATCAATCTAATTTTTAAACACACATAAATTAAAAAATATAATAATAATAAAATATTAGACTGAAAAAACACAACGCATCAAATTTATAACATTCAGTCTCCTGTTTAATGAGTCTCTAACCTTTTTAAGATTTTTGCTATTAAAAACAGAATGATTGGTATCTCCACTTAAGAAAGTGTTGCCAACTAGCTCTGAAAAGTCATCTGAAAGAAAAAATTCAAAATTCTGAAAACAAGCTATTTAGTATTCAATTAATTTTAAAAGTTATATATTAATTCAGGTTATGCATATAACAATATATCTACAGACATAAAAAAGGACATCTAAATCCAGGTTTTGGGTTCAGGAATCAAAAAAAGAAAAATGAAAAAATTACATTGAAATTTTAAAATCATAATTTATATAAGTGCAATATACAAAAAGTTATTTTTAAAATAACTTGTTAAAAACAAATTAAAAAAAACTATAAATAATCAACACATCATGTGATGTGTAAATTTATGATCAGTTAATGCATTTAAATTTAGGAATGATTACAACACAGTTTATAATTTATGATATGTTTTATTTGATCGATAAAAAATGTAATTAACAATATCAATTAATATAAATGACAGACAACATTTCTACCAGTCTAATGTATAAACTACTTAATAATTGTGAAACTAAGGTTATTTTTAGTAAAAATGTTATTTTATTGATGCATTCAAAGTAGTGCAAATACCCATTTGTGGTACAAATGGTATGCCCATTTGGATTACACTTACTGCTAACTATATCTAGGGAATACAAGAGGTAGGAGTAATTACTCCTACCTGTTTTTGGATAAAAGAAATTTATTTTTTCTATTTCAGTGGTTTTTATTTCTGAAACACATGTAAAGCACTTAAGATATGAGAAGCACTAACCTGAGTTATTTTCTCTGATTATGATGTTCACTACAGATCTTGTAATGAGTCTTTATTCACAAAACCTACACGTGACCTTTGCTCTCTTATAAATAGCTGAACATCTGTATGACCTTACTATACCAATACACATTAATATGTTTGGCTCAGTGAAAAAGGCAACAGGAAACCACTTTATTCTTCAAGTGAAGAGTGTTCTCAATATGATTGGGAATACTTGTGCCTATTTCAAGACTGGCTTATATCTCATACCAGTTGAGAGATAACCTTTTTTGTTATGGCATTTAACACATATATATATATAACTATACAACTTTATTTATTTTAATTCAGTTTTTACTTAAATTTCAGTACGTTATAATTTAGAATTATAATAAAGCAACACAATACTGATACTAATTGATATTTAAATATTAATTTTATCAAACGTGGCCTGTTGGTATGATTATACAATTAATAATTAAAAAACCCACTTAGCAACAATTCCTTTGTATATACATTCAAGCGCTTTCAGAATAAAATTCCATCATCAGGAACTTAAAAAATGTGTTATAATCTTAATAAAACTAAAACTTCTTCGTCGTGTAAATTTGTTTATGTAATGTAATATAATATAACAGAGGTTGTCAAATGTTTAAAATTATGTCGACCTAATGTCCTGTCACTATGAGTGTCTCCACCGTTATGTTATATACTACGCTTCAACATATATATAAGAGAATTGTTGGTAAGTGGGTTTTTTAATTATTAATTATTTAAATATTACCGACAGAAGTAATACTTTGTCATATATAATTTAATATCGCTTTGTTATTTTGACTCTCTTAAATATTAAAGATCTTTATTTACTACAAGAAAAGGAAGAAAAAGGTTAGTAATTCTATGGCTCTACCCGTTTTGGATTACTATCGTATAAATGTTGAATATGTCCTTGAGTGACAGAGAGTGACAGATAAATAAATTAAATAAATCTTACATTAAATGTAAGATTTTCATTTGACAGATTTTTTGTACAGTACTTAACATTTGTTTTTACAATTTCTCGACATGCATTTTTCATATAAACATATATTCAAATAAACTCCCCAGTTACTATTCAAGTTTTTCATTTTTAATACAATTTTTATTTTCTACAATCCAATTTTATGTAGGTACTGCATATTTACTATATAAACTAAATAGAATAACTATATTTAAATATACATCACATCATATAGGTTACTCTTTATAGTTCCTGTATTTTTTTTTTGTTTGATGATGATATCATCATATAAGCTTGAAGCTTGTGAGTGGGATGTGAAAATGGAATTTTGTAACATAAAAAATATCATGTGTGACTGGGATTCGAACCCAGTATTCGAATACATGAAAGTGGACCTTAATAGTTTTTTTATGTGGACTTAGTTGTTTTGAAATAAGTCAAATAAACTTATTCAGTTTATCCTTGTAATTATGTATTTAAATTAATCATAATGCGTAATAGAATATTTTTTAGTCAGCTGACACATTTTATTGTTTACAGTATTGCATCCAGTGCTGAGTCACCAAAATCAACTTCATATATGCTGTGCAATGTGTAACTTATTTGACACGTTCTGTGACACAACGGGTGACAATTAACATATAGAAAAAAAATGACAGGAATGTATCATTTGTACTTGTTTTAATTACTGTGTAAGTAATAATACTTATTTTTCTCTATTTATCAGCTCAAATAAATTATAGTTTATTACTACAATAAATAAAATAAGTAATATGTTGCACTTGCATTTCTAATGCACATGTACCTGCTAAAAAATACTAAGGGCAATTAATTTCCAAAGGTTTGAGTCCAACAGGGAAATTCTGACTTCATTTGGAATAGCACCCAAAAATATTAATCTTATATCAAAGTTATTGTTGACCATAGTAATAAAACTATATTAATGTAGAAAATTAAGGAAAAATTTTAAAACTTCTCAATCGTGCTGTTGTGACCTAAAATAAAAGAAATTTTCAGGACTCTGTTACACATATCAGAAAAAACTAAAAATATAGAAGCAGGTGAAAATGATGAACCATCAAAATTGGCAACCAGGTAAGTACTGCAAACAGTACTAAATTTTTTTTTTTAACTATTACAAATTAAGGCTGTGTAATCTTTTTTTCATTTTAAAGGACATTAATTCAATTATTTTATTATAGAAATGTAAAAAGACAAAAACAGAAGGCGCTAACAGTAAAGCAAATCATTTTTAACAAACCGATTTCAAGTACAAATACTTTTATATCTTGACTAAAGTTTATGTACTTTTTATACAAACTCGAGTAATTTTTAATAAAACCTTAATTAACAATATAGTAGTAATCGATCTAAGAAATTGTGAGTCCACGGTATGAAGTAGTAGAGGAGTTAGTTTTTGAGATAGTCATTAATAGGTTTTAGGCAGAGCTTACCAAAAAAATAAGAAAATGTTTCAGATCGTCGATGACAGAAAACATGTTTCTAATATGTTAGATTTTGTAGATTAATAATCGACAAAAATTTAAAGTTTTATATATCATTATCGCACAATAAAATTGTTTTATAATGATAATGTAATACGGGAAAACATCTAATAAACTTAAATAATAAGTTAACTGTAAGCTTATATAATATTACTTTTTTCCAATAAGCCAGAGATGTAATAAAAATGTTACAATATCGGTAAGTTAAAACAAATCTCACAAAAGCTCATTTAAAAAAGAAGACATTTATAGCTTATTCTTGGTTTTAGGAGGAACCTTTAGTCTTCAGTGAAAAGGTGTTCTCGCAGGATGCACTATTCATTACATTTAAGCGATGGAAAAACCGCTAGTGAAATAAATTCTGGTAGATAGTATATATAATAAGCATAGGCTATTATCCAGACGGCAGGATAGATGGAGAGAGGAGGGACCTGCCAAGAGAACAAAAGAGCTGATATCCCTGACCTGCAGGCCTGGCTTGGAAGGAGGCACGGTGAAATAGATTACTACTACACGACACAGTATTATACGCGCCACGGTAATTTCAATAATTACCCGCATAAGATCGGGAAAAGACTAGAACCGGCCTGTATGTACTGCGGCCATGATGATGATGCCGACCACACGTTTACAGTTTGTAACAAACGGGCACAATATAGGTTAGATTCAGGAATTGCAGATATGAGGATCGGATGCGGTCCGGTGTAGGCAAGGCACAGATGGCCTCACTCCAGAAACAACTGTAGCTCACATGCTGAAAGGGAAGAGAGAATGGGAGGCGGTACAGAGCACGGTGGCTAGCATCCTGAAGACGAAGGAGGAACATGGAAGAGAGTGGGGAGAAGACTTCTAGGCGCAGGTAAGCAGCAATGTCCCTAGCGAGTATACCGTGTGTTTCTTCTATTATATATTTTATTTTTGTGTTGTATTGTATTGTGAATTCATTGTCACTGTGGTTGGTACTCTACGGCCGGCTCGAGATGACAAGCACGATCACTTCGACCGTGTGCAGGAGGGCCACGGCTAGAGGTGACATCGCCGAAGAGACAACATGAAGTGTGGGTTTCATTTATTATGTATTTTCCTTGTATCGTATGATTGCGGTATTATTTTATCTTATCGATTGCGTTTCCGTTCCTGCTAACGGCTACGAGGGCACTCACAGCGAACGTGCCCGCGTTTGCGAAAGGAGCAGACACCAACGTGATGGACTGCAACTGAAGGGAGGGTTCTTCGCTATCGTCCTGATTGTGTTTTATTTTATCTTATTTTATTTCATTTTATCGAGTTGTTTTGTGTTTTGCTGCCGGTTGAAGAGTGCAATCGCAGCCAACGTGATAGTGGTGGCTGACTGCGACGAGAGCTGCCGCAGCAGCGGGAAGTTACTGTGTTTACCGAATTTTATTTTATTGTACGGTGTGTGTTACTAGGCTTAACTGCGTTTTCCTGATGGCGGCTAAGCGGTGGTGTGTTTTATTACTTGTGTTGTGTCCTGCGGATGGGTGTGAAAAAAAAAATACAAGGGGCGAATCGTGATCACCGTGCAGGGCCAGGGAGGCAGCCTGGATGCAGAGGACGCTTTGGCTCCTTCATATGCAAGAATGAAGGTGAATTGGGGTGCTCCGATGATGCATTTGGGACCCTCAGGTGTGAGAGGGGGGACTCGGCGGTTTGCTGGCTTCGCGCAAGGCGTAGCCGGCAACCTAGTATAGGGACGGGAAGGGTATCCTCTCAGTGGAGGGATGTAGTGGTCGTCCAGAAGGGAGAGCTACTGCATCTTGATAAAACCGAGAGGACCCCGATGGGACGCCAAAAAAAGGCAAGACAGGGGGACAGTCGACTGCCACGACACTCCGAAATTCCTGCGCATAGCCTAACGGTGGAGGCCGGGGTTGTTGGGGGTGTTTAAAAAAAAAAAAAAAAAAAAAAAAAAAAAAAAAATATATGAGGACTGGAGAAATAACTACTGAAATGTTGCAAGGTGAAGGAAAATGGAGAAAAGTAGCCGACTTTATTAGAAAGGTCCTAACAACAAAGGACGCAGAAGAAAGGCAACCGGGTTTTTAAAAATTAGAATAAGGAAGGGTGGATAGCCCCAGCGGTGAGTCGGCACGCTTAGGTGTGTCGACATCAATGATCCGCTGGGGACTCCAGGGGATGATAGGTACGTGATATTAAGAGAAAAGACGTGACACACGCTGCGGCTAGCCAAGGTATGGCGTGATGTCAAAAACGCAAATAAAGAGCACTCAAAAGATCTGACCGGCGGGCCGACCTACCGTGCCGTATATTAAGCTGGTAGGTGGGAAGGCCCGTTAGAGTAAAACAGACACCTCTGGGTGGCGAAATACCGACCGGTCGATCCGACCCGGGGGAGGAGAGTGAAAAATAAATAAATAAAAGATACTATATATATGAATCATATACTTACCGTACCTAAAAGAAAAAATATGTTAAAAAATAAATCCTTATTAAAAATATAATTTATCGATAATTAATGTACACTACAATCCTGTAAAGATTTTTTATCGATCCAGGCTGTCCCTGAGCCAGTCATAATTTTTTTTCTTTTTTTCAAACAAAGAAGAAAAGTCTGTTTGGTAAATCAATATGTTATCGGAGTAACCGATACATTTTCTTAAAATTACTAGTTTACTTTTCCGTAAATTGTCAGTTGGAAATTCAAACGGTTGTTTGGGACAAGTTTAATGTAGACTGTGAATAAACAAAGGTAATAATGATTAAACGGCTGGCTAAACAATATTTTTTTCTTTATAAGTTGTGCGTTACAAAATCAATACTGCAAATGATAGCGTCGGTCTGGAATACCTAAAGGAGTAGTAGTCATTAAAAAACATGAAATACGAATTTAAATCGACAGCCGGTATGTATTCGATGAACCTATTTCACTGAAATACAGATTTTATACAGATTAATATTTTTTTTATTGAAATATGTGTCATTCGCTCAACTTTCCACAGTATTTTTTTGACTATCATTATTAAAATCTTAGTCTGTTTTTTTTGTTGTAATCAGAATTAAATCGACCGATTAAATTTTTAGTTAAGAACACTGAATTTTTGATTTGATAGGAAGGTAAATTATTGTCGAGCGTAAAAATAATTTTCACCCTAATGTATTTGTAAGCCATCTGATAAAATTCTGCTGGATAACGTGGAAAAAATCACACATTAAACAGACCTTATGTGTAGACCGTACAAAGAATATTGAGATGCGATTCATTTTGATTTTACTGTACTGTTGCTTACATTCTTTCTATTATACAGGTAGTAATTTCATAATTTTTTTTCTATATGCTGCACCTGATATAATTTAAATGTACTTTTATTCCCCAAAAAAAGTATTAAGGTTTACTGTACTTTCAGTTTTTCTGTTTAAAATTATATTTTTAAGTAACGCATGAAAGGTATAGCTTTTAGAATTTAAATAAAAGTACTACTTTAAAAATCCGATTTTGAGTTACAGATATGTAACGTAAATTTTATTTGATAAACTGATGTTCATATTCTATTTTAAAAAAAAGAAAAAATGTAACCGTAAGTTGTGCTGATGGACTGGCAATTGACCAGAAAGATACTTAGTTCAAAGAACTTAGCGTTTCACAAATTTATTGATTTGAGTATGCGATTGAAATTTCTGATTTTGATAGGTGAAGAAAGAAGGTGATCGGAAAGGAAATTGCCGCTGGAAAAGGACGAAAAAAGGCAAGTTGTAAAAGAAAAGATGACATCCTCAAGCTCGAAGTCCTGCTAATAGTCCATATGATGCTGATGAAAGGGAATCAGAAGAGATGTCTAGCGGTTACCATCAAGTTTCCGTTCAGGTAATGTTTGTAGTAAATATTTTTGTTATTTTAAATGCGGTTATATAGTCATACGAATGTTTTTTTTGTATTGCAGTTACAATAGTACTGATCATTATGTAATGTTACTTCATGTTTAATGTTAAAATGCTTTCCCCCAAGGGTCAGTGTCAAGTTCGTTACAGAGCTCTTGCCATTTATTCCTCTTAGATTGCTTAATGAGAAAGTTAAGCTTTTTCCTGGCCTGTCTATAGTCTTGGGCAGCACGTCGACTTTCTTCATCGTTACTATGTAACGATGAAGAAAGTCTTTCCGGTTCTATGTTTTCACAGTTCCTAATCCTATTTGCCGCATTATTTGCTACCCGGTGTATCTGGAAATCCGTTAATCTAGAGATAATATTATCCTGCCTTACCCGCCTTGGACAATCTCTGATGTTAACCAATACGGCCTTGTGATCACTACCAGTTTCTTCGGTAAGGACAGCAAACTCGACGGTATCTGCTCTAAACCTACTATCCACAGTTACCAGGTCTATTGTTGATTGGTGACCTCTTGCGCTGTATGTAGGAGCCCCATCATTTATACAGCACGCACCCATAACCTCCAACAAGTCCTCGAGAATTCTACCTCTAGCATTTGTAGAATTGGCACCCGCTACAGTAGTTTTACAATTAAAATCTCCAACCACTACCACTCTTTTCCGCCATCTGGTCATGATCTGCTGTAGGTTAAATATCTGGTTTTGAAAAAACTCTATAGTGCAATTGGGGCTGATGTATGTACCCACAATAATCGTGTCACTAAATTCAATAGCTATTATTCCGTCTTCTCTGCTGTACAAGTTATAATCCACTCTATCGAGTATTCTTCTGATGGCCACAGCCCCATTCCTGTCGGGTAATGTTTTTATCCGGTTCAAAAGATTCAAAGATGGCCATCAATCAGTTGAAGATGACCCCTAGTCCAGCTGGCCTTCCACTTTAAAAAGTAACAAAAACATTCTGATTGTAGACTTGTTAAATAGAGTAATTACAGGTGATGAATCACAGGTTTATGGGTATAACCTAGAAACAAAGGCACAGTCGTTGCAGTGGAAGGGTCCCAAGTTCAATATTATAAAAAAAAAAAGTAAGACAAATGTGATGATTGTGAAGACAATATTGGTGATTTTCTTCAATTCTACGGGTATTGTGCATCATGAGTTTGCCCCTAGGGAGCAGACAATCGACCAGGAATACTATAAAAGTGTCCTTCAGTGATTAAGTGATAGAAAAGGCCTGCACAAGACAAGACTGCAAGACAAGGCCTGCACAAATCTTGGCGAGACAAAAAGCGGGTCCTCCACCGCAACAACACATTATTTTCTATATGTCAAAAGAAACTTATTGGAAAACAGTTATTTACTTTAGTTCTAGAAGTACCGTTATTCAAATATCAATTTGATAAACATAATTGGTTTGTTATAAATTTTATGTGTGTGTGTGTGTGTGTATGATTGTGTGTTGTTTCTTACACAATTATTTATTTTTTAATATAATTTAGTACAATTCAGTATAATTATTTATTTTATTTACTTATACATCTATTATTCTGCATCTACTTTTATTATAACTTATGTTGTGTTCATGAATTAGCTTTAACTCAACGGTTTTATTTACAGGAATATCAAGCATGCCATTATTGTTAACCGCTAATCTGCTGAAGAATTCAACTTTACTTACAGTACCTGTATTAGCACCACAAAAACAGTCAATAATTATAAATATTTTTAATGAAACTTAGTTGTTCAAAGGTTTTTATTGTAAATTCGAATAATGCATTTAGTGACAGAAAGTGTAAAACAATTTTGAATGTAATTATACATGATGGTATCTGAGTACAATTATATAATTTTTTAAATGATTTTGCTGTGTTTATATATATATATAAAACACACACACACTTACTTTTCTTGTATATTTTAAACATTTAATATTTTTAAGTAGAAGTGTTTCTGTCAGAAAAGAATATGTATAAAATTTATCTTAAGTTAAAATTTATTTTTCATATCATGATAAAGACAGATTACTTGTGTTAATAATTCATATTTATTTTAAACTATTTCAGTGACATATTGTAGAGGTTATGATAATGATAAAGTTATTAAACGGTAAATGTTATCTACGTACGAGTTATTTTCTTCTATGGAGATTTACATAATGCTTGTAATGTATATATCGCATGTATGTTGTATAATAAATTATGCTCGCTTAATCTTTATTATAATTATTGAAACTAACCTGATAAAAATATTTTTAAAGTTATATTTGTTCGACGCAAGAACTAGGACTGTTGCCTGCACTTTTACTTTACTTAGAAAGCTGTACAAAAATTTTCAAGATATTTCTCAATTAAATATATTGTGTTACAACAGAAAATTAAGGCGGGACTATATACCAATACCTTTGTGTACTGATAGATACAAAGAATAGATTTTTTAGCGGTCCTGATTTCAGGGCTTAAAAACTGATGTGCATCAATTTCATTTGTGCGATTCATCTGGAAAGGGTCATTATCAGGTATTATTATTTTCTCATCAGATTTCCTACCAAAATGTGAAAGTTTTTTAGGGTTATTTACCAGTCAGTGGCTTTGTTCTCTTTTGACTTACATCTGATTCTGCATTACTGAATCTTTATAGACAAGAAAAAAACCATTCCTACTGCACCTTTTGTTTAATACCTCTATGTGGACAAGGATGTCCTGGACACCTGCAGCAGTAGGAGGAGATGAACAACAAAAAAATTATTTATTTAATTTTTTGTTGGCAATCCACTTTTGCATAAAACTTCAGATACTTCAGGCTTATGGATATTCTCCAAAGGAAGGAGATTTGGCTAGAAATATATATATTTAACTTTGGAGTAAAAAACAATGGTGCAATGCAATTTTTTTTCTAAGATCACTCTTGCAGAAATATGATGTTTTGGAGTCTACTAAGCACTCTGATAAAGTTTGATAAAATTTTATCAGATTTACTAAAAATCTTAAGGTCCAAAAGAATTTCTATGACTTTCATGCTAAGAGCTTTTGCAAATTTGAAATATCAAACTTTTTGCCTCATCATCATGGGTTACTGTCGATATATTTGGAATTGTTTTATGGCTTTTGGGTATTATAAGAAAATCTTTGAATTTAAGAAATGAAAACTGTTTTAGAACTGCACGCTTTTTGTACAGGAAAAATTGTTAAAAATTTTAGCTTTGCTTATCTAGCTTTTGCTCTATATTAAGCTAATTCAGAGACTGCCACTGGATTGTTCCAGCTCTGCTTCTAGACAAATTAGGTTTTCGAATTAGGTTTTAAAAGATCTTTGCTTAATTAAATGAACACAAACAATTAAAATCACGCATGCTGTTCTTACTTGTTGTAAATAAATATTACCTTTGAAAACCCGATTTGAACACCTACATTGCAAACCAGTGGTAGCAACACTACATTCAGAAGTCCCAGCATCAATCTGTAAAGAAACAGAGTTCCACCCCTCAGTCATAACTTGAATCTATTAAATTCTGCAATGTTTCTGCTAAAGTTTAACTCGCTGTATAATTTTTGCAGTCGGTTCTTCATTTGTGCAAACAGTTAGGTGGCTGCAAACTATCTAGATTACAACTGATCTGGCCAACAATTTTGAGAGTTTTAAGGTAGGTCTCGCAGAAAGTTTTGTACTAGTTCTCTCTCTATTACCTCCCGCATTCAAATACTGTTTGGGAGGATTAGGTAGTAGAGGACTCAAAGCTTGAATTATAGAATTTATTAAATACCACATATTACAACCGCATAATTTAAACACATGTATAATCATAGGGAGCAATAAAATTATTTTTTTTCATTGCTAATCCTGTTAAATTTGTGTATATTATATTCCAACATTTAAAAAAATGTTTGGAACTGTATCAGTCAATTTTTTGATTTTTTTTTCTTTCATTTACTTTTGCATATAACAAAAGGTTTTTAGTTTTTGTGATTGGTTTCTGTTTTTATAAAACAATTACAAGAAACTGAGCTGTCTTTCTTTTTCCTGTTTAGCCTCCGGTAACTACCGTTTAGATAATTCTTCAGAGGATGATATGTATGAGTGTAAATGAAGTGTTAGTCTTGTACATTCTCAGTTCGACCATTCCTGAGATGTGTGGTTAATTGAAACCCAACCACCAAAGAACACCGGTATCCACGATCTAGTATTCAAATCCATGTAAAAACTGAGCTGTCTGAGTATTCTCATCATAACCATAATTTTCTATTTTCTTCTTACCCAAAGAGTGCTACGCTGTCATATAACTGTGCTATGCTGTCATATATGGTCAAATCTTTATATAATGAAATCGAGAATCCCAGGAAAAATTTGTTAAATAGAGGTTTTCATTAGAGGTAATAAGAATTCAATCTAATTTTTTTTATGAATGTTTTATCCCGTTTTATAATGAATTAAAATTGAATAGTTATTTTTCTTAATAGTACTATAGAAAAATTTAAGTGTAGTTTTTATGTCATGCATTACATATTAATTATACATACTGTATAAAATGCATGTATCTCAGGTAAGAACTTACCTCGTACTTAGAATGTTTGTAGGCTATACTTAAAAGCTTCTTATACTCTGTTGTAGGTTGCTTTGCAACCACCATGACCGATGAAAGCATTGCAAAAATCCACAATGCGGATTTAAAAGATTGACGGTTGAAGATAAAAGAGTTTGCAAAAAATCAGTAGACCGTATTCGCATCTTACACCAGCATTTGGATATAGATAGCTATCGGCACAATGGGTGCCGTGTTTAACGGTTGATCAGAAACACAGACAAATGAACATTTCTCAGCAGTGTTTGGACATGTTCAACCGTAACTCGACTGAATTTTTGCAATGTTTCATTACTGCTGATGGAAAGCGGATTCATTATTACTGCCCTGAGACAAAGCAACAGTGGGTCGAAACCGATGGAAGGCTCCAAAGAAGGCAAAAAGTATTGGACCTGCGGGAAAGTCGTGGCCACTGTTTTTTGGGATGTTCATGGTGTAATGTCATTGACTACTTCGAAAAAGAAAAAAACAATCACCGGAGAATATTATTCATCAATGTTGAAGCGATTGAAGGAGGCCATTAAAAGACCAAACGTTCACATTTAGGAGAGAAAAAAGTGCTTTTTTACCTTGACAATGAACCTGCGCACACATTTTCTGTTGTTGCTGCTAAAATTCACAAACTGCGCTTCAAATTGCTTCCACATTTAGCTCAGAGTGATTATTTCCCATTCCTGAATCTGAAGAAATGGCTTGGTGGGCGAAGATTTGCCTCAAATTACAAAGTCATAGCCGAGACAGATGCCTTAGTTTGCAGAGCTTGAGAAATTGTATTGTAATTAGGGTATTAGGCCTCCAACTAACCAGTGATTTGATTCTAAGTCGGTTATTTTGTTCTTATTTTACCTTATATCTTAAATGATCAATTCCTATAATTTTTTTTTACTAGATTCACTCCGTTGATGCAAAAACAGTTTTGGAGTAGTGCAACCTCAAGATAAGAGTGCAATTCAGGTTAGCTATGGTTCTATGAATTTTGAGACGAGTGAACTGAAAAGGTATACTTTTTCACAAATATGATTTCCACTAAGTACCAAACAAATATTTGCATGGACTATGCTCCTTGCAGAAATCATACCACCCTAATTTCTAATCGGTTTTGATCATGGTGAACAAGAACAATGTAATTTAATTTAATGACAATTTAATCTTTTCCATTATGCATCTATTTTTAAATATAAGTATTGCAGGGGGTTGCACCGCCTAATAATTATGAACTAATTGAGATTTTCATCTTCCCCTTTCATGCAGTGGATTGAGTGATGTATTAAGATTATTTTTCAAGGTTCTTTTATGTTTAATAATAATTTTGTAGAGCAAAATTCCAACGTGACCAGTGGTTCCAAGAATTCTTGGATAAATCCAACAAAAGTCTTCCAATTTTTCATTCTTCAAAGTTTCCTTCTATGTTCATAAGAAACCCTTACTCAATGAATTTATGTTCGGTGAGTATTTATGTTTGACACCTTTTCTTATTTTATAGATTTATCCTGATGCTTAATAACAAATTGGAAAGTGAAAATTATTTGATGTTTTTTTGTAGCATCTTAATATTATTTTTTAAAACCATTTTAATTTATGGCATTATTGTTTAAACTGCAGTAGAACATTGCTCAGTCAAGTTTATATAAATGGACCATACCTTGGAACTAAACGCTCAGTAATACAGTTTGGCCCCATTAATTCTGGTTTAAAAATAAATCTATGCTTAACATTTCCACAACTTATACTTATATTTTTAAATATTCTATTAGGCCAATAAAATAGCATTTTTAAGAAAATCATATATGTATATAGTTAATAGAGTATGACATTTAAAGTGAATATTTAAAAGTAAAAGTAAAAATTACTCTAAATAAAGGTAACAAAAATTTATTATTTTACATTAAATAACTTTATAAATCATTTTAAACGTTGAAAGAAGTCCTTTATGACCTTGTTCTGCCATTATTTCATGCTTCTATGCTGCAACATTACGCATCCACCATAGTGTCAATGAAGAATCTTACTCCTTTTAATGGCTTTTTCAGTTGACCCTCAGTAGTTCGTAGATTACTGCAAGTCATAAAAGAGGTTTGATGACTTTCTGACTCACTCAGTTTCTTGTTGATGTTGAGCTAAAGTATTATCCCGACTTTAAACTGTCATCATCAGTTTTGACAGCTTCCCAAAATTCTGGCAGTTAATAAAGTATATCTTTTACATTAAAAACATTGAAAAGAGCATGAATTTCCCACTAACCGACTTAATTTTTATCTGACAAAATTATCCATCATGAATGATTTATATAGCAGATTATCTCGCACATTCAAAAAAAAAGATCTTCATAAAACCATTTTGTAAATCCATCTGTACACTGTTTTTTTAGTATACTTCATGGGAAGGGAGTTAATGTTTTTAAAAGCTCTCGGGTGTTAGGCTTCATCAATGAGAACAAACTTACTAAACCCCAATTTATTTGAACGGTAAGCGTGATGGTTAAACCTCTTTTTGCCTCACTGTAGCCAAGAGCTAACTTTTCTTCTTTAAAAACAGGGTTTTGATGATAGTATTTTGTAATTTAAACCGGTTTTATCACATTTGAAAACCTTTACTGAAATTTCAAGATTTCAGCATCGGTTATTTTCTTAATTTTTTAGTGTTTTCACTGACAAAATCTTACTAATTGTCTAGGACTTCAGTTGATCAAGCCAACCCTGATTAAATGTAAATTTCTCTCCTCCCATATTTAAAAATTCCAAAGCATCGGCATAGAATCGGGCCTGATAGCGAGCTACTTTATTTCAAATTTGGTTTAACGGCAAAAGTAGAATTTACATTTTTTCACATTTGTTTGTTTGATGGCTCTAATTTGTGTATCACTACCAACCTTTGCAAAATCGATCTTTCAATTTCTGTTCCGAGTTGGATCCAAAGCCTCTTCAATTGTCCCCAGTCCAACAATGATGAAATAAATAGCCTCTTATTTTTCTTCTGTAGTAATCGACTTGTTTTATAAACTTCCAAGTCTCTATGGAGACAAAAGTCTCTATGGAGACAAAAGTCTCTATGGAGAACTAGCGAATCACACTTACAATATGACAGTAACCGGTCCTTTACTATCTATTCTCATTCTGATTACTGTAAAGAATTATTTTAATTACAATGTGTTTATTACACTCAGCTGGATAATCGGCATTCTTCTATATCTGTTTTTATTTAAATAAATTAGCATACACTGATGATCCGATTCATTATTATTTATTAAAAGATAACAAGTTTTAATTTGTGGCTGTTCTTGTTTATTTCTCGCCATCTTTTAAAAATATGTTCGACTTGCACAAAAGTGATGCTAGACTAAATACTATATATCTCTGTTTCCTTTCAAAACTGTCCCAAAAAAACTAAAAGAGCGTTTTTGCAAACCGATTCATAATAATATAATAATTTACAGGTCTTGAAAACAACCATATGTTTTAAGACTAAACTCTCATTATGTAATTTTTTTTCTGTTATTTTCATAACATACAAACAAAATTAATAGCGATCACATACTTCATTCTATAGCCCCGTATAAACCATCACCAAGCATTGGCAGAATGGAAGAATTATACTTTCTAATATACACATAACATCAAAAATATCCTTATTAGAGGTAGGTGGATTATTATACAATAATCCACCTATCTCTGCAACAGAACAGTATCTCAATTTAATAAAATTATTTTAGAAAGTGTAATTCACTTTCTTCATTTCTGGTTGAGAAAACTACCATTTCATCTGTATATTTATATCTATGGGGATATTTTCTTTCAACATGTAAAAATCTATAGATTTATAGAAAATTAGTTGAAATTGATTAAATCAATCTTACTTGGGATCACACAATCATGTGAAAAATCTTTTAGTAGAACAAGTAATGAAAGTACTGACTAATTTGTTGGATTTTCACTTAATGAAAAAAAACTACATCAAACCAATAAATCTAATAAAATCTTAAGGTAAACAGGCTATCTCAATAATGAATTTATTATAAAGTTATTATTTTGAACAATGAATCATGTATGTAATAATGAAATTACTCTTAAAAATATAATTGATAAAAAATAAATGGAATCAGAGCTGCTTTACTAACAGCTGTAGTGGAGGCCTGTACTTTGTAGCAAACCCTATAGAAATTCATCTCTTCTCAAATTCATTGTAATGAATGGGTAAATTTTTTAACCCTGCATATATATATATGCAGGGTGTCCCTGCCTATGGAGATATGGAGAAACTTTCAGGAAGTTTCTACTAGTGAAAATAATGGAAAAAAATATGATTTTTTTTCCATTAAACATAGCTAGATTTTGCCCTGATTTCAGCTCTATATCTGTGCTAAATAAGATTGTTTTCAATAATTTTTTAAAATTGAGAGCAATGTTTAATGAAATTAAAAATGAAGTAGTAATTGTGTAATAAACGTTTTAATATTTAATTTCTGGAACACTATTTTTTACAATTTACAACATTATCAATAATAAATAAATATATTAAAGCATACATGATATTCAATTATCAGTATAATTAATTTTTAAGGTCACCACACCAAACATCTCAAAGAAATAAACAGAAACTCATAATTAAATCCTAAATAAATATAACCAGTAATATTACATATTTTCATCAAATTCATGCAATAATAGCATTATTAACAAACTTGATAACTAATATTTTACTTAAGTCCAATCAAGTTTATGTATTATAGTAAAAATATCACAATTACGAGGGTTTTTTTTTCAAGGTCCGAGCGGTCACGAAATTAAAACCACAATGAAAATAAAAAAATTTTTTATTTGTAACAAGTACTTACATAGTTACGCTATTTCTCTACATAGTCTGCACTCCGATTTAGACATTTGTCGTAGCGTGGTACCAACTTTCCAATGCCCTCGTCATAGAATGGAGCCGCCTGTGTTTTCAGCCATGTTTCTACGCCAGTCTGCAGCTCAATGTCTGTGCCAAAATGTTGTCCTCCCCGCTGGCGTTTCATGAGAGCAAAGAGGTGAAAATCTGATGGAGCAGTGTCCGGGCTGTATGGTGGGTGATCAAACACTTCCCAACGAAAACACTGCAGGAGTTTGTTTGCTACAGCTGCAGTGTGCAGCCAAGCATTGTCATGGAGAAAGATAATGCCTGATGACAACATTCCTCTTCGCTTATTCTGAATCGCCCTTTGTAGATGTTGAGGAGTCACGCAGTATGAGGCTGCAGTGATGGTCATGCCACGATTCATGAATTCCACCAAGAGAACTCCATTCAGGTCCCAGAACACAGTAGCCATATACTTTCTGTTGGAGACGGTTCGCTTGAACTTCTTTAATTTTCTGGGAGAATGAGAATGCGAATACATACACTGTTTGGATTGTTCTTTTGTTTCTTCAGTTTCGAAATGGACCCGTGTCTCGTCGCCTGTGACAATTTTGTTCAAAAAATCTTCTTCATTGTGGTAGCGCTGGAGAAACTTTAGGGAGGCGTCTGTTCTCATTGTTTTGTGACGGTCGGACAGCATCTTGGGAACCCATCTCTCACACAGTTTGCGGTACTGAAGTCTCTCACTAACAACGGTGTAGAGAGCCGACCTTGAAATTTCAGGAAACGAATCACTCAATACAGAAATTGTAAACTGACGATTTTCTCGAATTGCCATATCCACTCACTCAATGAGAACATCGGTTGACAGTAGCTTCCTTCCCTGACCGCCTGCATCATGAAAATCTGTACAACCTGCTTTAAAGTTCCTGCACCATTGTCGCACTTTGCCGTAACTCATTGAAGTTTCACCGTACACATTACTTATTCGTCTATGAATTTCAGCTGCATTACACCCCTCAGCCTAAAGAAATCGAATTACCGCACGCACTTCACACTTGGCAGGAGATGCTATTCTTGTAGACATGTTTACTTGCCAGCTGCGTGTTCAGAACTAATCAAAGTGAAGTGGCGTGATTGAAGGCCATACTAGAGACGCTGCGCAACACATATGCGCAAAGAAGGTTCATCCGATTTTTGCGCGGGTTTTTATTTCGCGACCGATCGGACCTTGAAAAAAATAACCCTTGTAACTTATACATTACTTTAAACTGCCCCCTTTTACTAATAGCCTACATAAATTAATTAATATTCTAAAAATATCAATTTACAATTTTATTTTTTTTGTTAATACTATTATTATATAAAAACTTATTATATAGTCACAATTATTTTCATTAAGTTTTTATGAAAATAATTGTGTATATACAATAATTAATTAATTATTTTTTTATTAATTTATTAATTAATTTAAATTAATTAATATATTCTATATATTAATTAATTATAGCACGATGAACTGCCAACAGCAATTAAAGATAAAAAAAATAGAAATTATT
Organism: Lycorma delicatula; assembly: GCF_047948215.1. Lineage (NCBI taxonomy): Eukaryota > Metazoa > Arthropoda > Insecta > Hemiptera > Fulgoridae > Lycorma > Lycorma delicatula. Next base: position 22,404,632 of record NC_134459.1, read on the forward strand.
ATGAAAACTACTAAAATGCAAAAATGAATTTGAAAAATATTACTTGCAGAGGCAGTCAAATCAGCGTGAAAAAACATTTTTTAATTAGTTTATTTACAGAGGAGTTTCGACAATATAATTTTTACATTAATTAATGATTCTTAAATTAATTATAATTAACAAAATTCAATAAAAATTATTGTTTAATAGCAATTGAAACATTATATATTATAGTATCACATTTAAATCTACTAAATTTTTGGTTTGAACTCATCCAAGCACGTTATTATTTTACATACTACAATTTCGACATCCACAAGCAGCTGTAAACAAGCCTGTACTTGCTAAGACATTGGCCTATAGTTGCTTTAATTGTAAAAGTAAATTAACAAATATATCTGTCACTTTTTGAAGAAAAAATCTACAATCAGCTGTCATAAAACTCAAATAGCATTTACATAAATATAGTAAAACAGTACTTTTATCAAAATATAAAAAAATTATGCGATTCCAGCATTCATAAATTATCACAAAATTACTTTCCTTATTTAATAATAAAATAAATTCTGTTGCAAAAGAAAAAGAAAGCAAATATTCAAATTTGTTATCCGACAAAACCGCTCTTAAGCAGGATCTCAGTTTTGTACCTTTACAGTACAGCTAAACAAAAAATTGAAGGACTCTCAAAAAATCTTAACAGCAACAAATTATTAGAACAACAAACATCAGTTGAACCACTGTGAACCGACCTATAATTAATTACATTCTGTTCACCCGCATGAAATCTGAATGTCCCTCGGAAAACATTTGAAGCGGGTGTTTCTGTGGGCATATATCAATGAGACAGTGCTACTTTGGTCATGTAAATACAAAGTACCAATATATCCAGAGGATAAGGCGGTGGATATTTCATCTGGTGAACAGAGTGCAATTATAGGAGTTAGTTCACAAGGTACAACACTGTTTTTGTTGATCGATTGCACAGTGTCATAATGTTAGAATAAATAGTATCAGATCAGATTATTCTTAGTCTAAGAGCACATATTTTTTAATTACAAATATTGAAGGTAAAATAAATGTAAACCGCATCTGAAGGTAATAATATAAACTACATCCTTTACAACTAACCGATTGATTGTTCCATCACACCTGGAACGTCCAGACAGAGCATCCTGGAAACAGAAGGGTGTGAAGTAAGGATGAAATGGTAATGGCAGAGACATTTAATAAATAGGTTCTCATAGACTGAATGCGAGAAGCTGAATATAACTGTAATGTAAGGTGTTTGTATTTTTTAATAGCTGATATTTTTAATAATGTTAATGTAATTATTGTAGACTGGATTATTCGTAACGCTCAAGCTTTCATGGCAATTGTTCTTTAACATAGGACTGTGATGGAAATCCAGTAAAAAGGGTAGCTGTATCAAGCCCTAATTCTTTGAATTAGATACGAATGCTTGATGTTCTGAACCAAGGATGTAAATTATAGCATTATAATATATGATCTTTCAAATTCTATTGCAATTTCTCAGGGCAATAATCTTAATAATGATAATCTTGCGTAATACTATTTCAATATTTTATAGAACCTAACATGTTAAAGCACACTTAAAAACTTGTGTTTGTTCTTAGTTGATTAAACATGAAGATTTATGAGACACAGTAAAACACATAATCACATCAGTAAAACAGATAGTCAAATATAATTACTTTTTTATTGTTTTAAAAGGTGCTGCAAAAATAATTTTGTTTATTAAACATTAATGCGATCCAATGTAGATTCCCTGCATTAAACAATATTAACAAATGCAAATATAAATTTAATAACTTATTCAATAAATATCTTATGTTGTTACATGTTTTATTCGCTAAAAAAGTAAGAGCAGCATTCTTTATTAAAAAAAGTACATCCAAAAATAAAAAAGCCTTTATTTTGCCTATCATTGAAACTTGTCTATATACTAAACATTATTATTCATGAATATATTTTTTTATTAATGAAGATGTATTTTTATTTAAGTGAAACACACATCTACAAAATCAATTAAACTGGTAACACATGAACATTTAAAAAAAAATATTTATATGTAATAAAATTTAATACATATTATAAATTACATTGCATTAACAGGCAGAAGAATGTACCTGGGGATATAGATCAACAAATCATGTAAATTTAGTCAACACATAGTAGACAGTTGTACAAGGACCTAAAAAATCTTGAAATCACTGAATGTGTTGATCACTACTCAGTCGGCTCCAAGGGCTTCCAAATGCCGATTAATCATGTCAATGATTAAAAGGAACTGGGCACGTTTACACAGTCCACAGGTGAATGTTGTTGGGTGTTACGGCGTGTTATACAACTACGTCATACAGTGCGGTGAGCGTGTTGGCATCAGCTTTGCCAATTGACCTTCAAGTTAGAGTGAAAGAGCTTTGCTACGATGGTATGGGGAAGCGTGAGAACAAGGCTACTGTAATGGAGACATGGCATGAAAGATAGATGACTGGAAATGAAGCAGCCTGGACAAGGAGATGTATCACAGACTTAGACATATGGACAAAAAGGAAACGTGGCAATATAGATTTTTAAACGTCACAATTGCTCTACGGCCAAGGAATGTTTCAACATTACCTCAATTGATTTGGCAGACGGGACACTCCGTGCTGCATGTTTTGCAACAGAGGACACAGCGGAGCACATCATATTTATGTGTGCATAATGGCACCTTTGGCGGACATCGACAGATCAAGACCTGAAAACCTGGTGTCCTTCATGCTATCCTCAAAAGCGAACTGAAGGGCCTTTGACACGTATGCTATGAAGGTGTTACGCGGTAAGGGCGCTGAAGGGAGATGCCGTGGACTTTAGCGTAGGGAAGGGTGGACAGCCCAGCTGTGCCAGTATGCTTAGGTGAGCCGGTTCCGATGAGCAGCTGTGGTACTTTACTCTGCAAAGTACATAAATTATTTTTTTTGCAGTCTTTACCGTACCCGTAGCTGCCCAACTCACACTTTTTTTTCTATTATTAAATTCATTTTTTAATGATTTTTTCAATATACATTTAAAATTTGACTAATTTTTGAGATAAATTGTTTCAGTAATTTACACTGTAAAGTACAAAACAAAAAATAACAAAAATATAATAAGTTTTTTGCTGATCAACATCATGGTAACTAAAAGTAACAGATAAGAAATAAAAGCTAACTAAAGCAATTTTTAAAAATTTTAAAACAATTGGCACACACATAGAATTGCTGAACTTTTTCACAAAAACTAGCCTACATTATTTTGTCAAGTAAAAAGAAAACTATATTTCATAACTTGGTTTGCATAAAAACATTAAGATACATATATTTCAATTTAATAAAGAATATATGTATGATCAAAACTTAAAGGAAAACTAAAAGTAATACAGATAAGAAAACTAGAACAGAAAACAAACGTTACTAATATTTACTTGAAAAATATTTTGTCATTATTAGTCCAGTGTATTTGCAGAATGCCATCAAAGTACAGTACAGGAACATGATTGATGACAAGAACATTTAATAGCTCCAAGCTGGAATTTTTACACTATACAACTATCAGCAAAAGTAATTTTAAAAGTTGCACCAATATCTTCACGTAAACTTAAGTATAACTTATTTTGTACAATATTGAGAACGCACATAACCTCCGCCTTACAAACATAATCATTACAACAAAAAGAAGTAATTTTTTTAAGAAGTATAACTCTCATTAAAGATTTTTGACTAATGTTACAAACAAATTTTTTCTTTGGTGTGTAAATTAATATGCTTCTTAAAAATTAGAAAGATAATTAAAAGCCTTTTGGCAGAATTTACAGACATAATTTTTTTCTTTTGTATGAATATTAAGATGCTTCTTTAAACTAGAATAATGACTGAAAACCTTTTGGCAGAAGTTACAATCATAATTTTTCTCTTTTCTATGAATATTAAGATGCGTCTTTAAAGTAGAAGAATGACTGAAAACATTTTGGCAGAACTTACAAACATAATCTTTCTCTTTTGTATGAATATTAAGATGTTTCTTTAAATTAGAAGGTTGATAAAAAACCTTTTGGCAGAAGTTGCAAACATAATTTTTCTCTTTTGTATGAATATTTAAATGTAATTTTAAATTAGCACTTTGATTAAAAGTCTTCTGACAAAAGTTGCAAATATAATTTTTCTCTTCATTATGCATAAGGTGGGGTTTTAAATCGTTATCATGAATAAGAGACTTTTGACAAAAATTACTATTATTTTTTTTTTTACAATGAAAGTTAATGGGTCTCTTTAAATAACATTTACATCGGAATCTTTCATCGCAATATTCACAAACCAATTTCTTCCCATTCTGGAAAAATAACACGTTTTCACTACTTATATTCTCCACTAAATTTTCTTCTGTTGTTACATCACCATATGCACACTTACATTCATTGGATATTTTGATACTTCCCTTGATGCTTCCTTTATCGATAGTAACCTGTAAAATCAAAAATAATTAATAATTACAATTGCAAATGAAAGAGACAAATCAAAAATCAATGTCCGATTATGACGGAATAAAATTGGCACCATCAGTCAGTTTTTTCATGGAGCCCACTGTTTGAAGGCAAACGTACCTTGAAAACTTTGTTGTTCCTCAGATTCCTGCAGGATACAGTTTCCAACAAGATAGTGTTTCACCACACTTTTATTGAGATGTTACCATGTTTCTGAACAAGGCTTCCCTGGATGTTGGATCAGATGAGAGGTCCAACTGCATAGCCAACTAGATCTCCCACATATCAGTCTTTTGGACTTTTTTGTTTGGGATTATATTACAAGTTGTAACAAAGAAAAGTTTGAGATTTGTACAATTTAAAACAAAAAATTGCTGTAGGCAATATATACATATATATAATTAAGTAAAGAATAATTAAAACATTATTTTTTGATTAACTATTATTCATTTATGAATTAATTTTTAATTATTTATTAAGTTTATCTGGTAATAGATTGTTTAGCATGTTACTAGCAAAGATAAGGTACCTTATTATTGGTTTTTTGTATGTTTAACTTTTGTTTTAATGCTGTGTTTACTGGTACGTTTAATCAATAATGGAGAAACCTAAAACCCATATTTTTAACAAGAATGGATGACTTCAGACCTAATGCTTTGGGTCAGTAACACTGTATCTCAACATAACATAAAAAAAACCACATTTTTAATCATAACATAAATACCAGTGAACCAATTTTTATTTTATTTGTACAAAATTACTTGTCATGCAAAGGGGCTTCCAATGAGGTATCACAACCTACATTGTCTATTTAAAAAAAATAAGTTTTCAACTCCTAAAAATTTTGAGAATACTTAAGAGCAAAATTTTGTGTTGGTAATTTGAAAAATAATTTTCAAAGTTTTAATCTACAGTTATAATCATAATTTCAAATGGTTTAAGAAGTAATGTCAATAACTTTATAGTTAGTTTGTTGGACTGGATTTTTATAAAGTACAACCTAAATGGTTTTCACACTTACTGAGCGAAGGGGAGGGTTGGATTTCTTTTCACCAAAATTCATTATATTTTTCAGTTTGTCGATTAATGTAATTAAATGTTACTATTGTCATTTAAGATTTTTGAATTGGAATAGGTATGGTGGAGAGGGCGAGTTCCACCCCTTTGAAAATAATTTTAAAAAGGTTCCCTCCGAGAATGGCATACATGACTGCAATCAGAAATATGATGGAACTGATAGCTATTGAATAATAAATGTGGTAGCTTTTTACACCGACCTCTGTAAAACTAATTATACAAGCAAATTTCTACATAATGTACTTTTTGTACCGTTATTACTATATCTCCTTTTTCTTTTATTGTACATACGTTCCAAATTTCTGCTTAATTTTACTGAAATACATTTACTTTTTATCTTTAATTTTTTTACTTAATGTTTTACACATTTAACATTAGAATGATATGTACAGTATATATGATAAACCTTTTTTAAATTATCCTTTTCGATTATCCTGATTTGGCCTAGCAAACAGATTCATCTGGATAATTGGTGTTTCACTGTATGAAAAATCGAATACCCTTACCACTTCATTTTCAACTAAATTGGTCTCTTCAATTGTTAAAGGATCTTTTTCGATGTCACCATTACTAATATCAAGCAGTTCCTCTTCCAGTTGTAGTAAATCTACTTGCTGTAACAAAGAGCAAAACATAAATGCTTTTATCGCAATTACAAAGTTCCATAAGCTTCAAAAACAATATAAATCTACTTTAAAATTAAGTAATGAAATTGAATCAGTGTGTCATAAATGATAGTGAAGCGGCAAGATAAATGAGATGTCTTGTGTTAGACAACTAAACATAAATTAGAATGCATAGAATAGTAAGGAAAGAAAGAAGGCAATGCTTCCAAACGTTGTCAATGATTATATATTTATGGACAGAGTTGATAGGATGGATCAAATGCTGAGCACACACCCACTCGAAAGAAAAGACAATAATGGTTGATATAAAAGCAGTTCTGCCAACTTTTAAATATCACTATGTTCAATGCTCTGTTTTACAAAAGAAAAGTGGTGGCAAATACAATCCTCTTCAATTCAGAGAGCAAATTACTAAAATGCATCAATTCTTATAAACAAAAAAATATATTGTTAAAGACTGAGATCAATTAAAATTTAAATTTATTATCTTAGAAAAAGAATAAAAATAATTAAACATAATAATACTATAACAAATGACTGCCCATACTCATTATTAAAATTCAACATTCTAGATTTAGTAATGTGACGAAGAAACAAGAATATGATGATGAAGTAAATAATATTTATATTGTGTTGTACACTTTTATGCTTAGTATATTGTCGCATGTTTTGTGGCTCGATCAGAATATTGAGAGGTTGACAATTTAGAATGTTTATATAATTACAACTTACTCGTTTAAAATGTTCATAATTATAATCAGACAAATTAATAAAATAATAAGTGACAATAATAAAACAATTAATGAACACAATTATTAATATAGTAATTACAACCACAATAATAATCAGGATAATAGTAGTAAATGATAATAGTACGTGTCACTAACAAATCCAAATAAATAATGTAATCAACAAAGAATAAAAATCAAAATATTACACATCAAATAGTCATAAGTGTCAATACAGATTATATACATAGGACAGAGTTCAAAAAATCGTTCAGAATTTATTCCAGGCAGAAAAAACAAAACTAGAATCAACTCATTAACAAAAGAAACTGCTAGTTTTAACCCTTTTTAAACACTTTGTCTTATATTAACAAACGATTTTATAAATTTCACTTGCAAATACCCTTGCTATCTACCTAAAGTTTATCGCATTATTTCTTCCACTTATACACTTATAGTTTTACTATAACTCACCGATAGTATTTCTTGTTTACTGGAATTACTCGTGGCATCATCTTAGTCTTATCGAACTGGATTCAAGACTCTCCTTGCTGGACTGACGTCTTGCACTCCCATCTCGCAGACACACCTGTGACTCTCATTCGCTGGACTGGTTTGCAAAACTCCACCGAACTCACACAACTCGCAGCCTCTCCTTGCTGAACTGCCCTTGTGGGACTGACGTCGTAACACCTTGCAGACTGATTCTAATAGAACTCTCTTTTAGCCGGTCTTACTGAGCTATTTATACTTCTAGCCTCTTTACCTACCAGACTGGACCGAACTCATAGTGTGAAAACAGTTGTTCAAGGCTTTTGTTCCCATGAATTCCAAACCTGGCCTCTTCTCACCATAAAACAGGTGTTCACTGCATGTTAACAGGCAGTATAACAAAGGATAATTGTTAAACGACCATACTTTACAAAAAGTTTCTCCTTTTTGTCCCTTTCTGGATTCCTGCAATTGTACTTAACATTACTTTTATAATCGGTAGCAATCCTTTACTCAGCCTCACTATACCGGTCTTGTTACAATATGGTATAAATTGGAGTAAAAAAATACTGTTATATCTGTTATGTTGTTAACACTATTTTGTAACAACTTAAATAATACAAAAACATGTTAAATAATCTTAGTATTAATGTTATGACTATAATTATAAATTTACCCTTAAGTTTGCCTTCCTTAGTTTTGATTAGCTCTGTTATAGGATTTTGTACAGACTGACAATGCAGCATCCCATGAAAGTCAAATTTTCATATTAGGTTTTTAGGGTTCTGTTATTATGTTTGGTGATTATTTTTTTGTTATTTGAGGTTATTTGGCACAGTGGTAAGAATGTTGGTGATTAATTGAATTCAGACTAGGCAACTTAAAAAAAAAGTAATACATTATTTGAAAAATTTAAACACTATTGAAATAAATCTTTGCTTCAATAAGACATTTTTTATTGATCTTTATTTTACTGGGTTTTTCAACTGACTTTTCTGCAATTCATTTTAAAAAAACACATATGACACTTAAGCAGGATGACTGAATATGATAAACTCCCTAAGAAAATTTTCAACATCATCAAGCCAAGAAAATTAAAGTCAATTTGGATGAAAGAAACACAAGACAACCTGAAACGACTCCAAATCTCAGAAGAAGAAATCAAGCACAGAAGAAAATTTAGGGATGAAATTAGAAATAGGAAGATTGAACAAGTGCAAAAACGACAAGCAATAGGAAGATAGACTGAGGAGAGGAAGAAGAAACATAGTGAACAGATGAAGAGGTTTTATAAAGAGAAGGAAGTAGAGCCATGATGGTTAAGTTCACATGCTCTCCTAAAAGGTAATAATCAGAAATAATAATAATAATAATAAAAATAATACATATGAGTTAAGAAATGGATTGGATGTAATCCAAAATTTACATACTAGATAATAATAATAGTAATGAAAAGATAATACATTGGGACACCAATTTTCCAGATGATAACTGGACTGCTTAAAATCCAGACAAAGGAACTTAAAACTAGTACATTATTTGAAAAATTTAATTACTATTCAAGCAAATCCTTGCTTTAATACCACTTATTTTTATCAATATTTATACTGGATTTTTTAACTGCCTTTTTTGCAATTAATTTAGCAAAAATATATAACTGGCCTTTGTAGAACTAATTATAAAAGTAAATTTTTATACTATTTTTTGTACCATATTACTATACATCTTTTTTCTTACGTTGAACACTGTATTTTCATTTTCCAAATTTCTTCTTTAATATGTTTACTTTTCCATTTAATTTTTTTTTTTTGCTTATGTCTTACCCATTAAATATAAAATTATAAGTGCAGTTTATATGATAAAACTTTTTTAAATTACTCTTTTCAATTATCCAGATTTGGCTTTGCCAGGTCTATCTGGATAATTGGTGTTCCACTGTATGTAAAATCTCACACTCTTACCGCTTTATTTTCAACTTTTAAATTTTCTGATTTAACTAAGTCAGTCTCTTCAACTGCTAAAGGATCTTTGTCAATATCACAGTTACTAACATCAAGCAGTTCCTCTTCCAGCTGCAGTAAATCTACTTGCTGTAACAAAAAGCAAAATATGAATGCATGAAAGTAAATATGTTTATGACTGTTTATATAATTTATGAAATAAAAATAAATCGCACCTTTAAATCGCTTAACACTTACATAAATAGTGCAGCCACAGTTACATTATTACTATTATTATTAGGTGACGTTAAGATGCCAGGTTTTGCTACGTGTTATCAAAAAATACTGCTACTCACCTTACAGATTCTTTAAAAATAGTAATCTTTTACAATCAAATAATTGATAAAACTCTTGAGGTAATTCTCATGATTTTGTTTTTTCTAATCTTACTCATATTAATGTTAATATTGCCTATGCTGAAATTTTTTTATCATGATAAATATCATTTACCTTAGAGATAACGTCATCTAAGATTTTGAATTCTAATTTTATACCTCATAAAATCTTACCAGATATAAAAATATTAATTTTGTAATATTCAAGATTTACTAAATGAGAGTTTGATTGTAAATAATACTTATTTTTTTATATTGCCACATAACCTTGAAGTTTGTACATGGAACATGGAAACTGAATTTTGTAGCATAAAAGAAATGCCATGCCTGAAAGGGATTTGATATTAACCACAGATAAACAAATTTTTTTAAGGAATTGCAGTTATGTATTAACAATATTGTTGATTATCATGTACCAAAAATATTTATAAAAAAACTTAATTTTCAAAGTGGTTATCACAGCGGATAACTTATTATCACAATTATTAATAATAAAAACTTCCATAAGATTCAAAAACAATATAGATCTACTTATAATTAAGAATTATTTAAGAACAAAGTATATGTAATATTGTTAGTCACAAAGATTTTTTAATTATACTGTTTCGTTGAGAAATCTTTATCCAACGATTCAAAATACAAATTACCCAGCCCTTTGCTTGAGGATAAAAATGGAAAATTAGCCTTAACGCCAAAGACAATTGAAAAATTATAGAAGTACATCAAAAGATTATTAAATTACCACAAACTCGAGGTAAGATTTCAATTCCAAAATCCAGCAACATGAAAAAAAACAACCACCCACCAGATGACAGATAGATGATCGCATTCACGATGATAGTCTACTTCACGACACTAGCAAGCACTATGTTGTTTGTGTCTAGTGGGCCTGTTACCACCACACAACTCGCATGCTAATTGGCCGATATGATGTTATATCATTAGGTGGTTTACCTAGTTTGGTTGGTTTCAGCTATTTTCCATAGATCCAGAAAATATTCAAGTTTGAGAATAGATGTAAAGCAATAATAATTATAAATAGCTACACAAGTACTTTATGACAAGTGAAGTCACCATTGTATGTAGTTTATGAATTAGATGGTATGCAAACGATGAAGATATTGGGGGATTTTAATAGTTTAATTATAAAAATGTTAGCATCTAATTTTACAAAGCAGCAAAATATATTTGTTCTGAATGAATACATAAAGTTGTTAAAAAAATCTATTAGCATTAAAAACAGCTGTTGGGTTGTGTATGAGATTTCCACTCGTATTTCTTATTTATATATTTACATTTACATTTATATACTCATGCTAGCTATCTGTAATTTTTTTAAACAACTTTCAAATTAAAAGATTTTTTGGAAGAACTTCAAATTAATTCACCTCAACAAAGCAGTACTTGTTGATAACACTTCCTATCTATATCAATACTATTATACAAAGAGGAAGAGCGTTTTTGTTTGTTCAGGATAAACAGAAAAACTACTCTATCAATCGCAACCAAATTTTTACCCGTGTTTCTCAGCATATTGAGGTTTTTTGATATCTTTCTGTTGCAGAAAAAATATGCATATGAGTATATGTATGTAGTATTGGAGATTTGCCAGTTGAAGCACAAACTTTAATGAATTGAATTAATGAACTGTGACTCTGTATCACTGTTTGAGCTGGGTTTGAACTGATGATTCGTATCAGTCAACTGAATAACATTACAAATACGAATAATATTAAATAATTTAAAAAATTTCTGTTTAACAATAATAATAAGTCTTCCTGTGGAGACTGCGTATGAGGCTAGAGTGGTGAGTTATACATGCACGTCGTGGGAAACTAGACCGATCATTAACATTAACGGGTAACAACAATCAGGGTGCCCCTAGGGCGCTGTTTTGGGAGGTGCAATGTGGTGCTCTTGTAACATCTCTGCAAACAATTGTTCGATTTTCAAAATTCAAACAGGGTATTTTTTAGAAGGTTAAAAGCTAACTTTTGCATGAATCAGGTACACTCTCCAGATCATGATTGTTTGGAAATGTACATATATATATATATATATATATATATATATATATATATAAATAGTTTGTTTGTTAACGCATCATGCAAGAACCAAATGACCGATTATTTTCGAATTTGCAGGATAAACTCGTGTTATCCCAGAGAAGGTTTTAATCCTTCAACCGAGTCTGTAGCTCCCAGGGTGGGTGAAGTTGTGGATTAAAGATATTCATTAAGGAAAATATAGATTAATCCTTTTACTTCACTACTATATTTCTGTTGCCATTGCAAAGAAATAAGTTATGAATTTTTTGTCGTCAAAGGTATATGTACTTTAGTTACCAGTTTTTATTATTCTCTATTTTGTAATTTAGTTTCTTTTTCAGGTTTCTGTAAAGCAAGAATAATATAATTATTATTTATCAGTGTTATTCTCACAACCATGAGGATAACATACAATGCGAGGGGGGTCTAGGAGGTGGAGCCCTCTGGGTGGATGGCAACCTAAGCAAACTTTGCGGTGTCCAAGGTGCCAGTCCAGGAAAATTGGGAATGGCTAGCGAAGCAACATCTGCAGCCATGGGGTAGGCTAAGAATCATCTGGACTTATCTGAGCCCTGAAGGGTACAGATTCTGGTTAGACAGCTTAGTATTTTATACGAGACCTAACATGTGCTTAATCCCTATTTGGGCAACTAAGTTAGAGGATCATGGGTTTTTTATACAGAAATTAAAAAAACCTTTAAATGAACATTTTTGAACATACATTTTTTATAACGTTATAATGCTATACAAATATAAAACCCTCTACACTACCGTATTTTTAAAATTGCACTAACGATAACTGAAGGTGAACGTTCACAATAAAAAAGTGAAAGCAGACAAAATCACCCAGAAATTAAATTACAAGGTAGCAGGTGATAACTTGACTGCAGCAGAATTACAGGAAGAATCATGAAAAAAAAACAAGAGAAAACTGAAGAACTTGCTAGAAGAGATATAGAAAACTGAACAAAATCTCACAAGACTGGAAAAATGCATTAATACGTAAACTACACAAATAAGAAGATGAAACGTAAGTAAACAACAACAAATGAATTTCCTTCTTACCTGTGACAAATAAAATCCTTTGAAATAGAACTGAATTAATATAGACTTAACAACTGGGAGAATATGAAGAAGGATTCAGAAAAGTAAGATCATGTGCAGAGCAAATTTTGAACCTTTAAACAATAAGGGAAAAATTACAAGGTATGAAAAGTAAGTAATTGTCTTTGTAGATTCAAAAAGGTATACAACTCAATCTACAGAACTTCCTTATTCAAAGTTCCTAGAAGAATTTGGTGTGGATCCCAACACAATTAACATTACTGAACAGACTCTTACAATTACAAAGTCAGAACTAAAATTCATAACAGAAGTGTCTTCATAAGGGAAGAATTCGAAATTAAAACAGAAATAAGATGAGGGAGTGGTTTAGCATCGATTCTCTTTATCTATGACTTACAGAAAGTAGTAAAAGAGTGGGAAAATAAGATGTAAAAAGTTGGAACACACCACTAAATAAAATTGAGTCTGAAACTGAAAGGAATTGTAATAACTGCTTAGCCTTTCCTGAAAATATTACAATTTTCTTTCAGAACCTTAAAAAGGCAGCAGAACAAGTAAACAACCTAAAATAATTTGCAGGGGAAATAAGGTTAAAAATTTCTTTGAAAAATGCAGAATTCATGACCAACCAAGATTCTCCCGAGTCCCTAAAAACGAAATATGGAAAATCAATAAGTTAACAAATTTAAATATACGGGAGAAATAATCCAAATTAATGATTTGGATAAAAAAGCCAATCAAACAAGAAAGAGAAAAATAAAATTAGCCTACCAACAAAGGATATTTTCAAGAAGAACATCTCAGTAGGTGCCAAAATCAGACACTAAAATACAGTAATCAAACAGGAGGACCTGTTTGCATCATCAGATGCATCTTCAGTTTGAAATCAGATAAAATAAATCAAATAGAAAAATATTGTAAAAACTTGAGAAAGACTCTAGAACCAATAAGAATTCAAGAAAATGGATGCAAATTTAGAAGTAACAAAACCATTTACATATACAATGAAACCGAGAAAATGTCAATTTCATCAGAAAAAGGAGAGCCAAATCTTTTTTCAGTCTCACAAAACAGATTTTCAACCACATTTAAAGAAAAAATGAATGGAAATCAACACAGTTCAGTGGTTGTAAAGAAAAATAGAAATATTTTTTCAATACAGAACAATATTCAGAAAACCAGTAAAGATTTCACAGAAAGCAAGAAAAAAGAAACTACATTTGCTGAGAAGAGAGAAGGGAAAAAAAACAAAAAATGAAGAACTGTTGGAAAACCAGGAAAGAAAACATGCAGAAGAGAAATAAAAAAAAAGAAAAGAGCTTACATACTCATGCGATATGTTAGTTTCAGTCAGTGGTAACAGAAGCCATATCATTTGTGCCGCATTATCCTGTTCAGTCACTAATTTAATATTTTTATTAAGAAGCACAGCTTCATTAGTAAAAGTATTATTTACAGGCCCATTCATTATCTGTAAAGAAAAACAAAATTAAAATAAAAACCATCATAAAAATTAAAAAAAATTATAATAAAAATACCTTTGACTCTCTTTTACACCTCTCTTATAATTCCTTAATGATTTTTGTTTGTCTATGTTTTATGGTGGCTTGAGTGATGTTATATTTGATACTGATGCAAGCTTTCTCAATGAAAAACTTAAGAACGCAAGAACAGATGAATAATATTAACAGATGATGATACATGATTCTTTGATTTGTGGTAATGTATGTTATTTTTATTCTTTAAATATATTTTTTAAGAATTTTTTTCTGCCACTGCTAAGTTTTCTATTTGTTTTCATTTAGCTCCAGATTCAGTTTGTGTGTTTTGTTTTTTATTAAACTAAATTTCTGTTTAATTTTAATAAATGTTATTTACATTCATTTCATCAGAAGTAAATTCTCTACAAACTAGAAATTTGTAAATGTTTATTGGTAAATTAACAAAGTTTATATTCAAAACCTAAAAAAGTTATTTTATTCCTAACCTAATTCTAGTATTTTCCAGCACAACGTTTAATGTTTTGATTTATTTTTAAATGATTTATAGTAATAATGCTGATTTTGGCAAAGATTCTCATGAAAACACTCAATACAGATCAGAATTTGACAAACCAATTGTAAATGACAAGACAAAAAATTAGAGGTTTGTAGAGCGATTCGGAGGAAAGTTATGATAGAATTATGAATGTCTGATTCTGTCAGTAATTCGGCTGGCGTAAGTAGCAGCAGCGATATTCAGATTTCTTTTATTCCAGGTCAAACTGAGAATATCTGAGAGTGTACACTGTTTGAACCTCCAATGCTCCAATGTTTACAACAATGCATTATACAGTGATAACAATGGAGGAGATAATGAATCTAATCTAACTTAATCTAATAACTTTGATATACGTGATATTTTATTCCAATGCCTTTGCACTATTAATTAATGATTAAAAATAACAGCAAAGGTACCGATGCCAATCCCCAAGAAGTGTATTATGCACTTTTCATCAATCATGCATTTTCAATTTCTTAGGGTAATGAGACAAATCATTATGCAAAACAAAAGATTGAATTTCAAAGGAGAAAAAGAGCAATCCATAATTATGATAAAGCTCTAGATTGAAAAAATGGAATACACCTGATATAAATGAAACGGAAAGATTTGTGGAAAATTTTGTGGATGGGTCTTGGTAAAATGCCAAGTGTATAGCAAATCTGTTGTATCTAACCGGGTTAGTAAGCTAACATATTTGAGATTCTTCTGAGAATGTTCCACGCTTCAAATAATGGAAATGCACCATACAATGAAGAAACTGTACAAAGTTCAACAACTCATAGACTAGCTTCTCCCAAAGTTTCAAAATGCAATCAATCCTCCAGGAAGAGATGTGAATCGATGAAAAATAATTCTTTTCAGGGGACAGCTTGTCTTTCATCAATACTCTCCCAAAAAAGAAGACATCAGCACACAGGAAATGTTCAAATTATGCCTTGTCTGTGGCTACATGTGGAATCTCATGATATATGCTGGAAAAGAACCAATTTCCGGCAAAGGGGTTCCAGAAAACTATGTGTTGGAGCTTGCTGGACCATTACTTGAAGCTGGATGAACACTATTGTGAAAATTGGTATACATTTTGTTGGCTTCTCAGTTAGTTGATTTTTATACAGATCTTTTTGGTACATTAATGGCTAATCAAAAAGGAAATACAACATAATTAACAGAAACCAAACTGAAAAAAGGTGAAGTAGTTACAGCCCAATATTCAGGTAAAAAAAAAATATATATATATATATTGAAATAGAAGAATAACGTAAATGTGTTGATGATTTCAATAAAACACAGAGACAAAATGGTAACAAAACAGAAGAGAGGGAAGGACATCATGAAACCCAAGGTGGTACACCTTGACTACTTGCAGAGACTACACTCTGCAAAAGAATTTATTGATTTATCTGACCAAATGAGCATATATTCCACCAGCCATCGACATTCAATCAAGTGGTATCAAAAAATAATTTTTGAAATACTGTTTGGAACTTCAATTGTCAATGGTTTTCATACAACCTTGTTATCAAACAACAAAAACTTCCAATGAAAATCCTAATATTTAGGGAAGAATTGATTTTACCTTTTTTTACAGAGGTTTGACAATAATGCATAAACTGAAGTCAGTCAAGATGAATTTACAAAAGAGACTGCAACAGTACATAGACTGATCAACATTGAAGGTAAGAAGTCAACAGCAAGACAGAGGTGCAGTGATTGCTACGAAATGGAGAAGCTGACAGAAGACAGAGAAACCTCAGAAAAAACTACCAAAAGGGTGACAACAAAATGATGTGTGTGATGCCTTCTTTTGTCTCGATTGCTTCAGCTGTTGACTGATTTTGTTATGTTATAAAACCTTCAATAGAAACTTTGTTGTTCATGATTTTGTGTAAAAATGTTCTGTATTTAATTATTAGAACAAAATTGGTAATGAAATAACAGAAATGATGAACAGAATTGACAATGTTAAATGTAAATGATGTAATGTGTTTTCTGTAAATAGTTTTTTATAGCACAGTATGATGTAAGTAATAATAACAGCAGTTAAGATATGTAAATAGGTAGTTTCTTTAAGAGTTATAAATATAACTTTTTTTTATACAAGAATACTTTGTAAATAATATTAAAATTAATCATGTGGCTCCTCTAGGCTTACACGGATCTCGCATCAAAAACTGAATAACATTAGGAGGCTCGTGTGAGCTGCATGTGGCTCAAACCAGTATAAATGTGCATGTCTGTTACACTTTTAATAAATATTACATTTAAATGACTTTTGAAAAAACAGAACATCTCATTGCCCTGATGTCAGTTTCATGCATATGCCCGACGTTAACAGAGTACAACTAATAACTTCTGCCGTCAATGTTACATAGAATTTTAATAATTAAAAATAAAACAGTAGAATTATGCAGAAGCAACTTAGATGCGGTATAACTAATGTTATAAACGATTTAATCATATAAATTAAGATAAAAACCTTATAAAAGAATACAATAAAATATTAGCAGACAGGTCAGTTTCAACTGATTACAATTATGTTAAAAAAATGAGTGTAATTTTAGAATAAATGTATTTTTTTTTTACCAAGCCTACACTAATAAAGGTTCAAAATCTTTTACCAAAAATGGGTAAATACTACATGATAATTAATCAGATTTAACAGAATTCAAAAAATGAACAACACAAGTTTGTTTAGATATATGAGTATTAATAAACACATTTATGGAACCTTTATTTATAATATTATTATCATGTTTGTGAAACAGATTCATAATATCGGTGTGTACACCTTTGTTTATTCATATCTTAGTTCGACATTATGTTCGACATTACCTTGCTTACCATAATGTCATACATTTTAAACTGTGTATACATAATTTTATAAAAAAAATAAATTTAATAAATAAATAATTAAACTTTAATTAAGGCCACGTGACCCTTAAGTCTGCTAGCATTCATCAGGAAATGATAGCACTCACTTTACCGATAACATATTTATTCAATTCATCTTCATTTCTAACAACAAATTTTATGTTACATATTAAAAGTTAATAACTATGAAAAACTAATTATAAAGGGGTATTAATTTGATGCTACTTAATTACAGAGGCTTTTTAATAGAATTGATAGTTTGCGATGCTATTAAGTAGAGATACTTATTTAGTTAGTTATAAAGACGTTTTTATTCTGTCTTTGTGTTTATTTGTTCCTTTGTTGAGTGTCAAAACAAACAGTTTTTTGTAATCGATGACAGTTTACTTTAGAGTTTTACAAGACATAGTAGGCGAGCGGGCAAAACAGACATGTGGGTTTTTCCTTTATATTGTGAATATGAGTACATGGTTATCAAGCGAAGCTGTGTTTTGTTTTTTTTTCTACTTCTAATAGGCAATCTATGGAATATTTACTGATATCAAAAAACTGGTGAATGGAACATAGCAAATGGAGAGGCCAAGAAAAGAATTATTCTTTCTCTAGACAGAAATTTTTTTTGCACAGATAGTTACATCACTGCCCACAAAATACGGTTGAAATTTTTGACATTCCTCTTGCAAAGTACAATGAACTTCAAATGAGATGACATTCTTTGGCAAAACAATATATCATAATGACATGTGCAGGGCTTTTACAAATATAACCTCAAGAATTTCTCCCCATTTACATCACATGGCATGACTTGCCATAACGACATGGTCTAAAATTGCAGGAACGACTTTTAAACTATGAATCGAGGTTAAAATGAACGATACATCTTTAACTCAAGGTCGATTCTCAACCCAAAAAGTGTGCTTCTAGATCTAATTCTACAAAGGAGAGTCATACTAATGCTAATCACAACGGTAAGAAATGTTTTTCTTGTGGAAAATTAGGCCATCTCTAAAAGCCGTTAAGTGGGACTTATCTGTTGTAAATGCCAGTTAAAGGGCCATAAATCAAGTGAATGGCCATCTAATAGCACTGTGATACAGTTGTATCAGGCTTGGAAAAATTAATCTAAGTGTTAACATTCTATGACAGTATCTTATACTCCACAACAATCTGGAGTAGCTGAAAGAGAAAACAGAATCATTTGTGATTCCCCCGCTCCCTTCCTCTTACCGACCACTGGTTATGATAGATGGAATGGTCACTGCTGTTGTGTGCTGGAGCGCATGCTCCAGCACCACAATAGTATAGGAAGGGGGTGGGCTCTCTGCGAGCTAGTATGGCTTTTGCAGGAGAACGTCTGCCCTCAACACCATTGTGCTAGAGGTGGCTAGGAGAATTATGAGAGGCAGTTGGCTGAGTATTTGTGCTCTTATTACCCTAGACATGAGAAATGCATTTAGCTGCATTTCTCACGTTGCTATAATGCATGCACTGGAAGAACATGTGGTACCCACACACCTCGATCTGCATCAATCGATCTTACCTTGTGGCATGCAGGATTGAGTGCAGAGTGCAGGGAGGACTAGTTGAACAGAGCCTGCAGATGTGTGTGTCCCAGAGGTTGGTCCTTGGGCTGACCCTTTGGAACCTGATGTATGATGGAGTATTCAGAGTCACCCTTTCACAAGGAGTAATCATGGTAGGATATGCAGATAACCTCGCCCTTGTGGTCGAGGCTACCGCTCAGCGGGACGCCACTGAGAAAACAAGTGAAGCATATGTGGCGATAAATATATGGATGGTGGTGGTAGGGTTACCACTTGCTCCAGACAAGACTGGGGTGGTTGCAATCTCCAGAGCAAGGAAGAGACCGAAACTGAAACTAACGCTGGAGAATAGAAGGATGGATTCAAAAGCAGCAATAAAACGTTTAGGAGTATGGATTGATTCCGGAATGAAATTCAGCATTCATGCCATAGAAACCGCCAACAAATCAGAAAGAACGATGATTAATTGCTGCCCTCCTACCAAAAACTGGAAAACTGGCTTAGTATCACAGGAAGTTAATGACCTGAGTTACATATTCCACCGTGCTTTACAGGGTCGAGCTATGGACCGATGTGACAAAATAGAAAAAAAAAAAGCTAGAGGTGGTACACAAAAAATGCTGCTTGAGAATTATAGCGGCATACTGTACCATCTCGAAGGAGGCAGTCAAGGTCCTGGCAGTGATCATGCCAATAGATCTAGTCACACAATGAAGGAGGAAACTCTGGGATCAGCGACCTTTGCTGCAAGGGAGCATAAAACGACTATCATCGCAAACTGAAGAGAAGCTACTTGAAGTCTGGTAGGTGCGCTGGGACCAACCCATCGGTCTAGTGGTGAAGGCGTCTTCCCAGATCAGCTAATTTGGAAGTAGAGAGTTCCAGCGTTCAAGTCCTAGTAAAGCAAGTTATGTTTACATGGATTTGAATACTAGATCGTGGATACCGGTGTTCTTTGGTGGTTGGGTTTCAATTAACCACACATCTCGGTTATGGTCGAACTGAGAACGCACAAAACTACACTTCATTTACATTCATACATATCATCCTTATTCATCTTCTGACGTATTATCTTTATCCGGTAATGGTAGTTACCGGAAACTAAACACGAAAAAATAAAGGCGCACCAGAGGACAAATGGCTGCTGGACCCATTGCCTTATTGATGACATTAGAAGTTGTACAGGAGAGCACATGGCTCGTTGGGATACAGTTTAACACAGTTCCTGGTGGAAGTTATGGGCCAAAACTTCAGAGATTTGGCCTAGATTATGTGGACCTATGTTCTAATTGTGACAAGGAAAAGACTCCATATCACATCCATTTCTGCTGTCAACAGTTTGGAGGTGAGCATGAGGAGATGCTGTACGCTTTAGGCCTGTAAGACATATTCCATCTCGAGGATACACAGGGAATCACGTTAAAGGGAGCCAGTGAACGGAGGGCAGTAGAAAACTTTATCAAGAAGGTACTAGACAAGTTACCAGTCAGTATATGCAGATAATTCTACAAAAAAAAAATGGGTTTAGCGACTGTAAATCTTAATCTTTCCAACTGAACTTGGTTGGAACCTGGAAACTCTCCTCTAATCTCCAATGGTGAACAAATGATTGGAAGCTTAAATTATTTAGCTTCAGGCAAAACAACAGTCTTAAGCTTTGCCTTGAATATTGCATCTGAAGCAAAGATTCAACCAATAAAGGCCCATTTTAATTTGGTAAAAAGAAATTTCAGATATTTCTAATCTATTCCTGAAAATGGCATTACATATAGTAAAAAAAGCCAGTGGGCAAATTGAGGTGTACAGTGATGCCGATTATATTGGTGATAGTCATTTGAAGGAAGAATAGCGAAAGTCCAACGGTAGATCAGTTGTGTGGAAAAGTAAATTGCAGAAATTTATATCATTCTCAAATGATATATCAGGCAACCAAATAGTTGGTTTGGCTTGGCATCTAAAAGACGGTTGTTAACACTTAATGTCAATCCAAAACAAACTCTCTTAATAGATAATCAAATTGCCATTAAACTTAAAAATAAAGCGATGTTCTACAATAAACAAAACTAGATGCCATTGTGTGAGGAAGATGGAGAAAGAAGGAAGCATTCAATCTGAAAAACAGGCAACCGATATATTTACAAAAGGACTCATCTGCTTAAAGGAATGAAAACACTCATGCATATGAAAATTCAATGTTAATTATCGATTTCGGAGAGCTTAAAGTTAAGGGGTATTAATATTTTCGTACAATAATGGTGTTTTATTTGTTTTCATAAATTATTTATAATTTTTGTTTTTGTGAGATGTTAATTTTTGAGACTTTTTGATAGAATTGACAGTTTTGCGAAATTATTAGGCAGGTGTATGTAATTAATTGTGAAGATGGTTTTCACCCTTGGTTCAGTGACACAATAGTTCTTTGCAACCTACCTCCGTTTATTTTAGCGAGTTCTACTTGACATACTAAAAACCATTGACGTTTGCTTGTAGTTATCATGAAACAGATCTGTTTTCCATTAATTATAATATAATTGAAAGCTTAAACAGTCTATTACAAAACTGTCGACAATCAACTGTTCTTTTTTATTAGTATCGGGGAATAATGGATAAGTATTATAATTTCCAACAAATAGAAAGAAAATTACGGCACTTATGCAGTTTGTTCCACCCCTTACGTTTCTTTATCGTATAAGTGATTACTGTTAACGTTTTGAGTATTTCAGTAGTAAATTCAGTAATTATTGCAATTATTTACTACTTAAAAAATCAAAATTAATCACCCGATATAACCATTTTTTATTTATTTATTTTATAAATATAATTTAACGAAACTTAACATATGCTCGCTAACCTTCATTTACACCATGTAAGTAATGGTGTATACGTTACAAACCGTTAGGGTGGAACAAACTTCGTATGTCCCAAAATAACTAATTAAAAACGACTAATAATGATAATAATATGCCCAAGATATAAGAATTTTTTAACATGTTGCTTAAAAAACCCATTTTACGACGCACTCAGATGAATTTTATCACAGGTTAAAGCCCACACCACCAAGCCAAAAACTCAACTTAAATTTTATTAATTTATATAAGAATGGTATAAAATTACTTACTTAGTCAGATAAACAAAAATGAAAACCAATAAATAAGTAATACTGAAATTAGGATAAAGATCTTTCCTTAACAACACTTTCACACTAACAGGTCATAGAATTATTGATAAATAATGCCAACCACGCTATTGTACACTTCAATACATACGATATCTCGTTATAATGTTAAAAAATATATAAATACATATGATATTGCACAACAGACTTAATAAATAATTTTTCATTCACGTAACAGTTTAAAATAAAAATTTAAAATTTACCGAAATTTTCATAAAATTCTTAGAAGCGATTGAAATTTATTAATTTATTTTAAAAAATAACAATAATAATAGGTCAGCATTTAATAATAATAATGTTCTTTTTGTTAAAAATAAAAATAATGCAACACAAAAACGTAGTAGTTATACATTAAAACTCAAAAAATCATTTTCATTAATAAATTAAACAACCAGTAATTATTTTTAATTACTTTATAGATTTTTGTCCGTGACGGTCGAAGATAACATCAATTTAAAAATACATACTTCTGTAACGACAAACCGAAGCAAAATTATATATAATTTTATATAAAAACATACTTCAAATATTTTATAAGACATTAGCTGTCTTTTTTTAGTGTTGTTGCCACATGCCTAATTTAATATCGGCGGATGCCAAGATCCCCGCCGGAGCAGTAGGCCTGGCCGGCCCGCCGAGGGAGCCGCTGGACGTGGACGCTACCTTCCCACTCCAGCTCCAGCGCGTCAGGCTTCAACCACCCTGGCCGGCGGACTCAGCTGCAGGAGCCGGCCCAGCATGGGTTCGCTCGGGGAGAACCGCCACGGTACTGCGGGGCTCTGGGGGCCACCGCTGTAATGGCGACCCAACTACCGCTGAGAAAAAGCCCGGTCGGACTTTCCCTCAGCAATGGATGAGCCGCAACTCCCCGACTTCGCCGGAGACCAGCTTCCGGACCCAACAGCTCTTCTCATAGCTCATAAAACGGACCTTTTCAGGACCACCACAAGGTTATGAATTACGAGCTGTCGAAACCAATAGACGACAAAAACGCCCCTTTTCAGGGCTACCGTAAGATTAGCAAGTGCCACGTGCCGTCGAAGCTAGCCGGTGACAGAGTCAACTTTCACCGTATCAACTCTTCCCCACTCTACAATTAACTAGCGAAGACCGGGCGTGTAAAAAAGTGGCCGATTAAACACAGCACCTGATTTTGAAGTCGAGAGTTCTAAGGTTCAATTCCTAGTGAAGGCAGTTAGTTACTATGATTTGAACCTTAGAACTCTCGACTTCAAAATCAGCTGATTTGCGATGAAGTACAACTAGGCCAGCCCGGTGGGCACCACTAGCTACCTCTCTCTATTTTTCTGTTTAGCCTCTGGAACGTGGTTAACCAAATTTAACTGACGCAGATGGACGCCAACCACTCCAGCAGGCTGGCCACCATTCTATTTCTCAGCCACCTTACAGACTGTGATGCTCCTCACTAACTTGAAAATCGCATTCGATTATGTAGTTCGTGTCTAGCGGATCCATTACCGCCACATACCTCGCCCTTGGATTCGGCTACTTGACGTACACGAAGATCACGTCCTCAACACCATCAAAGGTGCCACAATAAACACACAAATCGTACTCGCTGCACTACAGGTATGGCCTGAAGCTGCCATGACACGACAGGAATTGAGCAAGAAAATAGTCTTCTTTTTTCCTGTTTAGCCTCCGGTAATTACCGTTCAGATAATACTTCAGAGGATGATATGTATGAGTGTAAATGAAGTATAGTCTTGTCCAAATCTCAGTTCCTCTGAGATGTGTGATTAATTGAAACCCAACCACCAAAGAACACCGGTATCCACGATCTAGTATTCAAATCTGTGTAAAAATAACTGACTTTGCTAGGATTTGAATGCTGGAACTCTTGACTTCCAAATCAGCTGATTTGGAAAGACGTGTTCACCACTAGACCAATCCGATGGGTTAAGGAAATAGTTAACCTCACAGTTGTTTCACACTGGTGTCAGATGACATTATTTATTAAATAAATAATGGTTTACTTTTTAAATCAGTTTAAACCTACTTTAGACTGTGGTTGAAATAAATATCAGCTGATATAAATTTTTTTTAATGCAAGTAGGTATCTATAATTTGTTCATTTGGGACAATGTATAGATGAGGAGAATGCATGTTTGCAAATGTCTTAAAGGAGAAAAGCTCAACAGCAAAAGTTAAAAAAATAATTCCTTCATACTTCTCTTAGAAGGATTTACTTCTTAAAAATCTTGAATTTTAAAAAAGGATATAAGTGTCAAATGCAGTTTGAAGATTAATTGTCAGAACATTTGGATGATTGTTGAGTTTTGATTAATAAATTGAGATTTCTTCTGGAATAGTAGGTATATGGAGAGTCATTTATATTATTGTTTATAATGAACCAAGGTAAATCTGCGAGTTGTGAAAAACTTTGGATTAAAAATATAATATAATTGCATCAGATTCTGTTAATATTCTCAGCAACCGGCTGCCATATGGATTTGTAAATAATTAACTTGTTCAGAGATAATTTTGAGTTTCAATTTACAATCCAGTACAACTGAAAAAATTTGGTAATCAGTTATTCTCATTTTTCCAAATGTGGGCCTTTTGTCAAGGTGAATATCAAAGTATTTCTAGAATTTGATTGTGGTAGCTGAATGTCATTGAGTATAACAAATGGACATTTGTTCAGAGAATAAAACTAACATGCATACTTTTATTTTCATTAGACTATTTGCCACATTTTTCACCATGCTCAATGCTGTTTAACTTTTCTTGAAGGTGCTGTAACATGATGTCTGGTGACGTGTGAATTACTTTTACACAGTACAAGCTGCTATTTTAGTGTTGGGAGAAATTGGTAAACTGGAAGTGTGTGAGGAATGCTGTATTTATGGAAAATAGTGGAGACATTTCACTCTGGAATTTAACCTTGAAATATCCATTACTTAAAAAAGAAATGAAAATGTTAAAATACTGAAAAGGTAGATACTGATTAATTTCAAAAAGACCAGTGTGCCACCGTTAATCTAAAGGCTTAGCAGATATCAAGAAAACCAGTAGAACAGCTGTTTTTTGTATAAAGCTAACTGAATATTAGCAATGACTCTATGAATCTTCAATGGTAATATGATCTGTTTGAAAGCCAATCTGGAATCAGATATTAGTTTGCTTTGTTCTAAAACTGTTTTAATCATCTAAGTAGATTTCTTGAAAACTTTTTAAGTGCAGGTAGCATGCTAATCAGCTCATATGATGTTATGTCATTAGGTGGTTTACCTGGTTTCAGCTATTTTCCATAGATCCAGAAAGTATTCAATTATGAGAAAGTGTATAATGTAATAATAATTATAACTAGCAAACTAAGAACTCTATGATGTGTGACATTGTAGATAGTTTATGAATTAAATGGTATGCAAAAGATGAAAATACAGGATTTTAATAGTTTAATGATAAGAAAATTAGCATTTAATTTTACAAAAGCAAAATCATCTATTTATATATTAAAACCAGAATAAAATATCATGCTGTTGGGTTGGATTTGTGGTTTTTCAGTTATATTTTTTATATCTCCATGCCAACTATCTGTAAATTTTTTTAAACAACTTCTGAATTAAAATCTTTTTGAAATTAATTTAATGCATATTCTTGGAATTAAGTAAGCTTCACCTCAACAAAGCGATACTTGTTTTTGACACTTCCATCTCTCTTAAGGGATTAAGTAGATATCCCTTTGGCAAGAGATATGTGCATAAAAAAAGTTTAAAGTTTTAAATTAAAAAAACTTTTGAATATACACTTTATTTTTCCTGTTTAGCCTCCGGTAACTACCGTTTAGATAATACTTCAGAGGATGATATGTATGAGTGTGAATGAAGTGTAGTCTTGTACATTCTCATTCGACCATACCTGAGATGTGTGGTTAATTGAAACCCAACCACCAAAGAACACCGGTATCCACGATCTAGTATTCAAGTCCGTGTAAAAATAGCTGGCTTTACTAGGACTTGAACGCTGGAACTCTAGACTTCCAAATCAGCTGATTTGGGAAGACGCATTCACCACTAGACCAACCCGGTGGGTTTGAATATACACTTATTATAATTTTCAAACAATGTCACACAGATAAATATTTTGTCTTAAAGTTCATATCTTTACTTCTTAATGATAATATGAATTTTGTAGTGTATGAAATGTGCCAACTTGACTGGATTCAATCTCAGAATCTTCCGAATAAAAGGAAAATGTTACTATTCTGCCATAGAGATCGGCATTTAAGTAGAAGTCATAATTTTCAAGCAAGTCACTGCTTGAATTAAATACTTGAAATATCTTTAGTATTCTAGTATTCACAATGAATAGAGCATTACATTATATATATATTTTAATGTCATACTATTTAGTAATTTCTAATTTAGATATTTATTTTATAATACATATTTGAGGAAAAGGTTTAATCGTAGTTTCCCAATGGATGGGTTATGATTACATAACTCTGGTAATATTAATCAAATTTGTCAACACTTACAAGCATATGAAAGGTTATAGATCAGACTATCTTTAGAAAGGTTAGGTTTATATTAGTTTACTTATGTAAAAGTTATTCATTTTGAAAATAAAGACGATAGATTTTGAAATTTTACTACAAAAATGAGAAGAACGTGACTCAGATGACTTAAAAATATGTATGAAGTATATCAATATGAAGTGTTATAAATGAGGCACAAACCAGTTGAAGTGTTTTCAATCAAAATTTTGATGTTGATAATGCACTCTTGTCAACTACTAATGACTGAAAAAGAATGAAATCATAGAAAAAACTGAGAAAGAAAATTTGTAGTTGTGATATCAGTAACAAATTCAACATCGGCTACAAAATAGTTTGCACAAAACAACTATTTAAGTGCCAGACCATTTAACAATGAAAAATTTAATGGATCAAATTTAAATCTGAAAATTGTTGCTAAAATAGGATAAAATCGAATCATTTATTTAATGACTCAGTTTGGGCGATGAAAAATGGATCATGTATGACAATAATGTGAGAAAAAATCAGGTCGAAGAGAGGTATAAATCTGCAAATGGTGGAAAAGAGAGAATTGATGCAAAGAAAAGTAATACTGTGTGCACTGTGGGGTTGGAAAGGAATTACAGCTATAACTTGCTATTGCCCAATCAAACGATTTATTCTAACCTTCTATCGCTAACAATTGGAAAGATTACGCTAAGTGTTTGAGATAAAGCAGTCAGTAGAAAACGTATCGTCTTCCATCATGCCAAGACCAAATCTAGACATCTTTAATAAGCTGTTGAAAATTGAAAGAAAGTTTTGATGAATCCGCTGTACATTCCTGATCTTACATCATACTACCACTTGTTTCAGTCTCTACAGAATCTCTCTTAACGGTATAAGCGTTGACTTCAAAAGAGGCCTGTGAAAATCACTTATCACAGTTTTTCATCCAGAAAATACATAAGTTGTATAGCGATGGGTTAATGTTTTACCTAAAAACTTAGCAAAGGTGGTCGATCAGAACGACATGTATTTCGTTTATTAAGCTTCATTTGAAATAAAAAAATCCTTTTACTTTCGCATTAAAAAACAAAGAAACTTTTTTCGTGACCTAATATTTATTTTATTACAATATATGTGACTTAATTTATTCTATTTTTTATTGTAGAAACTTCAGTAATACATTTGTTTAACTATTTTACTTCAAATAATATGTAACGTCATTATTTCAATGTTTCTGTACAAATAATAATGTTATTTCGGTAGTTTGTGATACAAAGTAACTAAGAAACACTTATTTTTAGGTACTAAAAAAATATAAAAATAATTTAAGTTTCTTTCTAGCTTTTCTGAATGTAAATAAACATTTTATACCGTCTAATTATCCAAATCGTATGTTGAAAATCACCATCAGTTATTGAGAATTCTTTACTATTGTATTCTACATATAATAATCACCATTCCCAAGTTTTCTGTTACAAATCTACATCAACTACCTTAGAAAATGTGACAATAAGAAAATAATT
The DNA here is from genome assembly GCF_047948215.1 of Lycorma delicatula. Lineage (NCBI taxonomy): Eukaryota > Metazoa > Arthropoda > Insecta > Hemiptera > Fulgoridae > Lycorma > Lycorma delicatula. The sequence goes on from NC_134459.1 coordinate 22,433,152, forward strand.
ATTTTACTCACATTTAATAATAGAGTAGTCTCAAAAAATGTTAAAAGTGTTCGTTTTTGCCTTTTGGCAATCAGAGTATTATGATGTGACAAAACTTGATCAATCAGTATAAAATATTTGTAATAAAAGCAGATACAACTAAAAGCTATTTTTTTATGTCAGTTGTGAAACTCTAATGAAGTTTAAACCTTCATGATGTTACAAAAAAAAAATGAAGGTAAAAACATCATTGCATACAATTCTTTCTTTATTACATTGTAATTGGGCTTTAGAAGTTATGGCATTTTTTATTATACATTAGTTTTATCATGTACTCATATTAAACAAGTCTATTATTCACTACAGCCTTTCAATTAGAATTACGAGTACTTTTCTTCATTAGACCTACATATGAATTAACAGAGTCAGAACAATTTCTTTATTTTAACTGAAAAAAGTATTATTAACAAATTTAAAAAAAAATGTTTATTAAACTCTTTTTGTTAACAAATATATATTTAATTATCTAAAGGTACTTTCTTTTATAATTATAATTATTAAAATGTAAACTAAACATATTCATCACAGCTTCATTTATCATTAAATCACACCTCAGTAGATCACATCTAGAATTGCAACTCAGGACCTAGTCTCACCACAGGTGACACCTTGACAGTCAACCATGAAAAGTCTTTTAAGGCATATTCCACCGGCTGAACCAAGCACCACCACAGTTCAGAGAAGGGGTAGCATTTGGATGCAGTCCAGAGATCAGAGAAGGCAGCATTTCCATGCAGTGGGTGCCACTTAGAAGATAACATGCGATTGGAATGCCCCAACACTAAACACATGAACAAAGGTATACCTGGGAAGTGAGTGGTGAAAAATGTCCCACAATTTGGGACAGCCTTTTTAGTCAGCCTCAAGATAATAAACTCCATACAAAAATTCAAGTTACAATCCCCAAGAATCTCAACACTCATCCTAAAAGAATAAAACTACACTATAATAAATGTTCATACACCCACTAGTAATAATGTTGTGTGTAGACAGCTTGTCTACCTTAGTCTTTCTTTTTCCACCTTCAGCCTTTCTCACCTCTTCTAACACCGCACTCCGAGCTCTCGGCCTGTCTTCTCAGTCAAGGTCCTCATAGTTGACCTTATATCCACCACTCATCCTCAGATACTGCACGCAAACTACAGACTCCACCGCATACTTGGTAGAGAGCCCAGCAGCTCCAACAGCACTACGCCAATTGAGCTCATCCACGCAAATTCTCTAATCGCCTCTCTGTCTGCCTTCCGCACATCCTTCTTACATCCCGCGTTCTCATACACGAGATCATGCTTCATCGTAATTTCATCATCTCTATCCACAGGTTTTCCCATTATCTACTAGGTTGCTCCGGTCCAAGGTAATTATGCCCAGGGAACATAAAACTGGGCATTTTTTTCAATGAATAATGCTCAGAGGAAGCAATATATGCGATATAATGTTTACAAAAAAGAAATTAGTTGGCTGTGGAGAAAATTTAAAAAGAAAGAAAGGAAGATTCTAGAACCGATTACAGTATATGAAGAATAAAAATATAAACAATAAAATTGAAAGGATAACTGCACTCAAGAAAAGAAGTTCACATTAAAAGAAGTATGAATAAAGATAGAACAGTGAAAAAAATAAAACAAAAACAAAGTTGAGAGACACAGAAAAGAAAAATACCAAAATTGAAGACATAGAAAATAAGATTATAGAGACATGATAAACACTTACCCTTAGAATGAATATTAAATCATTAATATTTCAATTATAAGTGAAATTATTGGACACTGATAGTTTTCAAGCAAACTGATAATATGTGATTATCATATATTGTAAAATCAACAAAGTAGCAACCAAATGTAATTCTGTGTACTACTAATGTTATCTACTTGTATGGAGAAAAATTTATGACAACAGCAAATATGTATTACAACACATCAACAATTTTGCAAAAGAAATATAAAATTTAACCCCTGTTTTTTTTGTTTATTATTTTGATGTAATATATCACACAGGTTATAAAATCCAAATATCTAATTGGTATTTTAATACAATACGTGAGCTGAAAGTTTTCTCCTCACCAACTGCTGTGTCTAGCATACTAGTCATTGTATTTGCATTTTATATACAAATATGTCATATTATTATTAATATTGTTGTCATCTGGTTAGTTAGTACAACAAATCCTGCTCGCCCATACTGCATAAGCCAGCCAAAAGTTCAGTTGACAAAAGAGAGGGGGACAAACAGTTTGCTCACTTAGTGTAAATTGTGGATCTGCTAAACATTAATAATTTTGCATTAACTAATCATTTACTATACTATTATATAATGAAGAGGGAGGTTTTTTGTTTGTTCAGAATAAACAAAAAAATTCTCAAAATTATCAAGTGCAATTAAATTTTTACCTATGTTTCTTGGCATAACTGCAAAGGTTTTTAGATATATTTCAGCTTGAAAAATATCTTACATATATATATGTAAAATTGGAGATTAGTAAGTTGAAGCACAAACTTTAATGAATTGTGAACTGCGTGTCTCTCACTTTGCGTTCAATGCCAGGTCACTTTGTGACCTGGCATTGAACTGTACAATTAAAATGTATAATATTACAAAACAGAATTACATTTTCATAAAAATAATATTAAATAAATTTAAAAAAATCTAAGTTTAATAGTAATGAGCTTCCCATGAGGTCTAACTGTGTAGCAAAATGGTGACTTATATAAGCACATCATGGGAGGCTAGACCAATTATCATCATGAACTGGTAACAAATGGGGTGCTATTATAATCTATGAAAACAATTGTCTGGTAGGTTGAAGGCTAATTTTTGCATGCATCAGGTACACTGTTAATCTAACAGATTAGCATAGTTATTCGGAAATGTGTGTGCAAACAGAGAGAGACAGAAAGAATTTCTGGATGAGTTCTACCAGTGAAAACTTTTTATATAAACATGAGTCTGGAAATGCTTCATCAGCGAGTTATGGCTGGCAAAAGATTTCACCACGATTCCAGGTTTCAGAACTCTATCTGTAGTGGTTTATGAGAAAACTGGGCTAGAACGCAAAACATTATGGTGAAAATCCCATTTTGCTAAATTTTATGTAGTTATTGTACATTTTATGTGCAATAACTTTGTTACATGGGTAATAAATAAGTAAAAAATGTTACACAAAACTTGTAGAGAATTTAATTCTGAACAAAATGATGTAAATAAACTATTAACAAACAAAACAAAGCTACAAAAAATTAATTTTATTAACATCAAAATATCCTAAATGTGGCTGAAAAAATACATTAATTTTCAAACTGAAAGAATAATACTTTTAACATCTGAGAATATCTAAAAATAAAATTATTTAACAAAAATAAGATCAACAGAAAAAAGTAAGATAAAACACCATTTTAATAACTTTATCCACAATTGTTCAAAAAAAAAAGTTTAATGGTACAATAAATTTTTTATTTTTATTTCATAAGCTGGTAGAGTTTTAACAGCTGATAAACAATCACAATTTGTCTACAGAATGCGAGTAGTTTTGTACATTTTTAAAAGTTGTATTCAATTGTGCAGTGTGTGTGAAGGGGTGAGTGTTTTGTGTTCCGCGTTCTCAAAATTTCATTTCAGTTTTCAAATGAGGAATATGCTAACAATTTTTATTTATGGTTATTGCAATGGTAACTCCTTGGCTGCAAAAATGCAATATCAAAAAAGATTTCCTAATATAAGGGTTCCAAATCAAAACCTTCATTTCAGCTTTCCATTGTTTACGCAGAACTGGTTCTTTACCTACATATTCTTATTCTGTTGAAAGACAAGAACAACGTCGTGTCGCTTATAAGGAAAACGTGATATAGCAAGTTCAATGTAGCCCGGAACTTAATAATAGACAAATTTCAAATTGCATTGGTTTGCCACATAGTACAGCATGGCGAATACTTAAAGAAAATCTCTTACCTGTACTACTATCAGAAGGTTCAAAATTTACTGCTCGGCGACTTTGCATTGCATCTAAAGTATTGTCATTGGCTTCAAGAAAACTGTCATAAAGTGTTCTATTTTATTCGCTGATGAGGTAACATTTATAAGAGATGGAGTTAATAACTTTCAAAATAAACATCAATGGAATTTTTAAAATCCACATGCTAGTAGAAAGCAGTTTTCAACACAGGTTTTCTGTTAATGTTTAGTGTGGCATTATTGATAAGCATATGATTGCACCATTTATTTTTTATGGTATCCTTACACCCTTACAGGAAACTAGTATTTTTTTTAGAAAATAACCTGCCCTAGTTTTTAGAAGACATTCCACTAATAACGAGGCAAGAAATTATTTTTCAACACTATGGGTTTGCTATACATTTTTGTGAAGTAGTTACAAATTAACATAACATTTGGGAATAACTGGATCAGGCGAGAAGGGCCAATTAATTGTTCCTAGATTACCTGATCTGACTCCAATGGCCTATTATACGTGCGGACATATGAAATCGATAGTATATGCTGAAAAGATAACTACAAAAAGAACTGATGGCAAGAATTTTCAATGCATTTGAAATTTTACGAAATAATCCAGATTCGATGAAAGAGCCACCAAAGGAATTTTAAAATGAGCAGAGTACTGTTAACAATGAAGGAGGACATTTTGAACAGTTGTTGAAATAGTAATTTCTTAATGTGTTTTTACAATTTTACTTTTGATGAATGATTTTATTTCTAGGTATTCTTGGATGTATATATCATTCTCGGATTACGTTGACTCTGATCACTTTTAATTGTTTTCTAGATAGTCATAAAAGAATGGAGGAAAACACTGAAACTCAATGTGGTAGAAACAATAAGTTTAAGTTACAAAAAGGATAATCCAGCAAAAATTCAAATAGAAGTGTTAAAAGTAATTGAGAAAAAACAGGATTATATATTTCCTACGAAAACAATTATAAATATTAAAAATAATCTATCATAAAAGAATTATTCATCAGTCAAAAAAAATTTCTTTAATATAAATCTCTTAACATACAACAAAAAAATTTCTTTAAGAAATGTAACAATTTTTTTTTTAATTCTTAATTTTATTAGGGAAATTGTAACTTGTAGAGTAAAAAAAAAACATTTTTAAAAATATATTTAGACAGTATATACACTTACAAAAATTTCTCTGTAAATTTTCAAGTATCAATTCAGAGAACGGCATGAATGAATGTCATACATGAATGAATGAGTAAATATTTATTTCACTCGTACAAAATATGAAATGCATAAAAGAATTGCAATACATAATTAGGAACATAATACCTGCAAAGGATAACCTGTGCGCAGACAAGAGCCATTTATAAAAAAGGGAATATAAAAATTAAAAAATAAACAGAAGTAACTAAAAGTTCATACATAAATAAATGAATGTTTTTATAAACAAAAAAAACAATTTAATTGTTAAGGACTGAGATCACTTAAAATTTTAACTTACTATCTTATAAAAATGACGAAAGAATAAAAATAATTAAACATAATAATAGGATAACAAATGACCATCCATACTCTTGCATTAAAATTCAAAATTGTAGATTCAGTAATGTGAAGAAGATTCATAAATATGAAGATGATGTAATAATTTTTATATTATACACACTTTTATGCTTAGTATATTGTACAAATTAGTAAACGTACAAATTTATTGTAATTGTAAATTGTATAAATTAGTAAATTTTACATATTTTGTAACAACTTAAATAATGTAATAAAATTCTAAATAATTTCAGTATTAATATTATGACTATAATTATAATTATAAATTTAATCTTAATAAGTTTGCCTTCCTTAGTTTTGATTAGCTCCATTGCAGGATTTTATATAAAAAAACAAAACATTATTAAGATTGGAATAGAAAATTAATTAATTACTTATCATTTACACAGGATGACAAAAACACGTTTAGAATAGTAATTCATATACATTATTTGTCATTATCCACTCATATTTTTTTTAAGAAGTTTTTTTTTCAGTTTGCTATATATAAATTTTGCAGTAATAAGATTTATTAATTTAGCAGAAACACATGAAATGTCATCTGAAGAAATTTTTTTATGTTGTTTGATATGTTTTTCTATTATGAGAAAAATATACACAGATGTATATTTACATCCTTTAGTCATCACCATATCAGTTCACGATGGCTCAATTAGATGACAATGATATGTAAACAAAGGTTAGTCTGTCTTGTACAGATTCAGGCCGACCATTCCTGAGACGTGTGGCTGACTGAACCCCAACAACCAAAGCACACAGTATCTACTCTTTAATTTTTAAATCCATACAAAAGCAACTAACGTTTACTAGGATTTGAACCAAAGACCTTCAATGTGGAAAATATATATATATACATATATATCACAAATAATAAAAAAATAACCACCAAACACAGTAGCAGAAATCTAAAAAAAACTAATAACAAAAGTCAACTTTTGTCAGATCCCGCATCATCAGTCAGTAGAAAATTCCAAAATTACATCAAACAAAAAGAAAAAAAGAAAATTAAATAAATAAAAACTGAAATTTGGAAAACATAAACCCTAATAATGAAAAATCTTGAACAATATAACTCAATGCCAACTGGAATGATAATCATTCCATTTGTTGTTAGTCATTAGATTTTTAGCTGATTTTTAAAAATATATAACTTTATAAAAATAATACTGGAGAACAGTAAGGCACCACTGGTTTATTGTAAATAAAAGGTGAGTGAGACTTAAATAAACGTTATATCTGCCATGTATTTTACTCTTTTATTTTATCTATTTCAGAAATAACAGAATGATACCCAATTGCAGTTTCTTGATGTTAGATGAATTTTATATTGTAAAAATAAACTCCAAGGTTTTGGAATCCAAACCCAAAACCTTCCAGATTACAGGCAGAAACACTACCGCTCTGCCATGGAGGTTGACGGAATGAAACAAAGATTATGAGACATGGGTGTTCAACAAAAGAGAACAAAAAAAAAAAGCTAGAAAAATGTTTTACATGTAGACATGAAGAAGGTCAGAGATAATTTAATAGACAGACCAGATTAAAAATGAAAAAGTAATGGGGAAATTGAATGAAAGCAAAAGCTTAATATTTTCAGAATATTAAATCTAGAGTACGGATAGGGTGCTCAACAGGAGAAGAGGGATACATAAAACAATCTATAGAAAGTGCAAAAAACAGAGGAGTACAACTGAAGGAGTAAAAAATTATAGATGATCTATAAAGAAATGGTAGCTACCAAAAAATCAAAAGTTTTAGCTGAAAATAGATGGAATGAGAACGCTGACATGGTAGAAGAGAACTTAGCTCAGCTCAGACAGCTGTATGTGATGAAAATGATAATATATCGCAGATAAAAAAATTGCCTAATATGACGATGTAAAGGTTTTTTTTTTTATAATGGCAAAGTCTTAATTATAAGCTGCTTCACCTGTCTCTCTTTTTCTTTTTTTTTCCTGTTTAGCCTCCGGTAACTACCGTTTAGATAATTCTTCAGAGGATGAATGAGGATGATATGTACGAGTGTAAATGAAGTGTAGTCTTGTACATTCACAGTTCGACCGTTCCTTAGATGTGTGGTTAATTAAAACCCAACCACCAAAGAACACCGGTATCCACGATCTAGTATTCAAATACGTGTAAAAATAACTGGCTTTACTAGGACTTGAACGCTGTAACTCTCAACTTTCCAAATCGGCTGATTTGGAAAGACGCGTTAACCACTAGACCAACTCAATGGGTTGCTTCACCCGTCTACACAGCGAATACCAAACTTTGAGACATTTTTGGATTTTTTCTACCTAATTAAGCGAGATCTAAACACCAATGTTTTGAATTTTTTATCATCGTTTTATACTGATTTGTAATACAGGTCGACACATGTGCAGTATAAATAATTTTGAAAATTCAATTTTTACAGAAAAGTTTGCACTTTTTATACTAAAAAAAAAAATCTGTGATGGCAAACTTTATAAAACAGATAACCTACTTACAAAAAAAATTAAATTTTACGTTTTATCGACAGTGTAGCTAAGTAAAACCACATAAATTTTATAATTTTAGTGAAGTTAATTAATTAAATTAAGCTACACCTCATTTATTTTAAATACACAGATAAAAAATTTAGTTAAGCTTTTGCAGTACCTAACCTTCAATAATTTAAAGTAATTAATAATTAAAATTTCTTCCTTGGATAACAATTAATTAAATTCACGATACAAATACTAACATACACAATGAAAATTTTTTCAAACGTGCAATTTAATCGATCCAATTTATATGACATGTAAAATCATTATTCAGAATAAGGCAGACATGCATTTTATCCTCATTTTAAACATATTCCACAAATAACACTGGTTGTATTCTGTTCTAAACAAAGTAAAAATAAACAAAAATGTAAAAAACTGATGTGGACACCACATGACTTCCTTATACAAATATTAAATTAGATATACACATCTTTTTAAAATTAAAAGTATAAAAAATTTTATTTCATTAATAACTTCTGATATTTTATCATAATTTTTCTTTATTGTTATTATTATTTATCGTAGATTAATAAATCAATATATTAAATTAAAAAGAAAAAAAGGAATGAAGTTTGATTCGAACCGATGTGCCTTCCCCTTATAAGATCCAAATTTTTCATTAATTAAAATTTCATTTCGTTATAATTCTGGAACCAATCAAAGTAAGTACCACTTATGATAAATTATTGCAAAGAATGTGGGCTTATTACTGCAGCTAAGAAAAAGTACAAAATCCAATTTTTTTGGATTTTGGGCTTTTTTGGACACTTTTGGTTCAGTCGATTGCAATCAAAAGGGGAGGTGCACAACTTGATGTTATAGCAGTCCTAAATCCAAAATTTCAACATCCTATAGCTAATCATTTTTGAGTTATGCAAGATACATACATATGTCATGCCAAAACTAGTCAAAATGGGGATTCAGGGATCGTCAAAATGGATATTTTTGTTGCCATGCTCTAATGTTATACCAGTCATTACGTTTTAATTTTTTTTATTAAATATTATTTTTATTTAAGACATTATACAACACATTTAATACAGTAAAAAATTTATTTCTTAATATTATTATAAAAATTTATGTAAAAAAGTGTACATTTTAAACAATAAACTGGACCAAATGTTTTTAACTTTTTTAAAGTGGTTTCAGATCACACCTACAGCAATTTTCAGTAACTGGTGCTTCTGTGTTATCAGAAATGTTTTGGAAGTTTTGAGTTAGTTACAACTTGTATTAAGAAGCGATTGAAATATTTTATTAGATCAGAATTGTATTTCTTCATTAAGAATATATTACTATACTAAAACTAAAGTTTTAGTGAGTTTATTATAAATCCCATAATATTCAGGTAAATTAAGATGTGGTCCTTCAACATATAAATTTGAAATATTAACGTTATTTTTTATAGCTAGTAGGTTTGTGATTTGCTTTCATGATTACCAAACTATGAAATGTTATAACGCATCTACATGTATACAGTCAGAGCAGGCTTTTAATCGATATGAAACAATGAACAAACTAATATAATATTACTTGAGACATAAGTGATAAAGTTTTATTCTGAAAACTATAATGCACCAAGCTTTTTGAAATCTACGATATTCATTTTCTTTGAATTATTGTTTATGTATTTTATATTGCTAGGTATTTTAGACTATTAGAGCAGCTGTATGTAAACTATGTAATATGGAAATATTGAATAGTCTGTGGATCATACATTAAAAAGCTAACAAGACCAGGCGATCAGTTTACAATTAAGTTTATCAATGTCCTTTTGCTGGGTAGTAAAAGAGGGGTGGTCCTTACTTTAAATTCAATATGGCAGCTTCCACTATGACCAAATTTCTACTGAACACTATTTAAAGATTTTTGAGCGGTTTAAATATCAGCTTATATGTATATCTGCTATCACAGCAGCAGTAGAAGCCAGGTGGTAAGCATTCCAATCTCATAATTAAAAGGTCTCAGGTTATAGTCTGTCATTTTTTAATTTTAATTTGTTTTTTACATAGACACAAATGTAAATGATTTTTTGTTATATCTTGTTTGTTTTAAAGAAAAAGTTCAGTACTTACATATTAACGCCACCGCAGCTACAACTTTATTTAAAAACAAATCAGTCAATCGGATTTCAGTGGAAAATGGGCGGATATAGAGTTTAACATAGATTCAAAACAGTCTCTTTACTAATTTTAATAAATGGTTAAGGTTATTTATATTTATATATTTTATAAATATAATTTAACCAAACTTAACCTACGCTCGCTAGCCTTGACTAATTAAGAGGAGTGTTTTGATTATTTAAATAACAAATAATTGCAATAATTACTGAATTTATTAAATAAATACTCAAAAAATTGCGGTGTTAATTAGTCAAGGTTAGCGAGCATAGGTTAAGTTTGGTTAAATTATATTTATAAAATAAAAAATATAAATAACCATTTATTAAAATTAATAAAGAGACTGTTCATTTTCCACCGAAATCTGATTGACTACTTTGTTTTTAAATAAAGCTGTAGCTGCAGTGGCATTAATATGTAAGTACCAAATGTTCTTTTAAAAAATACTACAATTACATTTTATATTTCTAATTAATACAAAATTGAATTAATTTCACACAGCATTGTATAATTTTGCAGTTTTGTCATATGTTTCTACAATACCTCGAGCACCAATAAACCAGTTTAAAAGAAAAATTGGATATTATTTATACCTACCTCTGAGCATTATTGACAGTTAAACTGTTTATTTATTTATCAACGGCATATGCCAATTCACAATAATAGAAAAAAAAACCAGTAACAATTACTTATTTTGAAGACCAAATACAATAAATAACAACAGGATGATCATCAGCTCAATCTAACAATATAAAAAGTACCGGTAGCAAAATAACAATAATAAAAGCCAACAATAAGCAACAACTACAAGCTATAACAAGATATAATGACTACAAGGTTATAACAGCAATATAATCTTAACGAAGTTAGCAATAGATTTCAACAATTCAAAACAAAAAAAGAAAGACATGATAATCGATTGACTTGAATGCAAAAATAAATAATAAGATAAGCAAAAGCAAAACATAGATAAGATGCAATCAGTAACAATAAATTAGTTGTAAATAAACAAATCCACAAGGAAAACAGGGCATAGTAATACACTGCAAAAATTTAAATGTTCTTTTCAGCTGATAGCCACTACCACAAAAGAAATCATGGAGCAGACAGACCGAGTTACACAGTCTGTGAAGTCGTGGAATAGTAGTTTGCAGCTCATAACTAGAACACACACAATGCTGAACAGATGTGATGAACTAGTCCGACATGGAATTCTGATATTAAGCAGTTTAGGACAGTCCACCTTGCTGATAAGCTCTACGGAGAATCATATCATGCAACTACTGCCTCATCAGCAATGGCTCCATGGCACCTAGTGGTATGGACCAGTATTCAAAGCCAAACCCAACAACATGCAAAAATCTGCCATGAATGCTCTGGAGAAGCCGGATGGGTCCAAGCTGACAAGATGACCAAACATCACTCCCAAACAACAGAACTGGTCTAACATGAGCAACATAAACCACTCTCATCGCTTCAACACTCAGATCTCTCCTGGACATTCTAATAAGAAGACCCAGAGCTTGAGCAGTCCTGTTATTAATAGATCCTCAGGGTTGAGATTGTACTATAGAGTGGTCCCGTAGTCACTGATTTTTGATATATGCCTTAGTGTAGATCCATTTAATGTGTAGTCAAACACAAGGGCATCAAAAGATGTAAACTGCTGTTTACATTTTAAATTCAAATTTTAATTAGTAAATTGTTTATTGTTTTCATTTAAAAAAATAATGAACAATTTTTAGTTTACTAATTTAATTTAATACAGATATATTACAAAAAAAAACTGTTGAAATGTTCTAATTTGATTAAAAAAACTGGCTGACAAAAATTTGTCAGTTTCTCTTTTGAAGAGAAACTGACTGACAATATAATGTAAATTTAGGAGAAATTACTGATCAGTACTGTATAATTCTTGCATAAATGATAAGTATAATTTTTTGTCGTAGGCAATTATTCAGAGGCAATGTAGGTCTTACAACTGCTGATTATGACAGTGGTTGGGTAAAAACAGTGTTTATTGTAATGAACAAAGGTTGTCAGTTTATTGTACTACAAATGCACAAAATGGCTAAGCTTTATTATATTTGATTAGAAAACAAAATTTTTGATTATTATCTTTGATTTTCAATAGAAAAATGTTAAATAAATAAATCAGATAATAATGTAAGCTATGTATAGTATTAAAATGTAATAAGAACAGTCATATTTATAATCGACAATCTGGAAGCAAGATTAATAACATGAGATTATTCTATGTATTATCAAATCAATTTTTTTTGTTTTTATTAGTATGCAGTTCACAAGTAAATTGCATCCACTGAAGAGAATATTTCCTAGCTTCATGAAAAGCATTTTCTCTTGTAGGATTAGGAAATGCTATTGTATTTAACCAATCTCATAATTAGTTGTAATACAAGGCAGCCTACAAGTCACTGAAGGTTGTCTATGACCAAGAATTATATATAATCTTAACTTTTAAATATTTTATACTGCTTATTAATTTCTCTATAACATTTTTTAACTAATTAAAACAAATCTAAACATTTTTCTATAATAAGACCTGTCTGTATTAAATTAAATTACTATCCGTAATTGTTCACTATTTTTTTATGAAAAAATCAATTTACGCATTACAACTTCAATTTAAAATGTACATGTAAACAACAGTTTAACCAATAAATAATCAAAATTATGTTTAATATTTTTCTTTTAAACATTTTTATTGGTCCTTGAGGAATTGTGAAAACATATGACAAACATGAGAAATTGTATGATTCTGGTTGAAATTAATTACAAATAAAGGATCTAATTAAATGTTTTTTTTAAAAACATTTTTCCCGTAAAACAAAGAACAGATTTTCATCAACGATTAACAATGTGGTAATCTTATTCCTAACCTAAATTACAACAAATTTGGACCAAAACTATTAATACAAATTATGTCACATAACATATAGCAAATAAGATATAAGATAATTTAAGATTGAATTCGCTTAAAATCGCGCAGTAAAATAAAATATTCTGTTACTGCATACAAATATATTTCAAAGATTTAAGGATGAAAGATTATAATTGCAAATCATATAATTAACAATAATTATAAATTGGGTTATAGAAGGAATATTAATTTAATTTAGTAACAATGGCTTAAAACCAAGAAATAGTACGGACCATTTAAATAATGCTAGGTTAAGACAGTTTACTGACCTAGTTGGATAAAATCTAGTGATGAAATTTGAAGCGACCTAACAAACAATTAAACAATAATTCAAAATAAAACACACACTGATTGACATCTCATTACGTGCTACACTAATTTATTTACGTATTAAATATAAAATTCAAGTTTAGCTCAAATCGGCCTACTCTTCAAGTGACCCTAACCTTTCTTAACCGATAGGGGAAATCTGAAATGCAAGACGAAACAAAACAAACTAACTCTGTAGTATTAGATAACATAATTTATATTTATACAATTGCGGATTAATAAACCGCCGTCGGCTAAAAATAATCATCAGATAGTCCTTGCAGGTAAGTATTAAAGATGACAAGATGATATTTCGTACCTCATTTGGGTCCATTGATCTTATCGATGCAGTCGTTTAACGAATGTTTTTAAAAAATAAATAAATAAGACCGGTAGATAATACTATACTTCATTTTATTAAATTAACACTAAAACTAAAATAAAACCATAATAAATAATAATTACTGATTAACAATAATATAACAACACATGTGTGCCTGCCATCTCACGACCCTTTATTTTGAGCATTTCAGACAACACTAGCGCTAGAGCTTCTTTGAACGAAAACTAAATTACTTCTGTAGAGCGTCAGCATACGATATTGTCATTTAAATGTAGCTCCCAAAATTCGCAACAGTATCTGATAAGCAGATTGTGTTTAATATCCGTGATTAAACAAAAGTACTACTATTCATTATTTTTTATAAACGTCAATTGTAACCGTGCTATTAAACATTTAGCAGTGTGGAATAATGCTGATATTGTAAATTTAAATTAAACCATGGTTGACACAATATAACTTATTCAGGTCAAAATCAAATCTCGGGATAACTACCGAATTATGTTTATTTTTATATTAACTGTACTTCATACGACAATCAAAAGAAAAACATCTCATATGCACCTACTTAAAATGTAGTCATTTCTGAACACACATTATTTGTATTTGCTCAAATTCTCGTTTATTGTATCCAAAATTGACAGAAAAAAATCATAATCGCAAAAGAACATAAATAAAACTGAGATAAAAAAGTTGAGAATTTGCTCAACAATAGTTTGTTAGATTGCATTCTGTCAAAGGATGAAATTAAAAGTTTATAAAATAATTTGAAATATTTACGCTAAAACATGAAAGTTTATACGTTTTAGTACAATTATCAAAGTAACATGTTTTTGGTAAACATTTTTGTAACAAATAATTCATTAATCTAATATAAATATTAAGGTTGAAAAGTAACTAATCAGTAAATTATGAATAGATATAACTACTACATTATTACTTGTTAAAAAAAATGTTCAAGTACTCAAGGATCATTTATGATAAATGAAAAGGCGTCATTAGATGGAGGTAACTCAATTGTCAAGCAGATACTATCATTCAAGTATTAAGTAATTAAAAATAAAACAAAGGATAAATACACAAAATAAAATTCCCTATTCTATTCAACTGTAAAAAGATGGGAAATAAAAACTTCAACAAATCTGCTTAAGATACCAAAAAACAAAATTTAGAAATAAACGGTTAACTTTCATAAATGATCTGTATACTATCAGAGATCTAGAATCAATTCAGAAATAGAAATATTAGATAAGATAATCATCAGAACAGGTCTACAAATTTCTATTAAAATACAATATGTATGACTATTTATAAAACCACACCCTAAACTTATGAAAACAAAAACAGAAAAGTCAATCAATTCAGATACCTAGGTGGAACATTAGAAGAAAATAGACTAGAAATGAAAGCTATAGAAGAAAGAATAATAAAAGTAAATAAAGCCTATATATTAACTGAAAACATTTACAACAAAAAAACAATTACCTAGAAATGCAAAATTAAGACAACATAAAACAGTGCTAAAACCAGAAAGTTTATATGGCTTTTAATGCTTATCTCTTCATAATAAATATTAAACATCTGTTTGGTCCATGTAAGGCAACTGTCAAAAAGTAACCCTAGAAATTTAACATCAGTAGAGATAGCAGTTGGCTCTCCACTGAGCAGGACTTGTGGAGTGAAATGGTCTTGTAGATGAGAAAAGATTACACATATTGTTTTCTCTGGTGAGAAAACAAGAAATACTTTACAAGTATTTTAATACCTAAGAAGAAGCTTCTTCTTATTATTTTGACTTAGGTGATGATAACGCAAAAGTGCTTTTCACCCCCCAAAAAAAAAAAAACATGTTTTATTTAATTCAGTAATATTGTAGGAAGCTGTTAAACAGCTCTGAAAACATCTACAGCATACGCAATTTCTATGAAATTCAAAACAGTGTAACTTTTTTTAAAATAAAAGTATACAGTTTAAACCACATTCTGTTATATTGAATAAAAAATAATTAAGTTGAAAAAATAAATTAAAATAATAATAAAAATATAGAAATTGAAGATTTTTAGTCTCATAACACCTGTTATTTATTGTATTTTTTAATATTAACTTTTACAAATTTCCTAAAATAAAGTAGTAGTATCTCAATTTTATCAATTTATATATTTTTTACATTCATTCTTACTCTTCACAAATTAATTTTAAAAAAATTGACAATTCTTTTTTATTGTATGTAGATAGTTTCTCTGCTGATCATTGCTGTTTTGAGACAAAATAGATTTGGTAACAAGAAGTTATCACTCGTAACACTGAGTAGGCCAAACATATAAGTCTGTTCATTGAAAACAAAAGCACAACCAACATTACCGTCATGTTTCGACCCATCAGTGTATACCACCATGTCTGGATTCGACTTGGTGAGGAGAAACTGAAACATCTGCTGGAAAACAATAGGTGACGTTGATAGTTTATCATACGTTGTTGTAAGATCAAACGTAAAATTTACATGGTTTATTCTCCACGGGGGATTCGAGCACAGACATGATGGAAAGAACGAGGGAGTGCCAACATTCATACACTGCAGCAGACGTCGTGTACGGACACCCACAGGCGCAGTACAACATGGACGGTATTCATACTTCCTCAAACTAGCATTCTTAAGAACTGGGTCAAAAGCTGGTTTATTCTCCACGGGGGATTCGAGCACGGACATGATGGAAAGAACGAGGGAGTGCCAACATTCATACACTGCAGCAGACGTCGTGTACGGACACCCACAGGCGCAGTACAACATGGACGGTATTCATACTTCCTCAAACTAGCATTCTTAAGAACTGGGTCAAAAGCTGGGTGATTCGACTGTCCGCTGAGGCGAGCAAAATAATATAATAAAAGCTGGTCTCGTCTATCCCAAAGTGATGGTTCACCACAGTCTACAAGTAAGCTTGTGACAGGGGCTTGACCTAAACGCGCCTGTGGCAAGCCGAAGGAAAGCATGATGTTCACCGTCCAGCATTTTAAGCACGGATTGACGAGCTGGAGAGTAGGCGACACAACCATAATCTAAACGGGAACGAACAAAGGAATAGTAAAAACATATCATACATGACCAATCGGCTCCGCAATTGGTGTTACTAAGGACTCGCATCATATCTAAAAGTTTGGAACATTTTATTTTTAATTCTTTTATATGTCTGACCCAAGTAAGACGGCTATCAAAAAATAAACCTAAAAACTTGACGTAAGGAGATAAGCTCTCCGTTCAGAAAAACTTGCGGAATAGAAGGGTTTCGTAGCCGAGAAAAGACTACACATTTTGTTTTGTTGGATGAAAATGTGAAACCAGTAATCCTGGACCAAATTTCAAGGTGAGATGTAGTGTTCTGTAGTAGTCTCTCTGCTGTGGGTGTAGAACGGCTCGCAATGTAAATAGCAAAATCATCAACAAATAGAGAACATGAGACAGGAGCCTGCTCACAATTGGTAATACTGTTTATTGCTACAGAAAATTAATACACCACCTTGAGGGACTTCAGTCTCCAAGATGACACTACTTGAGAGCGAATTGTCCACACGAACATGAAACGTTCAGTGATTTAAGAATCCATGGATAAAAGCAAGCATATTGCCCTTGATTCCCCATTCTTTGAGGATGTTAAGAATACCACGTCGCCAGGCCATGTCGTACGCCTTTTTTATATCAAAGAAGATAGCGACGACGAGGTGCTCGGGGTTTAAGAAAGCGTTTTGTATGACTGTTTCCATTGACCATTTAGTGTCAATGGAAGATTGTCCTTGTCGGAAACCACACTGTTCTGGAGATAGATAGCCATATCTCTCCAAGTACCATGTAAGCCTGCGGTTTACCATTCTCGTCATTATTTTACACAAAACGCTTGTTAAAGAAATAGGGCGGTAGCTTGACAGGTTGGTTTGTCTTTACCAGGTTTTAGTACTGGTATAATAAATGCTTCTGACCAGCCGGGCGGGTATACTTGTTCGGAGAATAAACCATTGTAAGTATTTAAAAAATGTTGTAGTGACGAATTAGGAAGGTGTGAAAGCATGGCAAGTGCGTATAACAATTCCTTAAATATGAATGGGGTGTTTAATTCACCAACTGAATAACCAATGTTTAACGATAATACTTCTATCTATCTTGTACCTTTGAAAATCGTTATTATATGATGAAGTGAGAGATACCGAGCAGAAAGATTTTGCTAAAGTATGTAAAAATTTATCAAGATACCTAATATCAGTTTTTGAAAATCTACCTGATGTAATTTTCAAAAACTGATACTATGTTATCTTGATAAGTTGATATTTTTATAAATATTATACTTTTTATTAAAATGGTTAGGTCTCTGCCAATAAATATATTTTAAAAATTTTTCAAAAGCTCCTGTTTTTTTTGTCATCTGTATTTAAAATTTCAAAAAATTGTCATTACTTAGTGTAACTTTAAAAAAAAAATGTTCTACTAAGTTTTAATCAAAAACTAATGTTTGTCTTGCTAGATTTTTTTTATAGAGAAATTATCTTGTACAAACACAAAATTGTTAATAAACCCAGGGAAATAAAAAGCTGCTTATTTCATGATTATATTTTCTTACACATACTATAAAACTTCCCACATCTTAAAATTATTTGTAAATAACAGACAATAAAGTAATAATAAAAAAATACCAAACAATTTTCTGTGCTATATATTAGAAATTAAGATTAAACTGTTACATTTGATTTGTTGTCACTCAGGAAGTAATTTTTCATATTACACTATAGCAACAAGCCCGTTTCCAAATAAAGAAATAACACAAATTTTCATTAAATATTTTTACACATAAAACTTACATTCATTCCATCTGAATGTGCTCCTTCATTGTTTGTACACAGCTTTGTCAGTCCCCAAATATGTTAAGACTTTTCTATTGTTAAATATTCAATCACTGAACTTTGTTTTAGAGAACTGACATAGCAGGCATGCATACTCGATTCCATAACAATGGCAACTGATAGAAAAGAGGGGACATGGATGAACAAGTTTTGGAATGTTAGTAGTAGAGGAAAAGTTGGCAGCACCTGTTGCTTTGTGCAAAATTTTATTCTCTGTTATGTTCCAATGTACATTACATTTCAACTGTCATTGTTTATCTAAATTTAATATGTTCAGTATAAATAATAAGTAGACATTAGTGTAGGTTCCAATATTTAGATTGGCATTGTATGGGTTAAAACATGCATTAATAAAATTGAATCAGAAATAAATTGATTTCCAAAAAAAAAAAAAACATTTATTGGGATTCTAAATTAAAAGACAATTTATAAATGAAATAAATATTCTAATAATTTTTGTTTTTTATAGACTATTTATATTAGAGCATCTCCTCTTTTTTTTCCTTAATTTTCAATATTATTTGACATAATGATATAAAGATAATATACAAAACAATACCTTTGCTGATTTATAACCTAGCATGCTTCACTATACCTTCTAGCCAGCCAAATTATTTTCTAACAGTACATAAAACTGTATACTACACTTATACATATCAAACAATAAATTAAAAAAAAAAAACAATTTTTAAATAATGAAATCGCATACTTGGCTAAACGATAAACTTCAAGGTCTTCACCAGATCCAATGCCTTTTAACTATTTTTCAAATTCACCATACCAATTATGTACTACTGACAGAGGACACACTATGAGTACTGTTTTGATATTAATATTTTCATTTGTTAATATTGCTTGTAGTAAACTTAAAACCTGCAATGTTTTTCCAAGATCCATACGCTTTATTTATTAACAGTAAAATAAAAAAAAATTATTTACCAAAAATAATAATAAAAAAGGAATGTAAAAACAATTAAATTTAGACATGAAGATCTGTTTAAAGAAATAATTTACTTAATTTAAATTATTCAAATGTACATTTGAAAACATACAAAGTTCCTTGGTTCAATACTCTAACTCTACCAAAACCTTATTTCTGATGTTACAAAATATTGTATCTCTCTTTCTAACACGTACTGCCTAATACCCAAACACAATTTTAGTAATTTTTTTAAAAGTACATTTATAATTGTATTTTGTATAAATGGACTGTCATCTTGACAGTACATTCTAAGTTGATCAATTACAAAAAAAAGGAAGCAGAAATCAATCAAAACATTTTTGAGCACAATTTTTTTATTAATGATCCTGAAAATGCATAGATTCATGGAAATTTGGTTATTACCAATACTTTTACCATTATAGTAGTTATCCAAATTAATTGAGTGACAATAATTTGGATAACATAGGTTTTATTGAAGTAACTGCTGTATATTTTTACATTCATCCAAGTTTATGAAAAACAATTTTATTATATACTACACAGAAATAAAATAAAATTATGTAATGTAATATTTCTTACAACTGAAAAAACTGTGTGCAGGCATACTACAGGCAACTATAGAATTAAATAGTTAATGCTAATTTACTTAATTATTCTCACCATTATCATAAAATAGAGAGTTCTTCATAAAAATAGAATGTTTTTTCTTAAAGTAATTAATACAAATCAGGCTCTTTTCTGCAACCTACTGGGTTGGCCTAGTGGTGAACTCATCATCGCAAATCACCCGATTTTAAATTTGAGATTTGTAAGGTTCAAATCTTAGTAAAGCCAGTTACTTTTATATAGATTTGAGTACTATATAGTGGATACCGGTGTTCTTTGGTGGTTGGGTTTCATTTAACCACTCATCTCAGGAATTGTTGACCTTGAAATTTGTATATGACTTTCTTTTTCCTGTTTAGCCTCCGGTAACTACCGTTTAGATAATACTTCAGAGTATGAATGAGGATGATGTGTATGAGTGTGAATGAAGTGTAGTCTTGTACATTCTCAGTTCGATCATTTCTGAGATGTGTGGTTAATTGAAACCCAACCACCAAAGAACACCGGTATCCACAATCTAGTATTCAAATCCGTGTAAAAATAACTGGCTTTACTAGGACTTGAACGCTGGAACTCTCGACATCCAAATCAGCTAATTTGGGAAGACGCGTTCACCAGTAGACCAACCCGGTGACTAATTTGTATATGACTACACCATTTCATTTACATTCATACATATCATCCTCTGAAGTAATACCTTATGATGATTCCAGATGCTAAACAGAAAAAGAGAGAGGTCCTTTTCTGTACCAGCCACATAAATAATGCTTCACTAACTTTTTATAAAACCCCTTTTTTGTATTTGTATTTCAGAATACAAACAATTTATAGAATACCACTTTTTCAGTTCTCTTCTTTTTTAATCACAAACAATGCTCTGTCCTACTCCAAACTCATGAGCGATTTTCTACATATGTATTTGTTTATATGTTTTTAACTTTTTTCTATCATAAGAACAGTTTTCTTCTGTTCCTTAATGTGTTAATATTTTTTCAATGACTACTTATTAGTAGATAACAACAATTACTTAATCCTTTACACGAACCAGGAACAAATATCCTTTCTATTAATAATGCATGTAGAGCAAGACCATAATGAAACGGCGATAAGTTCCTCTTATTGTAAAGGCAGTTTCTTTTTATGTATGACAAACTATAGTGAAATCACACTGATTCAATCTTATTTTTGAAAATAAAATTACTTTTTTTTTGCACTAATTTGGGATAAAGTAAAATGTAGATAAAAAGTTTTCAAAACAATATACAAAATTGTAGCATACAATTTTTATAAAAAAAAAGTGAAAATTAATTAAAATAGAATTTCACATTTATTATAAATAATTAAAAATACAATCAGTACAATTAAAAAAAGACAGAGTGCTTAGAACAACACAATGCTAACACTGCCATCTAGTTATTGCAGAGTGGCATTAAAAGTTGTACATCAAAATACACACGACATTAATTAATCATTGTTAAACAAATTTTTATAATTATTCAATAATAAAGATGCAAATCACACAGATTGTTTCCTACAAGAACACTGCACAAATTTTTTATTCATTTCTTTCTGTACATCACCATCCCAATTATAATCATTACAATATTGATTCAGTTTTCTATTTTCATTTACAAATATTAACGGATTTCTTTCGACTATTTCAATATCTTTTTCAAGTTCTTTCAATTCTTTTTCCAGCTGAGTTTTACGTTTAATTTTTGGTATTGTGTCAGTTACCATAGGTAATAACTGAAATTCCTTTTGTAGATCACGCCAATTCTTATGTAAACCCTATTACACAAAAAAAAAAAAATTACTTTAAACAACTTCTGTACATAATACTGATTTTTTAAAAATAAAACTTCTATTTGAATCACAATAAAAAATTAAATGTTTTTAAAGTCAAGCTACAAAATGAAAACATCATAAACTATTAATTATTTCCCTTTGTATACAGATAAATTTAGTAACAATAAACTAGCTGTAACTTACTTCTAAGAATTAATAATTATCAAAAGCGTTAAAAAAATTATTTGGGAGGACATGAGAAAATGGCATAAAATTTCTAAACTGTTTATTAATCACCAATTATTTGAATCAATCATAATCCATATTTTATTCTAATAAACCCAACTAAATGTTTATTAGTAATGTCTAAAATTAAAATAAAATAGTATTTTATATGCTACAGATATCAATAATCATTTTAGACTCTAATATGATATCTATTTTACAAAATAAGCTCATCTTTGGAAGTTATAACTTACAAACAATTTAAAAAAGAACTAGTTTTATATCATGTTATACTGTTCTTTTATGTATTATTTTTATGAGTTTCAACCTATTTAAAAACCATTCTACAGGAATTATAACAAATTATGCATTAAAGTAGTATACTGAGCATTTTTTACCTGTTTTTATGGAAGTTTTATTTCAAGATTCTACAACCTCAATAATATAAAACTTAAAAGCTATTTAAGTACAGGGTGTCCTATATAAAAGGCAACTCATTAACTGGCCTTCTACAAAATTTGAATTGACTTCCCCTTCATTTTACTGGAATGAACTCATCTGACATCTGAGTATCACACCCACGGGAGAAGACTACTTCTGGTAGCCTTAAAGCGATCAGAATACTTTTAGTGAGAAGATGGTGTTTTCACGGAAGGAATGTGTTTTTATTACAACCATACTTGAATACACGATCAATGACTGGAGTGCAAGAATCTTTTTTGCTGTAAGTAGTACTGAGACAGACCAATTCCTAAAAATACATCAGTATTGAGGTCAGTGACTAAATTTAGACAATTGTGACAATTTGGTGGTTTTGTTAAAGACAAGAAAGAGAAAAATCAAGGAAAATGTTGAATACAGCAGACTTGGTCACTCAAATGAATTACCAATTACCTGCCTCATCAAAAAAAAGAAAAGATTAATGACACTTTTCAACTAAAATTAATTTGCAAAAAATCAAATATTCATCGAGTATAATACAGTTAAATTTATGATCATCGAATTCAACCAATTGAGTGAATTCAAGTTATGGACTTATTTTTCTCTGACAAGGCACAGCTTCACTTGAATGACTATGAAGTCTATAAATAAAGTAATCAGGCAACCAAAGTGGCAACACTGTAAAGTTACTAGAACACATATATGAATAGCTGATTTATATTAGATAATATTTTTAGTCTATTGTTGCCACGTGAGACGTAAACAAACTTTTCGTGAAACGAGTTTTTGTTGTGTGTTACAAAAATGAGTGATACTAATTATGAGCAACGTTATGCGATCAAGTTTTGTGTTAAACTTGGTGAGAATGATACTGAAACTTTTTCAAAATCGAAAAAGGCGTATAAAGATTACTCTCTGTCACAAGCCCAGGTGGTTTAAAGCATTTTCAGATGGCCACGAATCAGTTGCATATGATCAACGCTCTGGAAGACCGTTAACGTCAAAAAGTGACGACAATGTTGAGTAAATCAAGAGACTTGATACAGTACAACCAGCGATTAACTGTCACAATGATTGCACAACAATTGAATTTGAACCGTACCAGTCCATCAAATTTTGACAAATGAATTGGACGTGAAATGTTTGTGTAAAATTAGTCCCAAAAAATCTCACTGTTGAACCGAAAAACAAGTGTGCTGCGACCTTCCAGGGCGAATTGAAACTGATCCTGATTTTCTAAAAAAATGTTATTACTGGTGATGAATCTTGGATATTTGAGTATAACCCAAAAACAAAATGCCACAGCAAGGAGTGGCACACTTCAACTCACCATGTCCCAAAAAAGCAAAAATATGAACAAATCAAAAATCAAAACCTTGCTAGTTTGTTTCTTTGATTATAATGGCATTGTTCATAAGGAGTTTTTGCCTACAGGATAGACTGTAAATCAATATGTTTACCAACAAATTCTTAAAAGACTGCGGAAAAGAGTTGCCCACCTGACACCAGCTATCAAAGACAATTGAATGCTGCATCATGACAATGCACCTTGTCATACTGCACTCTCAATTAACGAGTTTTTGACAAAGAAAAATATTCCTGTAGTTCCTCAACCACCTTTTCACCCGACTTTAGTCCCTGCAACATTTTCCTGTTCTTGACTTTAAAAAACACCTCAAAGGGACATCATTTTGGAACAGTAGAAAAAATTTAAAAAAATATAACCAACTATCTGAAGGATATTCTGACATTGGTCCAACATTGCTTCTAAGAGTGGAAAAACCATTTGAGCATTGCGTGACTTCCCAAGGGAACTATTTCGAAGATGACACGAGTCAATGTATAATTGGATGGTAAATAAAAACTTTTTCTGAACCAGTCTCATTACTTTATTTACAAACTTCGTATATAAACAATCAAAACAGTAGGATTTGAAGTATTATGAAAAACCAAGTCAGTGTAAAGGTGCATGTTATGATTAACATATTATCTGTATATCTTGTTTCTATAAAATAATTTCCAAAATTTGAATCTGTTACATGTAGTGCCTGGATGTGTCATAGGTAAATGTGGACCTATCTGTCTGATTGCTGTATATAATATGATCACTTCAATTTAATTTGTGTACTTCTGGGTTTCTATTCATCAAAGTTTATTTTTTTTAGTTTTCTATTAGATCTTATGTATTTTGTTTTGAAAATAACATCACTTTTTCCTGAAAATGTTGTCATTTTATACAACTTTATTGATATATGTAAGCGTTATGCATTTTCTGTTGCGTATCAAGTATCTATAAGCCAATTACTCACCAGTTGTTTTATTCTGTCGAATTCTTCAGTATAGATAAGCTGACAAAGGTATGTGTTATCAGGTGATTTTACCAATTAACAAAAATAAATGTTTGTGTTGTGTAAGTTTTCTATATATTTTAAAAGTCTTTCTACCTATTTTTACAATTAGTGAGATCAAACGATTTGATATAAGGTCTGATCAAAAAGCAACAAGAATTTTTAATTGTATGCATTGTATCTTGTCAATTGAGTTGATTTTCTGTATATCGATAGTATTATCAGTAATGTACATGTTAACTTTCAGCCAGCTGCAACGCTTAGTTTGCGTTTGACTACAATGGAATTGTTCATCAAGAATTCCTACTGCAAGGCTGTACTGTTAACAAGGAGTCCTACCTAGAAGTTTCATGCAATTTAACTGAGGCAATCTGTGGAGAAAATGATCTAAACTTTGGTGAGACAACTTGTGGATTTTGCACTACAAAGCACCAGTGAACACTGCTTTAACTATCCAAATATTCTTGGCAGAACATAGCCACCCTATTCTCCAGACATGGCTCCCAGTGACTTTTTCTTATTTTTCAAACTTAAAAGGAGACTCAAGGGGCAAGGTTTTTCATCAATAAATGAGATAAAAGCAAAATTACAAGCTGAGCTCAAAGCAATACCTAAAGAGATGTTTCACCAGTCTTTCTCGACTGTTAACTACATTAAATAGCAGAGAGAGACTAATTTGAAGGAGATGGGATAAACATTGAAGTACTTGTAGAAAAGATTAAAATTCTTGTTACTTTTTATCAAACCTTGCACATTCATGCTCCGAAGTAAACTGTAAATAAAGTGTAAAAAGTAAATTTATAAAAGAATATGAGTAATGTACAGATAGTCCTACCTCATATTCCTTTGTACAAGAACCAAAACAGTGATGCCAGAATAATATTTTCTCTACTTGTTTCTTGCTGTGTAATACATATCAATAAAGGGATAAATGTATATAAAATAAATTGGAAAAAATATCATGGAATGTATAGAGATTTAATTTCCTGACACACCATTTAACACTGAGACCTATAGATCCCTTTTTTCTTGTCCTGAGGTTGTGTACTACCAGCCTGTATAAAGACAGATATTGTCTTTTTGTTTTTCTCTCAAAATTTTTACAACTGGTTCACCTATTGAAATGGTAAAGATGAATTTTTTTATTGATTATAAGTTATTGATGTTTTCAAACAGAAAAATAGAGTAGATAGATATATTAAGAATTAAATGACCAAATTTTGCCCTTTATAATGATGATTATAACTTTGAACTTGTGGGAATCATAGTGACTCCTTTTTTTAACACATAGTTACTCTTTTCTCATGTTATATTCTGTATATGATGGATGGAAAACAAGAAGGTTGTAGCAACCTTACGTAAGACAACTGTTATCTCAGAACTGGAATACCATTCTCAAAAATCCAGGGCTAAACTTACTAGGAAAACTAAAGTGTGAAATTTTTTCTCTTTTTTTTCACCAAGCTTAATGTATATCACATATCAGTGCACCAATTCAACAAAAATCAATTGATATTCAGTCCTAAAAGTAGGGATAATTTTGTGTTATTTTCTACAGATTTGCAGCCAAAAATAGTTTTATCAAGAATAATATTCAAAAAGAGCACCTCTAAAAATGGAAATTTTTCTAAAATCTTTTGTTGATTCCAATCTACCAACATTTTTTTTTATTAAATTTTTTTCAAGATTTAATTGTCAAGACCTTTTCAGGGTGTACCCATTCTGATAAGGTCTCATCAGGGTGGGTGCAGTTTTCAAATATAATTTTAGGAATCAGGGATGTCGCACAACGCTAAAAAAAAAGCAGTTCTACAGAAGTGGTAGCCCCTCTCCTTTCCTCCTGAAGGTTTTGAATTTCAATCCAGATTATATATAGCATCTTTACATGCTACAAAACGTTTTTTTAATGTAAAGTATTTGATCATCAGCTTATTGGTACTTAATTAATACATAAATTAAAAAAATAAAAATAAAAATTTTCAAACTTTTCAGTTTAACCAATCATTTTGAAATTTTTTTGTTTTTCTAATGAGGTGATGGAGTCTCTGTTGAGAAGTGAACGTGGAAGGTTGTGTTAAATAGTGCTCCTGCGTTAGTGTGTGTTGGTGTTCTGCTTTGTTTCCGGCCACCTGTGTCCATGACCATGTGACATCGGCAACATCCCGTTAGGACTCCTACCTAGGCCCTCAGCCACATACCAAAGCTATTGTCATCGACCGGATAAGTTTTAAACCTTTGTTTAAAAACTTTCTAATTTTATTTATTTCTATAAGCTAATATATTAGTGAATACTATTGAACTTTTACAAATAATTTTATTCCTAATTCTTAAATTAATTTATAAATATTAATATTATATTTATAAAATATAATAACTCTGTTATATTTAAAAAAAATTGATATTACTTAATTTAACTTCATATAATAAGTTAATCTTAATTTAATTTAATTAATTAAGCCATTAAACTGGACTTTATATAAATTAAATATAATAGAATAAATAATTTTATTATATTATATTAAATTACTTCTAATTTTAACCGTTTTACTTTTTATTTTAAATTTTCTACGACAGACATTTTATCAAAGTCAGAAATAGTATAAATAACTTAATATTAACTTAAATTTTAGCAGTACTCTTCAAATAATTCTTTCTTAATGGAAAGCTATCTAATCCGAACCCGTCCTCCTCCCTGGAGTTTTCTGATGGAGGAGAGGATTACGGTGTGGGAGCAAGAAAACGTCTAAAGTGTAGGTCGGTAACTTCGGAATGGAATATAGAGGTATCTCCTCTATATTCCATTTTTTCACCTTCATTGCAGTTTCAATCCTTTTTAAGTTTTTTTTTAATTTACATCATTAACAGAACATGATCACTAGCCACATTGGCTCCTGGAATCCCATTTGCCTTCTCAACAGCATTCCTATGTCTATTTTCAACCAAAAATGATCTATCTGAAAGCAAGATCCATCTGTTGGTCTTGTCCAAGCATGAGCGTATGCAAGGGGGAGTTACCGGGTTTGAACCTCCCCCTTGAAGGTTTAAGCATGTTTTAATGTTAGACCTATATAAAATAAACATACTATAAGTTTACACATATATATTTGAGTATCTTTTTAAAAATCCATCGTATTCTCTCGAATTTCTCACTGTTAGAGTAAGAAAATCTATCGACATAAGATCCAGTCCGCCGCCCTTCCTTCTTCAATAATTTAATCCCCGTACTCGGAGCTGCGGCACATACAGTACATCACTCAACGTGCAACACAGTAGCCGTCATTCAGAATTCTGAGAAGGCGGCAGTGCTCTCACTGGCACAGTGGGTGACAAAGCATATACCCTTCCTTGTCTACTGAAAGAGACAAAAGACCATCAAAGTACATTGTTCAGCGGTATTCACTCGTTAGTCTGAATTCAGAGTTTTTTGTGAAACGTTCGTTTAACGTTTTGTGCATTTCGCAGTTCATATTTTTAAATAGAAACTTCACATTGTCGTTCCGTGTTCTTTAATATGTCTAAGCGGCCTCAAAGTTCAATTTTACATTTTTTTAGCAAAACGTTGCGTGCCGGTACTGATTCTTATAACGTTAGTGAAAATTTCACATTGCCAAATATTTCTTCGCTGCCGCAACGTGAATCGTCAAGTTTGCGACAAACGTGACGATGTTTCAGTCTGCTTTAACAACCAGGATCAACAGTGCTTGGGAGCTGGAAACAGTGCCCGGGAACTATCGCAAACGTTTTTCCCGAAACTTCACACGAGGTTTCACAACCTCGTGTGAAAACTCGGCTGGTATTGAATCGACATCACTCAATAATGTTGACGTGCTCGCTGAATCATTTAGAAGTGATAACTGTATTGTTCTGTTGCTACATGCCGCCCCGGTTTGAGGTGGAGCAATGAGGGTCATGAGGAACCAGGCACGTCTACAGAGGGTCCACAAGCGTACATTGTTGGGGGTCACGGTGGGTTATAGAACTACGTCGTACAATGCGGTGTGCGTGTTGCCATCCTTTGTCAATTGACCTACAAGTTAAAGTACGAGAGTTATGCTACGATGGTATGGGGAGGAGTGAGGCCGAGGCTAATGTAATGGAGACATGCCGTGAAAGATGGATGACTGGAAATGATGCAGCCTGGATAAGGAGATTAATCACAGACAGTGAACGAAAAGAAAACATAGTTATATAAATATTTGTAAGTCACAAATGCTCTACGGCCATGGAACGTATGAACATTACTTCAATCGATTTGACAGACGGGACTCTCCGTGCTGCATGTTTTGCGATAGAGAGGACACAGCGGAGCACACAATATTTATATGAACAATGGCATCTTTGGCGGACTCAAGCAGGCATCGACAGACTCGAAAACCTGGTGCCCTTCATGCTGTTCTCAGAAGAGAACCAGAGGGCCTTCGACACGTATGCTATGAAGGTGTTACGCGTAAGGACGCTGAAGGGAGTCGCCGTGGACTTTATCGTAGGGAAGGGCGAACAACCCCATCCGTGACGGCTGGTATGGTTAGGTGTGCCGGTTCCGATGAGCGGATGGGGACTCCCGGACTAGCGTAGGTCAAGGATAAAATTAAGACCGAGACTCGGTCCCCGCACGATGGGGACAGAGACCGAGATTCGGTCTGTAGGGGGGGGGGGGAGGGTCCGGGAACAACATAGTTAGGCCTGGGTGTCATCAGTTGAAGTCGAAGGCCTTCCTGATCGAGGGTCATCTTCGAACGACTGACGACCAATTTTAAATCGTGAAAAGCATTCGTACGATCCAGAGCATCATCTCCGTAAGCTATTTTAAAAAATTGAAACGTTTCAAGGTTTTCCCGAGTTTCACGCAAAATTTTACGTAGTTTCGTTGCTCCCGAAAATAAAACGAAATATCAACAATTCAAGAAAACGTGGTTACAGAGGAGATTATGCGGAACACAATGCTGCCAACCGCACGACACTAAATATCTCCGTTGGTGCGTAATCAAAAATGTTAGGATGTTTTCTGAACAGATCTCATTCATACATATGTATATAAGCATTGCAGAATTGTTTTGAGGAGACTCCAAAACATATTAATGTTAATGATGGAAATTAAAAAAAAAAAATTAAAAAGGATTGAAACTGCAATGAAGGTGAAAAAATGGAATATAGAGGAGATAGAAGGCATAGGGACAGTAAAAGTGGATGAAATGCTGACAAAGGCAATTACTGAAGGTAAAAGAGATAATGAACCAGCAGAGGATATGTGGTCAAGGATAAAATCACCTTTGAGGGATGCTGCAGAGAAAGGATAAGTTTCTTTGAGGGCACCCTAGCAGAGAAACCTTGGGTAATACAAGAAATAATATAAAAAGTGGAAGAAAGAAGAAAATATAAAAATAAAGAAGGAGAGTACAACAGAACAATCTATCAAAGATTGAATAACAAATTGAAGAGAAAAACATATAAGCTAAGGAAAGGTGGCTAAAAAAAAAGGTATAGACATAAAAGGTTTAGAAAAGAAAAGGAAGTATGACATTTTGTATAAGAAAGTAAGATATACTACATTGGTTAGAAGAAATCCTACTTATGAAATGAGAGAAATTGTGAAGAAAGATGGCAAACCCGTTCATAAAAAGATGAGATAAAGAAATGATGGGAACAGTATACAGAGGACCTGTATCTAGGAAGAAGGAAATGTGTAACACAGGAAGCTGAGGTGGAAGGAGAAATTATGGAAGTGCAGAAAGGCCCACAAATTTTGAGATCTGAAATTATACAAGCTATTAAAGACATGAAGAAGAGGAAAGTAACAGGCATAGATCAACTTCCAGTAGTAAACTCTTTAATGTTTAGAAGGTGAAGAAATAAATGAAATATTCTGAATGTGCAATAAAATCTGTGATACTGAAGTACTGCCAGAAGATTTTGTTAATACAGTAATGATTCTGACTGATATTTAAAAAGTTGGGACCAAAAAGTATGAAGAACAAAGAACTGTCAGCTTAATATCACATGCTACAAAAATAATGCTGAATAATAATAGAAGATTGATTACAAAAATGGAGGAGAATGCTGGGGAAGAACAGTTTGGATCCAGAAAAGGAAAAGGAACAAGAAAAGCTGTAGGACTGATGAGAATGATTGAAGAAAGATGTTTTGAAAATGGAAGAGAATTGAACTTCTATTTTATAGATAGGGAAAAGACATTCAACTGAGTACAGTGGGAAAAGTTATTTGAGATTATGAAAGAAAGGAGAGTTGATTGGAAGGACAGGAGATTGATCAGAGAATTTATGAAGCAAAAAGCAGTTGTAAAAATAAATGATAATCTCACAAATTGGTTAGAATTAGGCAGAAGAGTGAGGCAAGGCTGCTTTTTATCACCAACACTGTTCACCCTTTATGTCAAGGAAATTTTGAAAGAAATATTGGATGGCCAAAACGAAGTAAGCATAGGTGTAAGAAATAAAAATTGTGTCGGATTATCAGACGATCTGCTGATTTTAGCTAAAGACACTCAGATATTACAAGGAATGATAAAAATATTGGAAGTAGGGATGAAGGAATATGGGATGAAAATAAATGTGAGGAAAACAAAAGTTATGACGGTAAATGAGAGGTAAGATATGAATGTTATATCAGCAGAAGGAAAAATTGAATAAGTAAAAAGATACAGATGTCTCTGAATCTCTAACTGAAGACTGGAGGAGTAAAGAAAAGATTAAGATAAGAATTGGAATGGAAAAGGAAGCCTTTTTTAGAAAGAAAAACCTACTCTGCAACAGCATGGATCTGAACCTGAGGAAGAGATTAGTAAAATGCTGTTTGGAGTATACTTTTGTACGGTAGTGAAACATGGAGACTGGAGAAAAATGAAAAAGATAAGAAGCTTTTGAGATGTAGGTCTGGAGGAGGATGGAGAAAATAAAATGGGTGGACAGAGTAAGTAATGCAGAAGTGTTAAGCAGAATAAATGAAGATAGAAGAACAATATTGAAAACTATCAGAAAGAGGAAAAGAAATTAGATACAGCATACAATTAGGGGAAAAGGAATAATAAATTCAGTTCTTGAAGGCTCCATTGAAGTTGAAAAAAGAAGAGGAAGGAAGAGGTTGAAGTTAATAAATGATATAAAGGTGGTGAAGGTTATGATGAGATGAAAGAAAAAGCATGGGACAGAAATAGATGGGAGATAACAGTGGTTATCTCCCAATTCAGTAGTCACTAGAGCAATTCAGTAGTCACAATTCGCAAAACTATATTTGGGTAATTTCAGTATAAGTTATTTCGGTCACAAGTTATACCGAAATACACTTAAAATAAGTAAAATAAAAACACGACTTTATTATTAATAAATGATATATATATATTGTCGCCGAATGGCTGCGACGACATGTAGGACTTAATAACTTTGTAGTAGCCCTGAGAAGGGCCGTTTTTTGCGTTAGCTCTGAGAGGAGCTGTTGGGTCCGGAAGCTGGTCTCCAGCGAAGACGGGAAGTTGCGGGTCGTCCATTGAAATCAGACCGAGCATCCCCTCAGCGGCAGTTCGGTCTACTACTACAGTGTGGCCCCCAGAGCCTCGCAATGTCGGATCGGCGTCGGTCATCTTTCACCGGCGCAGCCGAGGCGGTTCTCCCCACGACACCACGCTGGACCGGCTCCTGCTGCTGAGTTCGCCAGCCAGGGCGATTGAAGTCCGGCGAGCTGGAGCGGAAAGGTAGCGTCCGCATCCTGCTGCTCCGGCGGGATGTTGGCATCCGCCGGGAGGTCCCACGTTGAGGCGGCCAGGGAGCTTCTTCTGTCTTCTTCCATAATTTTCTTCTTAGTCTTCTCCAGGTGGTGGTCGACGATGAATTAAAAATTCACTCTCGTGCACGCTCTTTTATTGGAGCCTGATAGTGATGGGGCCGCAGCGCCGTTATGGTGGGAGAAGTGGGCGGTCATCTGCGGGGTGGGAGTGACGCTGTACCAGCGCGTACGTATGCTATGTTTCAGCTGATATCTGAGCTGCTCCATTATCGTCCGCCGATAATATATATATATTGTTACCACATATATGCCTTATTTTAGTGGAACCGTGGCTCGATATGTGTAGAATCAGGGTCAACGGTGAAAAATCGGTGACCGTAATGTTCACATACAAGACACGCAAACCGGCCAGGCAACTGGAAATCTCAGGGGAGAAAATCCCTTTTGAGAAAACGGTTAAGTACCTGGGGGTGGTCTTGGACAGGCGGCTTATCTTCGGCGAACATGTTAATTATGTGACCCGGAGGGCTAAGCCTCACTATACCCAGTGCCAACCCGTACCCACTGGCAACTAAGTTACTTATTTTCCGGCTGTACGTACTGCCGATTCTGACATATGCTTACCCGGCATGGGGGGCAGTGTTGAGCTCCTCGCTTCAAAAGAAGATTGAGGCCGTCCTAAACATTGCGTTGCGGACGATATTTGGAGCTCCGTGGTTCGTCAGAAACGCCACTCTCCGATCCGAGATTGCAATCCGTGTCCGAGGTGGGGGTGACGCAGGCGCGCAGACTGTTCGGGAGAGCGGCTGTGTCCGAACACAGTCATCTCCGGGACATCTGCTGAGAGGACCCAACCCCGACAGTTGTAAGGAAGCGGCCTCACGCCGTACTGGACGAACCACCGTGATGGTGCGGTGCGGGAGCCGAGAATCGACAAACCAGGCTTAGGAGCCTCCATATCGCATGGGCCATAAACGGAAAAACGCGTTATAAACGTTTCCGGGGTCGCGAGTGAATAAGTTTTGAGTATTAATTGTGAAACAAGACAACAAGTTATACTGTCTCGATAAAAGACAATAGAATGCTGTAATTTTTTTTTCCCGCGTGTGTATGCTCTGTTTCTTTTGTTACAGATACGTGAGGTCGTTGGATCACCGAAATAGAGAGGGAAACGCCTTTTCTTTTAATCCCGCCAACCCAAAAGAAAAAATGTAATATAAATTTTTTTTTTTTCGTGTTTGTGTTCTGTTTCTTTTGTTACAGATACTCACAACAGCCACCTCAACAAACAAAAAAAAATGGTTTCTTCACTGCGGCCACGCGGTCCCCTCAAACCCTTCCCGGACACACGTGTGTCTGGAGATTAAGATTATGATATGTAGTAAAGAACCTGCTTCTTGCTTCTTCCACGAAGGCGATCGCCGCCCCATACCTGCGATCGCGAATAGGTATCATAAAAAAATTGTAAGTTCCCTATTCCCTTTCCTTTCAAGAAAGAAGAAGAGGGAACGAGCCCAGCAGCCATCAGCCCAGCAGTCACCTGCCCAGCGGCCACTGACTGAACAGAAGAACGAAGAAAGAAGAAACCTGCACTTTTCCCCGTTCAGTCCTTCGGGGCCACGGGAATTTCAAGGTTAATGGCATGTAACTTCGGTTACTGCCAATTCTCGGAAAGTGCAGGCCAAAGAAGAACGAAGAGGTCATCGGAAGGAGAAGAAGAAGAAGATAGAAGACCGTCTACGCGACCCAACGTCCCGGACGGGAGTCAGAGAAAGAGCCCAGCAGAGATGCGTCCTGAAGGGCAGCAAACAAAGAAGTGGTGAAGAGCTTCTACTCAAACTTTCCCTTAAAACTTACAATTAAATTAGTTTAAATCAGCAATTGAGACTCCTCCGGAGAAGGTGGCGCATTGCTCCCTCCATATAGTTAGTGCCCCGTTGTGGCGTATTCCTGCTAGCCTATGTAGCGTTAGCACCGAAAGGACTTCAGTGGACGGTCTGAAGGGGAATTACGTCGGGAGGACAGGTTTTCAAAAGCCTAGCCTTCCGCGGTCGGCCCATGAAATGGGTTCGAAATCGCTGGTTTAACAACGGATTGGAATGCAATTAAATCCGTCCTTAAAATCAAAATATAAAATAAAGACAAAAATTGAAAAATTAGACCCGTCGTATAAAGTAAACCTTTAAAAACACGCCCGATAGAATCACCCAGCAGCAAGGGACACTATCCAGGCTCTGCAATCCGAAGGGAGAATTTGCAAACTCCCGCCAACTTTGCATTCCATTCCATATGCCTTATTTAATATATATATATATATATATATATTAAATAAGGCATAAATATATATTCAAAGTTGGGAAAAATCTTTAATATATGTTTTATTTCGGCTTATGATTAATTTACGAGTAGAAAGTTGTTTGACACCCTTAGTAAGCTATTCTGCTTGTACTGAAAATGCATTAAAAATTCAGTGTTCCTAAAATTAATGAAATGTAATATTTTGTCCTTTTTTTAAATGTATTATTTATTTTATTTTAATTTCTAATAATCCTCATTATAACCGGATTTTTTATTACTATAGCTTTTTTTTTATTTTAATTAGAAGTTGACTTGTTAGAAGTTGATTTTTGAATTCATAGAGTTATAGCGTTGTGTTGTTTCATCGAAGAAATTACTCACTCGACGAGGTTTTAAAAACTACCTAATTTTTACTTACTTGTACAAAATAAAGGAAGCAATGAGATCGCGAAAAATTCGGTTTTCAGATTTCAACGGAAATATCCATTTTGACCATCCCTGAATCCATTTTGACTAGTTTCGGCGTGACGTCTGTACGTACATTACAGTACATTACGTACATTACATACGTATGTGCGTATGTATCTCGCCTAACTTAAAAAGACTAGCCGTAGGATGTTGAAATTTTGGAATTGGGATTGTTGTAATATCTTGTGTGCACCTCCCTTTTGATTGCAATCGACTGGACCAAAAATGTCCAAAAAAGCCCAAATCCAAAAAAATTTGGATTTAGACTTTTTTCTTAACTGCAGTAATAAGCCCTCATTGAGAGGTTTTCAGCGATATATCATAACTGGTATTTATTTTCATTGGTTACAGAGTTATAGCTAAATATGATTATGATTAATGAAATATTTTGATTTTGCAAGGGGAAGGCACATCGGTTCGAATCAGACTTCAGCTCCTTTTTTTTTTAACTTAAATATATTGATTTCTTAATAATTATTAATCTCTCTGATTTTTTAAAATTTCTTGCAATAAATAATAATTCAATAATAACAATTAAAAAAAGAAATAATATCAGAAGTTATTAATGAAATAAAATTTAATGTACTTCTAAAAATGTGTATAAGTAACTTAATAGGCGTACAAGGAAGTCATGTGGTGTCCACACTTATCTCTACATAACTGAATAGGGGATCCTTATGGCGTAAAATACAATTAAGTGTTCAATATTGAAGGATACTGCAGCGCCTCAGAATGAGATGCTAGGAACTAAGTAAAACCATTATACACTTGCGCGAATATAATCATGTTGGTAGGGTTTTTTATTTTACTCAAGTTTATCCCTACTCTTACACTTACATCTGCGCATGCGCGTTTCATTTTATTTAGTTCTACTACTTATTTAGTCGCGCTAGTTTATGCTTCAAATTTTGCCATTTCCAATACATGGGATTCCCTATCCAGTTATATAGAGTGGGTGTTCATATCGGATTTTTTATTACAGAAAATAGATTTTTTATTAAATAAAACTTAGTCCTCATGTTCAGAGTATTCCACAAACCATGCCTATTTTCACTTCCTTCACTAATTGAATTAAAAATAACTAATAATAATTTCTGTTATTAGTATAATTGAGCAGGCACAAAATAGTCAAATTACATAATTTTTGCTCCCACTATAATAATTTCAGCAACTTATCAACCGTTTTCAATAAAGGAGGTGTCATTTTGTTAACAATCTAATAACAAAATATTCGATTAAACTGATATATATTAACGATTAGAGATTAAGATAAAATCTATTAAAAATTTGAATGACTGCCATTTTGGAATTTTCAAATTTATTTTTTCTGGAGAAAATTTTACGTGTATATATCCACCAAATTTTATTAAATTATCTCAATCCGTTCTTAAAATGTAAATTTTTACTGAAAAACATTAAGTGACGAAGCGAGGTAGGACATTTGTCTACATTAACAACTGTTATGTTTATTTTAATGTCATGTGTTTGGCTGACCTCTCGGGATACTCTGTGTAATATATAATAAATTCAGTTCAAAATTTCTTAGTTAAATATTAATATTTATAAAAATTAAAGTCAGGTTATATATTAGGTAGATTTCATAAGAAAACTACATGTTGTAATGGGTACCCTGATTAGACTTCCGGAAAATTTCGACTTATCTTCGCGTTTCACATTCCCCAGACCCCAAAACCACCGTCAGTTCAAAAGTTTATTTATATATATATATATATATGTATTTCACTTTCTTGTGGACACGATAACTGCCGTAATTTTGCGCCAATCACTTTCAAATTAATACATAAAATATAACGACCCAAAATCTCGGTCGAGTTCGTTAATGGACAAAATCGGACCAGGGGAGTGGAAATGGAGGCTTTTTTAAAAAAAAATATATCGCTATAACTTTTTTATTAAGTAAAATATCGAATTCGTTTAAAGTTCCTACTATTCTTTGGATAAGGGAATAAAACTTATCAAATAAATCTTTTTGATATCACCAACCATTGGCCCAGGAGATGGAAAAAATGGGGTTTCGAAGACAAAAGATATCATACCTCCTTAATGGGCACAGTATCGAATCGGTTTAAATTTGTTGGTCGTTATTCCTCGAAACATTATCTAATGCCTGAAACAATTTTTGATATGACCAACCCTTACGGCAAGGGATGGCCAAAATGTTGCTGGAATTGTAAGAAGATTGGGGGGCTTGATGTATGCTAAATATGTGAAATTTTTTCACATGCAACCATTGTCGTATTGAGTAAATTTGAAATTTTTCTTAACTTTAAGGTGAAAATATTTTTATCCCCTACTTAGCACCGGTGAAATCTACTTCCGTCTTGCGTCGTGCGGAAAGGGATTTTTTTTTTATTATAATATTTAATTTTAATTCTTTCAGTAATCAAATATATAAAATACAACACAAAAAATAAACAAACATAAAAAAAAAATCTTAACTTATATAAAAAAATAATAAAGTCAGACAAAAATCTGCTAAATTTACGTGAGTTTCCAAAAAATCCTAAG
The DNA here is from genome assembly GCF_047948215.1 of Lycorma delicatula. Lineage (NCBI taxonomy): Eukaryota > Metazoa > Arthropoda > Insecta > Hemiptera > Fulgoridae > Lycorma > Lycorma delicatula. Next base: position 22,471,216 of record NC_134459.1, read on the forward strand.
CTTTTCCTAGTGTAAAAAACACATATACATAGAGTTGACAGCCTACTCCTTTTTGGTCTGCAGCGTGTGTGTGTGTGTGTGTGTGTGTGTGTGTGCGTGCGTGCGTGTGTGTGTGTGTGTGTGTGTGTGTGTGTGTGTGTGTGTGTGTGTGTGTGTGTGTGTGTGTGTGTGTGTGTGTGTGTGTCCTAAATCCTAAATTCTTAGGATTTAAGGCTTAATGTAAAAAACACTAATTAAAAATTGTACAAACCGTTTAAAAATGGAATTTTAATTTTTTTTAAATTAAAGTTTGTCTTTGTTAATTTTCATTAAATACTTTTTTTTATAGTGTCTTTAAAATCAACTTAATTTCAACTTTACAACTTGTTAACAACATTTGCCTGCGGTGTTTTTTCTAATTACATTCCACGTAACGTTCTCTTCGAGAAATCATTCCTCCATTAAGAGAAATGTTGCTGAATGCATTACCGTCTAGTATAGTAATGGTCGCGGTCGGAGGGTTGTGCAGTCTATGACCGTGACAGTTCTTTCCTTTTCTTCCAGTTCATATAACGGTAGTTTTATTATATTATTATTTTTATTTCTCCATCGTACATTTAAATGTATATCAAAGTACATTATGTACACTGTAATTTATTTACTATTACTTGTATACGCTCAAAAAAAAAAAAATAATTTGTTTTATTTGTAGTTCATTGATGCTTTGTACCTATAATTTATATTTAAGTTATACTATTAAGAGATATTCCTTATTTTATTTTCTGCACTACAGAATGATTCAGGATAAAAGGGAAATAATTTGGGAACTGCTTCTAGAGTTTGAAGTAAGAAAAAAGGTTCATTCAAAGACATGTCCGAAAACGATTTGTTATGGAGTTACGGCTAACAAAATATTTCGCCCGGTTTATTTTTTGTTTTTCTTATCAATTTTCTCAAAATTAAAATTGTTTATAAGATTTTATAATAAAATTTACGCATTTATTAGTTATTTACGAAGTTACTGTAATTCAGAACTAAAAAAAAATCTGAAGTCACATGACTTCCTTGTACGCCTATTAAATTACATATACACATTTTTGTAAAATGAAAAGTACATAAAATTTTATTTCATTAATAACTTCTGATATTTTTTAATTTATTTTATTGTAATTATTGAATTATTATTTATCGTAAAAATGCTTTTACAATCCGTGGTTAATAATGATTAATAAATCAATATATTAAAATTAAAAAAAGGAGGATGAAGTCGAATTTGAACCGATGTGCCTTACCCTTGTAAGAGCCAAATATTTCATTAATTAAAATTTTATTTGGCTACAACTCTGTAACCAATGAAATTAAGTACCACTTATGATATATCGTTGAAAAGCCCTCAATGAGCACTTATTATTACAGTTAAGAAAAAGTTCAAAATTCAGATTTTTTGGAGTTTTGAGTGATTTTGGACACTTGGTTCAGGCGATTGCAATCAAAAGGGGAGGTGCACAATAGATGTTACAACAGTCCCAAATCCAAAATTTCAACATGCTACGGCTAATCGTTTTTCAGTTATATAAATTTCGATCATTCGGGAGGTAGCTTGGGTCTCTACACCCGCTGAGACAAGTGTAAGGAGAACAAAGATTATTCGAGGGAAGTCTTGGAACTTATTGTGAGTAAAAGGAAATCAGGAGAAGATGGCAATACTAAAAGAACCCAGAGGACAAAAAGGTTCTCATTTAAGGCTGCCCGCAGGCTTAGGACTACTACGATCAATAAAAAACGATACGTTTAGAAGTTATGTCGATCGTTTTCCCCACTCGGCAGGAAGACTATTCCTTGTAGAAGTCACGAGTGGTTCAAGAGACCTCCACAATCAGATCCCCCCTGAGGTCTCAGCGTGGTTGGACTTGCAGCAACAGCTAGAAGACTGAATTACTTGCCTCGCACCTACGCAAATCTTTCAATTTCACAACGTACTGCGGGGGGGATGGGGAAGAGATCTTTGAAGTTCCTTGATAGTCTGGTTCCATTATGTCTACCACTGATACCGATCTCGAGAGTTGAAATATCAGATGAATTCAAAATAGTAAAGGATACAAAACAAAGAAGGCTCCGAGATTTGATTCTACCAGTGGTATGATGGTATTAATGCTAACTTGACACCCAACGGTATAGAAGGTATCACAATTAACTATGATCTTAAAACTGGGTAAGCCTGCTAACGAAGCGGCGTTGTATCGATCCATAAGTTTGCTTCCAATTCTTTTTAAAGTTTTTGAAAGACTTTTCCTTCAGAGGCTACGGCCAATCTTGGCGGAGAACAACATTTTGTTATTGAGAATTCAATTCTCCGTAGTTCGGGTTAAGAGAGAATTACTCCTTGGTGGACTAGAGAGTTCTCCGTTAAAGCCCACTAGGGCTAGGAACAGGGAGGGGGTGTAGCGACTGGAATCGTCACAAGGCGGGTGTCTTTCCTTACGGGGTTGGGATGGACTAGAAAGTTATCTTTGTTGAAAATAAGAGAACCATCTCAGGAGAGCTGCTCAGTAGGAGAATGATTCTGAACGACGATCGGTTTTGATAAATGACTATTGAAGGCGTTCTTTTGTTAGAGAGCAAGGAAATATTAATCCTTGAAATGTTGTGTGTAGAGTACTAGGCATAAGTGTAAGAAAAATATTCTTTTGTCGGCTTTTTCGACCCAGCAGGGTGTTCTTGCTAATAAAGCTGGGATTTTACATTTTTCTATTGAATAATTTATTGCCAGATGATGCTGTGGCTAATGAAACCTCGTATCATCTGCAAGTCCTATAGGAAATGCTGCTTTTCACTCTGATATTTTATCTGTGAAAATTACAGAGGCAGAAGTACGTCAAATAATTTCCAATTCTGGTAGGAATAAATCCTCCGGTTTTGGATGGAATTACGGTGAAGCTCCTGGTCCGTTCCTTCGGAATTCGTGTTACTACTTTGCTTAAAATTTTTATTAGGATCCTCTTTGCTGGCTATTTCCCTGTTTGATGGAAAAAAAAGTTCTTGAATTGTTGCTTAAAAGTAGTGATAAGGACTTCCACTGTGAGCTCCTCTTATAGTCCTTTAACGTTCCTGCCAGTTATTCAAAAGATTTATTGGAAGGTTTTGTATCTTCGTATTAGTAATAGTTCCAGAAAGTTTTTGATGGATGATCAGTACGGTTTTCGCTCAGGCAGGGATACAAAAGATGCTATTTAAAAGGTTATGAGAATTGTTTCGTCTAGTAAGTCTTAAGTATCTTTTAGGATTTATATGGAAATATAATAATAAAAAGCCTTCTACCCTGTTTCAGCTGCAGAAGCGTGATATTACGCAGAATGAGTTGAATGTATTATATAACTATTTCAGCAATAGAGACATCGTCCTTCGAGAAAGTGTTTTAGAAGTAGCATAAACGCTCTAAAGGTTGTCTGCAGGGTAGTGTTTTACCATCCTGGACGGTAAAACTTGAATTCGACTGTTTGATGCGGTTGGGGTTACCCAGTGGATGCTGCGTCCATCACTTACGCGGATGATGGGCGTTTGCTAAAGGAGATTTGAGGAATGAGATCGAATTCAGGTTAGCCCAGGCTTGCAAGATACTCCAGTTGTAGAGTTTTCAACATAAGGTGTTTAGCCCAAAGAAAACAACGATGATGTTGATCAAGGGCAGATTGCCTGTTATAAGACGATCTCGTGTATCAGTGGCAGGTCATCGAATTAAGTATGTCCCGCTACAGAAGTATCCAGGTGTTTCTCTTGATGAGAATCCTTGATTCAAGAAACACTTTTAATATACTACCAAAAAGGCTCGTAATGCTTTCTTAGATGTTTGGCGAGCAGTTCATCCCGATTGGGAGCTTAATTTCAGAACCAGGTGTGTTCTACATAAGGGTGTATAAGAAGCTATAATGATGTATGCTGCACCTTTCTGGGCTCATCGAATGAGGTACAAATGTTACAGGAATATTTTGTTGAAATTCCAGCGTCTCCTATTGTTATCCGTGATTGGTGCCTACAGGACTGTCTGTCGAGAGGAGGTCCTTGTTATTTGTAGTATTAAGCCCATTGATATCCTTGCGACTAAGCGCCAATTACGTTATGATGCCAATAAGGTTGACCATCTTACCTCTGAGCGCATAAAAGAAATAGACAACCGAGGTTTCCATTTATGACAGAATCAAGTGGACTGAATCGACCGATAGCCGTTACACGGATAGTATTTTTCCTGATGTGAGAAGAATGCAGATTATTAGGTGGATTTCCCCCAATTGGCATATTACTCAGTTTCTTTCTGGATATGGTGCTTTTCGAGATAGGTTGGCCAGATTTTGTTGATTAATTCAGGCTTGCATCCGGAGTGTAGGGTCTTATTTGACTGCCCTCTGTATGAAGTTGAATGTACCAAAGTAGTTAGACAGCTTGCGAGGATCAATTGTGGTTTTGATCTGAAAGTTAATCGGAAAAACGGTAGGGAATGGAACATAGTTGCTGGATTCCTGAGATTCTTAGCCCTGTGGAAGATGGTTAAAGGGATCTGATGCTGTAATAGATGTTTAAATAGAGTAGCAACCCGGTTGGTTAGGGGCCCGCCTGGGTACTTATTTCGCCAAAATAGGCGTTTTGGCATCGGGCCCCTGTTAGCCGAGATATTCGCTGTTAGGGTGAGAATGGATGTTTAGAGTACTCTATGAAGTTGCAGTGTGCGAAGGTGTAGGTATTGACCTCGATCCCGAAAGCGGATCAAATCAGAAGGAGATATATGTTTTCATTAGAAGCTTATTAAATTTGAAAAAATGTTTCTGATTTTTTAGTAAATCATGAGGACCGAGTAAACTGAATTGTAGGACAAAATTGTCGTTGATGCGATTAACACTTGTTTTGTTTTTTTTTTTAACCAACAAAACAAGGGGAGTAGTATTTATGGTGGGAATAATATTTATGGTGTTTAAATACTCAATCAAATAATGATCTTAATGCATAATCTAGTTGAAGTTAGATATGGGAAGAGTTTTTGTGTGAAACCTTAGGTGTTAAAGGAAAGCACAGGAATCGCGCTTCCACGAATCGAATAATTTGATAGATACGGGCTGTAAGTTATGGTAGGTTGGTGGACGTAGTTGGAAGAAGCCATACGAAGGCGATAGTAATACACTGTTGGATATATCTGCCGAGGCATTTGCATCTGTGGCATTCTACAGAGGCCAAACTGATGACTATGATGTGTTATCAGGTTTTGAGAGTCTAAAAGACGACCTCCGGTAAAGCTCATCAAGGCTAGGAATGGAGGGGGTGGTATGGCGATCGCAATCGTCACAAGGCGATTGTCTTCTACGCGGGTTAGGATGGAGAACAACCTTATCTCGGATCACCAATTCGGCTTTAGACGCAGGCACTCAACCGATGACCAAACCCATAGAATTTTTAATATTATCTACGATTACTTGGAAAGGAAGGAATACTGTTCAGCGGCTTTTTTAGATGTATAGCAAGCCTTTGACAAAATCTGGCTGCTTGGCTTTCTTTACAAATTAAAGTTGAGCCTGTCCTAATCACGTTACCTAGTTTTACAAAACTATTTAGGTGATCGATTTACATAGGAATTTAACTGGGAACTGTTACTGGGATCGACATTCTGTCATTGTTCCTCAAGGTTAAGTCCTGGGTCCGATTTTGTATTTGATTTTTACTGCGGACCTTCCCAGCCCAGACTATGACACAGTTGCGTCCTTTGCAGACGACACAATAATATGAACGGCTGACCGCGATGCGGCTCTGACCTCCAGAAACTACAGTCTGCTTTAGCTCTCATCGAACCCAGCTAAGCCGAATCACGTGACATTCACCATGAGGAAAGGCGATTGCTGTCGGGTATATCTATATAATTCCTTATCCCTGATGTGAGAACAGTTGGGTACCTAGGTATGCGCACTTGCGTATTACACGCTGATCGTCGTTTAGCCTGGAGAGATCACGTAAAAGAAAAGAAAAAAACAATTGAAAATGATGTTTATACGGTTATATTGGCTGCTGGGTAGGAATTCTGACTTGTCTCACTCAAATAAGTTATTGATACATAAAATATTCCTGAAATCAATATCGACTTACGGTATACGATTGTAGGGAACGAGTCGTGTCAGTAATATTAAGGTGATCCTACGATTTAAAAACAAAATCCTGAGGGTTATAACGAAGGCATCGTGATTTGCAACGAACAAGGAGATTCACTACTATCTATAGATCTCCTATGTAAGGGAGGAAATTCGGAAATGAAGCAAAATATCGCGACTTAATACACATGATAACATTTAACTGTAAACCTGCTGGATAACAGTAGGGACGTTAGACGGTTGAAAAGACTTCATGTGCTGGACCTCAGTGATTCGTGGCAAGTCTCTAGACATGAATTGTCCTTGATAAGACAAATCATATGTCATATACTATCTAGGTGTTTTGCACCAAATTATGTAATTAATTATAAAGTAATTTGGTATAGTGTGCAGATCTGTGTTTAATATTGCTGTTAGCGTTGTTACTGCTGTGTGTATAACTATCGTCGTTGTTACTATTCCATATTCTAAAAACATTGTTATCTATTGACGTTGCTACTTTCTGGCATTCTGACATTCTGAAACCGATTGTCAGGATTTGGTGTTGTCATTATTATATTATTATTGACGACTGATTTATTATTATTATTTTATTCCCTTAATAACTTCCTAACGTTAACTATTTCTTTTTCTTGTTTTTAGTCTTATTGTAACTTTTATTTTTGTTACAACTATCGACTGTTCTGTTGTTATAATTTCATGAAGTACTATTTTTAAGATTTGGTATGTATTATAATGTTTGTACCCAACCAGGGCCGTCATTGGGTGGTCTTCATTCTTGTCATAATTTCTCATTCGATTTACTTATGATTTCAAAATGTGTTTTAGGAAGCCGATTTTAAATACAGCTGATTAGGAAAAAATACACACGCGCGCGCGCGCATGAGTATATATAAAATAAATTTAATTTGTGAAGTTAGTTATACATGTTTAATTTTTTTTAAATAAATAAGTTTAAAACCTGTAAAAAAAGGAGCCGTAATATCTTTTCATATGCAGAAGTATACGGAATACTGAAGTAAGAGTTTAATACAAAATGTGTGGGTAGGAATTGTTTATGTCGTAGCGAAACCGTATTTCACCCTCGTAATTTTGAAATATGTGACTTCTGTAATATTTTATTTTATAGTAAAAGTTTTTTGTTTAAAAATTTTCTAAAATAAAAATTTGACTTTTTTGAAAAATTAGTTGTAGATATATAATGCATATACAGATAGATTTTTTTTTACTTCTTCTTAACTTAAGGTTCGTTTCTTATAGATATAAGTATAGATATTTTTGTTATATACTATTAATCATTATGAAATTTTTTCTCTAGTCAGTTGAAACAATGTACATTACAAATATCTCCTACCGAAAGGGCACATTAATTAGTTGCTTTACACTACCTGAACTAATCTTTCTTATAGATATGACAATCTGAGGTATAAGGGGAATCAGTGGCTTTTTCTGAGAGTAATGAAGTTAATTACAAATTCTTTCCTAATATTCTACAAACTAGGTCGTTTGGGTGAATACCACCTGCACTTCGAAGAGGTTAGCATGACAATGTGTACATCTTTACTTCCTTATACGAAGTAAAGGAAATTGTGATCGCGAAAAATTTACGTTTTCAGATTTCAACAGAAATATCCATTTTGACCATCCCTGAATCCATTTTGAGTTATTTTGGCGTGACGTCTGTACGTACGTATGTATGTATGTACGTGTGTGTCTGGCATAATTTAAAAACGATTAGCCGTAGGGTGTTTAAATTTTGGATTTGGGACTGTTGTAACATCTAGTTGGACACCACCTCCCCTTTTGATTGCAATCGACTGAATCAAAAGTGTCCAAAAAAGATCAAAATCCAAAAAAAATTGGATTTTGAACTTTTTTATTAACTGCAGTAATAAGCCGTCATTGAGAGCTTTTCAACGATATATCTTAAGTGGTACTTAATTTCATTGGTTCCAGAGTTATAACCGAATAAAATCTTAATTAATGAAATATTTGGATATTAACGGAAGGCACATCGGTTCGAATCAGTCTTCATCTCCTTTTATTTTAACTTTCTTTTTTTTTCTAATTTAAATACTATATTGATTTATTAATAATTATTAACCTCTCATTTAAAAAAAAAATTACGATGAGTAATAATTCAATAACAAAAAAAAAAAAATGAAATAATATCAGAAATTTTTAATGAAATAAAATTTTATGTACTTTTCATTTTAAAAAAATTTGTATATGTAATTTAATATGCGTACAAGGAAGTCATGTGTTGGCCACATCAGATTTTTGCTGTAAGGATTTCAGCTAAGTAAATAAATTTGATGTGGACACCACATGACTTCCTTATACGCCTATTAAATTACATATACACATTTTTTTAAAATGAAAAGTACATTGAGTTATGCGAGATACATACGTACAAACATACATGCGTACGTACAGATGTCACGCCAAAACTAGCCAAAATGAATTTAGGGATGGTCAAAATGGATATTTCCGTTGACATCTGAAAACCGAAATGTTTTTCAACTTTAAAGTAAAGAAGTACTTTCTTTACTTCGAACAGGTAAGTAAAAAAGGTAACTGAAAATCATTTAGTATCTCACTTTCCAGTTCTGAAATTATGAAGCTTTGGTTATTCTTTTAAAAATGAGTTTTTCGTTTTCAGAAGTAATTACATAACTTGTATCTCTTACGTCAGATTTTAGTTTATGACATCAAATAAATACATACTGAATATGTTTTTGTAACGTTCAGATAAATTAGTTTATCAGACCAGTTCCTTTTTTTGTCGTGTTCTGCAAATAAAATTACCGAAGTTTAGCTTATTAATAAATAAATATGACTGTTATATTAAATACAATTAATTAAGAGGAAAATTTTGCAAAACTAAGTTACGCGTTAATTTTGTACAAGATAACAATAATTTGCAGAGCCAATGCAATTGAAAAAAAAGAAAAGTTAATAAGCAGGTTACAATAGAGAAAATAATATTCTCGTCAACATCCCGTAAATCTATAATAGATATTAACTAAAACCATTCTAGCCTTCAGTAAATTTGATAAGGTTCTTTCTATTCTGAAAGAGAATCTGTACTACTCGTATTATATAAAGAGGAAGAAAATTTTTGTTTGTTTGGGATAAAAAAAAACTACTCGATCAATTTCAAACAAATTTTTACCCATTTTTCTTGGCATAACTGAGAAAGCTTTTAGATATATTTTCTCGAAAAATATTGAAAAAAAATATATGTACATGTAGTAGTGGAGATTTGCTGGTTTGAAGCATAATCTTTAATGGATTGAATTAATGAATTATGAACTTCACTGTGTGGGCTGGGTTTGAACTGAATGATCCGAATCAATCGAATGAATAATATTACAAAAATAATAGCATTAAATTTACGTCAAATAAAATAATACTAAATAAATTTAAAAAAATTCTGTTTAACAATAATAGGCTTCCTGTAGGGACTGCGTGGGAGACTACAGTGGTGAAGTATGCAAGCCCATGTGCGAGGCTAGACCGATCATCACCATCAACCGGTAACAAACGGGGTGCCCCTGGGACGCTATTTTGGGAGGTGCAATGGGATGTTCTTATAATAATCTCTGCAAACAATCGTCTGATTTTCAATATTCAAACGGGGTATTTGTTAATAGGTTGAAGGCTAACCTTTGCATGCATCAGTTGAACTCTCGATCTAACAGATCATGGTTATTCGGAAATACATATATATATTTATATGTAAAGTCTGTTTGTTTGTTATCGTATCACGCAAGAACCAACCCCAACCGACCGTTTACTTTCAAATTTGCAGGATACATTAGAGTTATCACAGGGATGGTTTTAAGCCATCGACCGAGGCCCTAGCTCCCTTAAAGGTTAAATATTAAAAATATTCAGTATTTCTTCGCCCCCAAGGAAAGTTGTGAATTACAGATATTCATTAAGGAAAAATACATTAATCCTTTTACTTAATTATGATATTTCTGCCACCACAGCAAAGAAATAAGTTATGAATTTTTCGTCGTCAAAGGTTTGTGTGTGTGTGTGTGCGCGCGCGCGCGCGCGCGCGCCGTGTACTTTAGTTACCATAGTTACTATTATTCTACCTTTTGTAATTTAGTTTCTTTTTCAGGTTTCTATAAAGCCTGAATACTTTAATTGTTATATCAGTATTCACCACGAGGTATTATTCTTTCATCTAACTATGAGGGTAGATGGTTATGACGACCGAAGCAAGCTCTGCGAGTGTCCAGGGCGCTGGCCCCATTGACAAATTGTGAATGGCGAGCTCTGCGGGCATTGGGTAGGTCCCTTGTTCCCGGGAAGCCTCAAAGATCCCCTGAGTTGGCTCCGGGATTCGTCTGGGCTGACCTGAGCCCTGATGGTCCAGGTTCTGGGTAGACCAGAATAAATAAATCTAGGGCCCGCTAATACGATCATATCATTCATTATAAGATAAAATATAGATACGATTAAAGTTTATATTATTAATTGTTTTATTTATTTACCTGCAAACAGGTAAATAATAGTAAATTTATTAAATAAAGAAATTATTATAAAATAATTCATAATTCAGAAAGGTTAAATGAAAATTACTTGATCCCAAATTTTATGTACACGTGAATGAACGAGAAACAAAAACTTACGGGGTTTTTTAATAGTATTATTTAAAAATTCATCGACAGATTGAAGTTGTTTCTGTAAAAGAATTTTTTTTATTTGTATTTTAAATAAATTAGTGGGAAAATTTCTCAAATGATTCGGTAATTTATAAAAAATGGCAATGGAAGCAAAATAAAACTCTTTCTTGAAAGCCGAAGTACTGTGTTGAATTAAATGAAAATAATTCTATTTTCTGGTTTGGTGAAAGTGAATATTTATTTCCTTTTTTACTTTCTTGAAGGAAAGTATGGGAATCAGTCAAAAAATTGGGTATGGGTTTTTTAATATTTCTCGACGTTTCATGATCCAGACCCCCAAAAAATAAAAATAAAAAGTGGGGGTAATTTCGTAAGTACATATGAACGTATGTTGGCGTATTTTACGCTTAATAACTTTTGACTGGATAAACCGATTTTGATTAAGTATGGCACAGTCACTCGTGTACCTTGGGGCAATTTGTTGGTTAAAGTTTGGGGCCAATGTCTCAAAGGAACAGGGTAGATAGTTTCTTTGAGGTCAATTTTCTCAAAATTTTGTAAACATAATCCTACGTTTTATAAGCTCAGTACATACCTACATGCTTATCTTACCATTTCAAAAAGAATTTGCCCTTAAATTTTCCCTTTCCCAAAAAAATAATCGAAAAACTATCTTTTTATTTATTGCGTATTTTTTTATGCCTTCCTAAGCAAAGGAGTAATGCAGTAGCCCAAAAAAATATTTTTTGTGCAATATTGGCAGGTGGAAAAGCCGATCAAAGTTTAAAAATATCGATTTTTTTATTTATCGATTAAAATATCGTTTTAAAATATATCAATTTTTTTTAATTTTTAAAATTTTTTCTTGTATTAAAATATTTTTTTTATGTTTTTCCACTATGTAAGAATAAATTATAACTAATGTCAGGAACAACGTTTTTGTCAGATTTATTTAGCAAAGATTAAACAATCGTAAATATAAACGAAAGGAAAAATTAAGACGTATAATCTTTTAAATGTCAGTCATCGTGATCTATACTTATCGGTGCTGAACAATAATCTCGAACAGCCCATTTTTGTGTCTTAAAGACTCGTTCAAACATTTTGAGGGAGCCCCGAAAGATGACTTTAGAAGAGAATATAATTTAGAAAGGTGTAATTTGTTTTTAACTAAAAATTGCATTTAAATAAATAATACATGTACTGTCAAAATTTATATTATATAACCCTCTGTGCGCTTAATAGTAAATAAAACTTTCTGTAAGAAAAAAAAGTATAACGTGATGCGTTAAAAAAAAAAAAGTTGGAAAAATTAATCTCATAATTGAAGCTTATGATTCTGTTAAATTTGTTTTTAATTATTTAACTTCATAACGGTACTTAAAATTTGGATGTAAAAATTACTACACCGTTTATGGATGCATTTTACGTCTCATTCACACCTCGGGAGTAATTAAAAAAATAATTTTTTCCGTAATGAAAACCCTAACAACATTACAAAAAATTTCATTAGCGAAATACCTTTTACTCGTCCAGTATTAGTTATAATTTTTATTTTTAAAAAGGAGTTTTAAAACTCAACTCTGGATCAATACAAAAGTGAATCCTAGTTGTTCGGATATTTTGTAATCCAAGGAAATTTGAAATCAAGTTTCTTTTGCATTAAGTATTTTTTTGTTTTTTGTCATCATATTTATTCGATAGATACTTTTTATTCCTTTCTATTTTGAGATAATTATTTAATTTCAATATTTTTACTACGTCTTCAGTTTTATATCTAAATAAATCTTTTTCATTCCTTATACTTCTGATACTGCATTTTTTGTTCGCTTTCTTCTAATGCTACATTTTTTATTAAGATGTACGTGAATTTTTTTTCAATTGTTATTTATACACGTTAACAACAGCTATGTACTTAAGCCCAGTTAAAGCAACAATCTTTGTTGCGTATAATAATAAAAAATAAATTATGTATGAATACAATTTTGTTTTTTTTTCTTAATATTCTGGTTTAAATATTACACTAAATAATAAAAAAAAATAAAACTTTTTTCAATTTTTTATCAACTTTTGACTTTAACGCCAAATAAAAAAAATCTATTACTTATTAATCCTTAATTTATCATTGACTTTAAAAAGTTGAATATACAATAATTATAAAGTATTATTTTTGAATGAACTTTTTTGAAGTCTGCTTTATTTTTTTAATAAATTTTATTTATTATTTTTTTTTAGTTTGTATAATTCTACAAAAGTGCTATCGGTATAAAAAAAAGCTCAAAAGAAATGCAAAGTTGAAAAACTTGCATCTTGATAAAACAACTAATACTCTCTGTTAAAAGATTGCTTTGAACGTAAAGGTTTTCTAAAATGCAATAATATATATATTATTGTTTTTATCCTTTGCTCAACAAATAATTTTTTTTTTTTACTTTTCACATTAAAGGACTTTTAATAGCAGAATAACTTTAGACAACATAAATTATAATGTAATACAGTCAAACCTCTCTAATTCGAATCTGAAGGGACCACTATTTTTTTCGATTTAGGGAGTTTTCTATTTAGAGAGGTAAAATAATGAAACTCAAAAATTGTACGGAAAAATGTCATAATTTAATAAAAATTTATTTTAATCTATAATAATGTACTACAGTACTAAATTACGTTAGAAAATACAAAATGTGTGTAGTATTATGTAAAAATTAAAAAAAAAAAAAATGAAATACAGTACACCTTAATTATTTCTTGAAAAAAAGTCTGTAATTTTTTTTAGTTTTCTTCTGGCAGATTTTAAATTAAGGGCATTTTCAATCTTCAGTAATGCACTAAATACACCATCTTCTACTTCGCTTGAAATTTCGAAGAATGTTCGAAGGTTATTTATTGCCGATTTCGCGTCTTTTGGTATAATTGTAATTTCTACTTGTTCCGTTTTCTCTTCTTCATCGGAATCCTTACCGATGGTTGAATGTGACACAGACGCAAGGATATCATTATCGGTCAGAGTGGCAGTAACTGCAATATCATCATCAAAATGTGCGAACAAGTCAAATGAAATTTCATCCGTACCGATGTTAAAGTTTTACAAATTACACTCCATTCTTCTTCTGAAATCGAGAAAAGGTCTACAAATTCATCTTGATTTTATACACTATTAAACTGAATTTACTGTGTTTCTGTGCTTCTTTGGAAATCGTGTACAGTATGTAAATTCTTTATTGAAAACGTTTAAAAAACGTTTTCATCAAAGAAATGATATGTATGGTAAGTCCTTAAAATTTTCGAATAAAGGAGGTGATTTAATTCGATTTAAAGAGGATTTTTCAAGGGGACAAAGTAAATATTCGATTTTGGGAGTTATTCGAATTAAGGAAGTTCGATTTAGGGAGGTTTGACTGTAAGAATTTCAATGATGGCGACAAAAAAAGAAAGACGACAAAGTGTTGAATAACGTTCTCCGAATGCCTTGGCAGATTTTTACATCAGATTCCGCTTAGATTTTTAACTACTAATGACTTAATTATTTATTTTCCTCACGGTAACGTAAGGATTCCAACGCGGGGTCATACATCAAAATCGGTTCAACCGTTGAGCTGCTACGATAGAACAAACACGATAAATACGAGTACATCTAAAATACATTACACTTTTTTTTGGGCATTCGTGTAACAATTTGAGTTCGGATTAAACTGACATTTTGCTTAGACCAAAGGACATTTTTACCTTAAAAATTATGCAGTTTTAAAGTATAATTGAAAAAAATAAAATTTTTTAGTAGAACCCCAGTTAATCGCCTGCCTAAATAACATTTTGATCATCGAAATTATACTGCAGTTAGAGAATATTTGCTAAAAAAAAATCAAAATGTTTAGTAAAATAATTTGACTTCCTTATACGACAACTACTTTATATAATAACAAACCAGATTTTTAAAACAGAAAAATATCAGAAATAATAAAAAAAATTTAATTCTAAAGTCGAATCCCATAAAACTCCCGTTTTTAAAAGTTCCCATGACGTCTTCATTAATGCTACAAAGTGTTCAAAAAGTGACGCAACCTTATCGGAAAATTAGTAATTTAAAAATAGCTGTTTAAAGTGGCCTCCATTATCCGATTTACATAACTGAAGGAGACTTTGCGTGCTCTTAAACACATGTTGTAACTTTTGTTGAGGAATTACAGAGACGTATCGTTCAATTTCGCTCTGAAATTCAGGAACAATATGAAGATGAGTTTTGTAAGCAGCATCCTTAAGGGATCCCCGCAAAAAAACGTCAGGAGATAAATAAGTCAGGAGAAGGAGATCAAGGAACCAAAATCACTTATCCATGAAAACATTGATCCAAGAAACCCATAGGGTTTCTTGGTGGCTGGGTTTACGGTTTGGCTGTATGAGCCAAACCCTAAAGCATCGTCCTGCTGAAACCACGGTTACTCTATCCGGACTGCACGTACATTATTTACAAATTGTTGTCTATCTGTTTATAGCACTCACTGTTCACTCTGCCATAAAAGATTCGCTTACATGAAATTACGCATCAAATACCCAGTTTTTGTCCGTGCAGAAGATACTCGTGGAGCTGATATGGATTTTCCATAGATCAAATGCGTGAATTCTGTACATTCACGATCCATCAAGGTGGACCCGTGCCTTGAAACCGATCATCGAGGTTTTTCCCGTCTGGCGTTACAGATGTCATGAATAACTGACAGAAAGCTACACGTTTTCCATTGTCTGCGGGTAACAACTCGTGAACAACACGAATTTTGTACGGATGCATCTTTAAACACTTGCGCGATGCCGTGTGGGCACTACCGACGGAGAGACCAGAATTGTTAGGCGTCGTACAGACTTCTTGGAAGTAACAGAATATGTAGCTTGCACGTCGATCAACGTTTTTTTGGTGTTCGTACTTTCGGTCGATCACTTTTGGCTGCATCTGCTATATTCTCTGTCTCTTTAACTTGTCGTACAGCCGCTTAGTGGAGGTCTTGTTTGGTGCAGCCGTACCGTATTTTTCTGTGAAGGCATATGGGCGTAACTGAAATATCTAATGTACCGGGAGACTATGAATATTCTCTGCTGCATTGTGTAACCCATTTTTCCTCAAATAAACCGGCAACAAAAAAAGGAAATATTCTTTCATAAGGTTGCGTCACTTTTTGAATACTGTTACATACAGTTAGGTTTTCAACAATTAAGTTTAAAAAAATTTACATTTTAAGTTCGGTTCTCATTCAGCTCTCTTGTTTTTTGGGATTTATAAGGTTTAATTATATACTTCAAAAAGTCGGCCCGATTTAGTGAAATATTATTCAACAATTCAAAAAAAACTATTATGTACATCAATGCCCGTTGTCTAATGAGGGGGGGGGGTCAAAAATTAGGCCGAAGTTGGAATATGTATTGCCAAATATCTGTACCAAATTTCGATTTGTTTTGGTCAGTGTGACAAAAACGATTTAGAAATAATGTTGAATATTTTCCATCCCAAAATCCGATCGATTTAAATTTGTTTAATTTTAAATAACTTAATAAGTACTTTCATCATACTAAAGAAACTACTTTGAGCGAAAATTTTTTGGAAGAAGCGTACAGCAAAGGCGATAGCAAAGTTGAGTTAAAACACGGATGGAAATGTCTTCCGAGGCATTTCCATCAGTAGCACATCTGACAAGAGGCCAAACTGATGACTGTGATATGTAATCAGAGTTAGAGGGTCAGTAAGATGACCTCTTGTAGAAACGAAAGAGGTGAAGTGTGGCGATTGGAATCGTCACAAGATGGGTGTCTCTCCTACGGGGATCAGATTGGTCTAAATTGTTATTAATATCTCCGGACTGGACCAACATCTATTCTTTGAAAATTATTCAAAAGATGTCTGTAAGAAATTTTGAAGATGGTCATTTTACTTATTACATATTTTACATTATATTTGTATTAATTTTACTTTCCCGTCTAGATAGCGCTATAGCAGAGCTATAATTCTAGAAGAGAAAGTATTGTAATCGATCCAGTTTGAGCATATGCGGTTTTCACCGGATTTTGACATTTTGACACCTAAGGAACGCAAAAACCAAAAAAGCGGATGGAAATTTTTCATATGTTAATGTTCATGTGTACGTGAATGTAGTCGGTGTTAGCCTCTAAATCACCTTAAATCTCCAGAACTACTGGACCGATTTCGACCAAACTTGGTCAGTTTACCATATGGCATCAGATTATACGTGGGGCATTGATATACGTGGCTACTGAGCGTAAGGAACGCTACGTTTCTAAGGTAAATAACCTGTTGACGTCAGAACGAAAGCAGGAGATCGAAGACCGGGGCCTTGCGTCTTGGCAGGTCAGGTGGGACGGATCCCCCACAGGTCGCTACATGCATGGTATATTTCTCGCAGTGTCTGATTTAGGTATGATTGGGTGGGTCTCCCCCAATCGATATAAGGATGAACAGTTTATCCCCCACTGTCAGCTCAAATTGCCCATTCAGGACCATCAGTTGATCTAACTATCTTTTCACTACATATTGGAGGCCTAAGATCTATTTATTATAGGAGCAATTAATTTTATTTCAACAATTAATATACGACCACTATTAATTTATATTAAATAAATAAAAAAATAAAAAAATGTTAAAAAAGTTAAATAATACTAAGGAATTGTTTGCATTATAGCACTAAATTTTGCACAAAACTAAAAGAAATGAGGGGAGGTAGTTTTCGCATTTTTAATTTATATTACGATATATCACACAGTTTCTCTCCGGGCATGGTACCTGTCGGGTGAGTTTAGCTAGGTTTCGTTGGGTGGATTCGAGTCAATACCCGGATTGTGGAACTGATTATATAGTGGACCACGTCCTCTACGTCTGTCCCCCAGACGAGGTCGTATCTATCTGATACCTTGCAGTATCGCCTGGCTTTTTCCAAGTGTATATTCTTCTATTCTTTACTTCGTACAAGGAAGTAAAAATAACTCAACATTTGTAAAGTTTTTTTACGTAGAATATTTTTCAGATATTCTTACACATTTGATTTATATGTAATACGTTAAAATAAACTTTAAAACTTTAAAAACGGTGTCAAATAAACGTAGTAAAAATAAATAAAAATACTTTATAATTATCACATGGTTTAAATATTAAGAATAATTACAAAAATTTGATATAATTTTAAAAAAACTAATTTGGTGTCAACAGAAAAAGTCGAAATTTAAAAAATGAAAAGAATCATTTTTATATATTCTTGTATTCTGAACTTTTTTTTTGAAGTCTTTATTTATTTATTTGTTATTGCTTTTAAGTTTTTTTTTTGTTTTTTTTATCATAGCGTGTAGACCTATAAAACTTCTGCCGATATGAAAAAAGCCATTCGCAAGAAATGCAAATGCGAGAAACCTACGTTTGTATAAAAATGGAAAAATATAAATGCAGAGAAATAACAAAAAAAAAAGCTAACTCCGTATAGGAGTTAAGCTTATTGGAATAAGAAAATATATTTTTTCCTTTTATTTTTCAACAAATTTTTTTGAATTTTAGCGTGAGAATTCTTTTCACATCAAAATAAAACCGAGTATCTTATACATCACATATAACAACCCAGTATTATGCAATGATGACGATCAAATGTTTTCAAACCATTGAAATACATAGGGTAATTTTTTGTTTTAAAATATTTTCCGTTTAAATTATATGAGAAAAGTTATTACAACACCATCTGAAAAAGAACTTCCACCCACAAGATAAAAAATCATTGAAAGTAAATCTTTAAAACACGCACGCTCGTGTTTATACGAATCTTCTTTCTTTTTCCTGTTTAGTCTCCGAAACCGCCGTAAGATAATACGTAGGATGAATGAGGATGATATGTATGAGTGTAAATGAAGTGTAGTCTTGTACTATCTCAGTTCGACCGTTCCTGAGATGTGTGGTTAATTGAAACCCAACCACCAAAGAACACCGGTATCCACGATCTAGTATTCAACTACTACTATATATTACATACGAATCGAATTTAGAAATTTATTTTTTCTTTTAATAAGTTAATAAAACAATAAAAGAGAAAAATAGTTGCTCCGTCAACTCAACTAATAAGGTGACAGTTTGAAGAACCTAGATTCGCTACGTTGATATTACATTTGTTTAAAAAATTTGTTCAAATTTCTACGTATATCTAAAATGAACTTAAAGTTTTTATTCCATAATTTTTTCCTATACTGAATTTGATATCTTCATAATCCGTACATAATATATTCTTATAATCCGAATTAAAATATTATATCTGTTATAAAAATATTATATCTGAATTATTATATTATATCTTCGTTGCACGAAGTAAAGGACGTATTGTGATCGCGAAAAATTTCAGATTTCAACGGAAATATCCATTTTGACCATCCCTGAATCCATTTTGAATAGTTTCGGCGTGACGTCTGTATGTGTCTCGCATAACTCAAAAACGATTAGTAATAGGATGTTAAAATTTTGGATTTAGGACTGTTGTAACATCTACTTATTCACCTACTCTTTTGATTGCAATAGACTAGACCAAAAGTACCCAACAAAAATACTCAAAATCCCAAAAAATTGGATTTTGGAATCTTTTCTTAACTGCAGTAATAAGCCCTCGCTGAGAGCTTTTCAACGATATATCGTAAGTGGTACTTATTTTCATCGGTTCCAGAATTATAGCCAAATAAAATTTTAATTAATAAAATATTTGGATCTTACAAGGAGAAGGGACATCGGTTCGAATCAGACTTCATCTCCTTTTTTTTAATTTAAGTATATTAATTTATTAATAATCTTTGATTGTAAAAAAATCTATACAATAAATAATAATTCAATAATAACAATAAAAAAAATATGATAAAATATCACAAGTTATTAGTGAAATAAAACTTTATGTACTTTTCTATGTCTATATAATTTAATAGGCGTACAAGTAAGTCATATGGTGTCCACATTAGTTTTTTTTTATTTGTTCGCCCGGACCACTAAGGATCACGTTTGTATAATTGTTTGGAACTTCTTTTGTTTTCCCAATATTTTTTCATTATTTCACTCTGTTGTTTTCTTCCTCAGTCCACTTTCTTTCTATACTCCTCTTATCCTTTTTCTCTGGAAACTTAAATTCTTTGATTAATTTTCTTAATTGATTTCTGTTTAAACAAGTTTCTCGCCTATTTCTTTTTCTATTATCGGCTGTACTCCGTTTAGCAAGGTTTTGGACAGAATTTTATACGGAACTGGTAGAAGTAAGATCCCTCTGTAATTATAAATATCTGTTTTATTTCCTTTTTTACGTAGTGAACGTATTAACGAGATTTTCCATTCTGTCGGGATTTTCTCTTTTTCCCAGATGACTTTAAGAATGGTTTCCGATCTGGAGGAACCTAATTCATCGTTTGCATACTTAGCATTTCTGCTACTCTAAAATCCTCTCCATCCACAACTTTTGTTATTCTTTTAAAATTTAATGATCTCTCATTTCTTTTCAATCGTGCTAATTGCTAATTTTTTCGGTACTTTTAATAAAATTAAAAGTTTCTTTGGGATCCAGGAATTTAGTAATTTTTCGAAATAATTTGCTAGACTTCTTAAATTTTCATCCTTGTTCATTATTAATTTTCCTTCTTCGTTTTTAAACTTTGTGAAGATCGGGTTAAAAATGGAAAGTTTAAACTTAAAGACTTGGTAAAATTCTCTAGTGTTATTTGTAATAAAATTTTCTTCTATTTCTCGACATTTTTTTTTCCAAAATCTCTTTTGGTTTTACAAAAAAATTAAGAGGTTTCTTTTTTAATTTTCCAATTTTTTTCCCAAATTCCTAACAAGAACTTCTTCCAAGGTGTTATTCCAACAAGCTTACTTCTTTCTTTTGGGTTGGGAAAAGGTTTCTTCTGCGGATTTAATTAATTTACTTTTCTTCTGCGGATTTAATTAATTTACTTTTCTTCTGCGGATTTAATTAATTTACTTTTAATTTTGTCCCAATTCTCTTCTTTGACTTTAGACATTTTATTGTTAAAATTTTCGATGTTTTCTTCCTTTAAATTTAATTTTTGGACATTAAATATTTTAATATTATTCAGTTTCTTAATATTTTTCATTTTTGGTAAGAATTTTAATTTAATTTGTGACAAATAACGGTCGGAATCGAAATCCGATATTCTAACTTTGAAATTAAAAATTTCTTTGGAGATTGCAACGTGATCTAATCGGAACTCTCCTAGTTCCTTGTTCGGACTCTTCTAAGTTTTCCACTTTTTTCTTAATCTTGTCGACATTAGCTTTAATCCAAAAGTTTTACAAATCGTGACCAATCTTTGACCATTTGAATTTTTATTTTTGTGTGCCGAGTACTTCCCTTTTAATTCTTGGTCTTCTACTTCTTTCCAAATTTGTGCATTAAAATATCATGAATGCAAAATGTGCATTAAAATATAATGCAAATACTAAAAAATAATAATTTGTATCATTTTTTTCTTTTTTTTAATATATGTTGCATATTTTTTTTATATAGTGTGTAAATCATATTTTTTAAATTTATTTGTTCATCTAAATTTAGTGCCAATTTCAGATAACATGTTACAATAATTCAATCGTACAGTTTCACTGCTTATGACTTAATTTTTTTCTTATCCACCCAGTGATTGTTCTTCTTTTCCTGAACTCTCCTTCTCTTTAACTTCTCTTTCCTCCTCGATCTATCTCTCTCCATCTTATTTTATTTTCTTTCTCTCTTTCTCTGTCACTCTAATAATGTATGTCTATATGTTTATCTCTCTCACACTTTGCCCTCTTCTCATGAAAGTTGGTTCTGCCTAACAAAAATCAATAAATCTGCCCTCGTGGTGTGGTATCCAGCCAGCATCACAGGCAAATTCTGCTCCCTCCTCATTCCCTCCGTACCACCCTCTCTTTCTCCCTCCTACTCTTTCCACCCTCCTACTCTTAGTAGTTCCCATTCAGCCCCCTCTACCATCCTCTTGCTCTTTCTTTCTCTCTTTCGGGAGGGAAGAGAGAAAGCTTCGGTCGGAGGTTGGGAGAAATGTTGTGCGGATGGCACGAACAGGATAACGAGAGAAGACTCTCTCTTTCTCTCTGTTGCTCTCTTTCTTTTTGCATTTCTTCCTTCTCTGTTTCTGTTTTCTCTTTGTTTCTTTTTTACGTCCTTGTGCATGAATGCGCGTTTGTATGTGAATGTGTGCCCGGCACTGTGCTGTTTTTCTCTCCCTCTGTGCTCGTATTTGTGTGTATGTGTATATGGTAAGTTTATAGTATAGGGGTTTTATGAGTATATATATATATATATATATATATATATATATACAGAACATATCTGTACAAAAATAAGTTTATAATGAAATTGACGTAATAAAATTAATTAAAATTTATTTAAATAACGTTCATTAATTAAAAATACTGTTACAACCAGATCTCGGTAAAACCTTGTTTATTCGAACTTTTGGGAACCGGATAATTGGAAAACCATTTAAATTACATCTTATTTTGTATACAATTTCATTTTTAAAACCATTTTTGGTTAAATCAGACTTAAATTAAAACAAAAAAATAATAAAATTCTTCAGTAATATCAACTTTTTTTAATATTTTAATTTCTTTTTTTAATTTTTTTAATATCAATTTTTTTTTAATATTGATACTTTTAACAAATTTACTTCAAGCTAAATCATACAAGCTAAAAAAAGAAATATTTATGTTACTTAAATTTAATCATTAAATTTTGGCGGTATAATCATTTAGATGATTTTTTTTCGTAAACATTATGCTTATTTTCTTTTATACGACCTTTTAGTCACATATGACTAAAACCGTATAAAAGAATTAAGATTCAGATTTATATATATATATATATATATATATATATACAAAATACACAAATTTATGTAGAACAATCAATTTATGTATAATAATTGTAATAAAAAAAAAGCAATTTATATATAATAATGGACACATTATTATAATAGAGTGTTTTGTCATTTAGACAAACCTTCGGATAGGAGCTCTTCATCGTTCTATATTCTCTGCTGCTATCCACCCACTTGATTCTCCAATACTCCCCCCCACCACCACGAATTGTGATGTTATCCATCAATTGATATCACTTAAAAAATCTCTCGCTTATACTTTTAATTATTTTTGCAGAGCATTTACTGGAATACACTGACGTCTTATCCAGTGCTTAGTCCATTTACTGATTTTATAATTTTTAAATTTGTTTCTTTATTGACCAACTCTATTCAGTTACTCTTTCACATCTCTAACTCAAACGCTTACAATAATTTGTTCTTCTTCCTTATTATACTAATCTTCATTCTGTATGTGTCAATTTTTATAGCAAACCTTTTGCCATTCATTTACTCAATCCTTTATCTCTACACCGACATAGTGGTTTTCTTTTCTTGTTGAGTTTCCAAAGTATTTATAACCTGTTTTAAACAAATTTGTAATCTTCCTTTAAACAGGTTACAAACACCTGTTATTTAAGCTGTTTCTATCTTTTATTTCTTGATTTTTTTATGCTTGCTTTTTTTTGTTCTTAAAAAATCACATTTTTTTCGTTTTCTTGAAAACAAAATTAAAAAAAAAAAAATTGTTCTTATTGTTGATAGTCAACTTACTTTATATTTTCAAGATAAAAACGTTTCTTTGAAAGCCTTTTAATTACGTATTATCTATTAATTAACTTAAAATATTATATATTAATTAATAGAAACCAAGCTATTAATTAAACTAACAATTTAAAATCTTCCATCGGGAACCGGATTAAACGCTTTATAACGGGTGTCTCAAAATTAATAGATTTAAATTGTGCGTCATTTATTTTCTACAAGTTTGGCGGCATTTTTCAAAGTCATATATTGTAGTAAACAAGTTACAGTTACAAGTTACAGTTAGTTGACTAACCGTCAATATACACAATACACAATATACACAATCGAGGACCGAGTGACGATCGTTATAATTCATTACAAGCATGGAGACTGTTCGCAAATTATGTGCCTGTGGAAGAAACACCCCCAAATGCAATAATTGTGGAAAGAATAGTTGAGCCTTTTTAACAAACAGGTTAGATTGGAGAAAATAAGAAAATAGGCCAACTTCAAATCAGTTCACTTGAAAGTATTTTCCTTGAATAATAAGTGAAGAGGATTGTTCCGAAACCTCGGTCTGCCATCGGTCACTACAACTGGATATTTCAAAAAGAAAAATGCAGCGTGTTCTAACGTAAGATCTGCATCTGCACCGTTCAAGATTCAGCTAATATAGATACTGTAGCCAGATGACCATTTGAAACACCGGGCATTCGTTACTGTGCTGGAGAATCTACTAGTGGGAGGACGATTTTGCTATAAAAATACTCATCTTTAGCAATTTCTACCTTAATGAATAAACCAACAAGCAAAATTGTCGCATATGGGACTTTAAAAATCCTCGGATCATTCATAAACAGCCTATACATACTCTACGAGTGACAGTTTATGCGGATTTCATGCTGGTGAACTATTGGACGTCATTTTCTTTTTGAAAATGAAGCCTGAAACGATTGCGTTTCAGGCTCATATTTTTTTACAAAAATAATTGAAAGCAGAATATGGTAGAGTTATCAACGACATTAAGATACAGTGAGACAAAAAAGTGATCCAGAATTTTGGAAATAAAGATGTGACAGCTGTCACATCTTAAAATGTCTTGTGGAAAACATTTTCCAGATATGTTATTCCACATTTAAGGACAATGTTTACCTTTTTAAATGATGTTATAAGTTTTCCAACTTTTTTTCTGTTTACCCTCCGGACCCATCGTAAGGTATTACTTCAGAGGATGATATATATGAATGTAAATAAAGTGTAGTCTTGTACAATTTAAGTCGAGAGTTCAAATAAAGGTTAAAATAAGGTTCAAATCCTAGTAAAGGCGGTTTTTGTTAGAATTTGTTTGTTTTTATATTAGAATATTTTGTATAATTCAGAGAGACTTAAAGGTTTTAGTTGCTTTCTGCGGATTGCTTATGGATTTACCTGTGGTTGCTTATGGATTTGAATACTAGATCGTGGATACCGGTATTCTTTGGTGGTTGGGTTTCAATCAACCACACATCTCAGGAATGGTCGTCTTGAGACTGTACAAGACTACACTTCATTTACATTCATACATATCATCATCATTCATCCTCTGAAGTAATACTTCAGATACTAGGTGGTTCCGGCTAAACAGAAAAAGAAAGAAGGTTGACCATTCCTGAGGTGTGTGGTTAATTGAAACCCAACCATCAAAGAACATCAGTATCCACGATCTAGTATTCAAATCCATATAAAAGTAATTGCCTTTAATAGGATTTAAACCTTAGAACTCAGAACTTCGAAATCAGCTGATTTGCAATGACGAGTTCATCGCTAGACCAACCCGTTGGGTTAATTTTCCCAACTAATAAATAAATAAAATTATTTATTCTTCTGGATATTTTCATAAGCAAAACAATTCTGAAAATGGGTGTTTTTTTGCCGCATTTATTTAATTACATAAGCACACAGTCCTTGTTCAGTAATTTTCTTCCTCCATTCGGGTAAAAATTTCCGATTACCGAGGGATTGTAGACATAATGGATATCTGCTGGCTGAAAGTAGCCTTTATGGACTTTTCAACCTGGAGAGGAAAACTTTCCTGCTGGTATATTTGTTTGCGACTCTCTGAAGATGGATGGTCCTTTCATTTCCACTTCCCTTTTATATCCTCGGTTCTGCGATTTAGCTTTGATTCTTCTCGGCCGTAGGAAAAAGCTAACACCGGTAGAGGCAGTGTATTCTTCATGCGATCTAATTGGGAGGTTGCATATGGAACGATCCGAGGACCTGATTCTTAGTCGGTAGTTTTAGTTTTCGTGGCATTTCTCCCGCCACCACCCTATTCGGTCGCTCTAATGCATAAGACCGAATGTCTGTGCCACAAACGGCTACTGATCCTCTAAACCAGTAATTCTTAACCTTTTAAGTGAGCCGCACCCCATTGAATCTGAAAAAAGGTCTCCACACCCCATAGAAAAATACATTTCGATTTTTAGGTTTAGATAAACACGTTTTTTTGTGAAATTTCTATGTTAATGTTTAATTTGGCTCGACTAATTTCGTTTATTTTCAAACATTTCAGTTGCGAAATTCTTCGATATTTTTTTTTTGAACGCATACCCTAATTTTATATGAACTTCAAACCTTGTATAACACGGATTTGTATTACACGACAGTTTGGTGGAACCATATAACTGTGTTATACGAGACTCGGGTGTATTATTTTAAATTAGTTAGAAAAATTCTTATATTTGTATTATCGATGTATCCTATTTGGGCTTGAATCACTGATCAATACGAATGTATTAAATAGGTAAGTAATGTAAATAATCGGGTGTTTAAATGCGTACACGTGTCCGTCTCAAGAGGTTTTTCAACAAACTGGCGATGACGCAGAAACAGTAATAGACTCAGGTAGAGAGTAAAGGAGTGGGAGCAGACGCAGCCAAATCTACCTAACCGTTTTTAAACAAAAAACAATTGGTTGATGTCATCGAAAATTCAAATACATACTTTTCAAATATTGCAAAAATAATATATGTAAATTGTTAGAGGCTTCTCCCGGTTAAGAATCACTGCTCTAAACAATTTAGCGACCAGTGTCCTAAATAGCTCCTAGAGCTTACCTAACAGCGTGAGAGGACTAAGCACGGTCCCATACACCACCGGCTTACGTGTCCCAACCGCTGACTTGTCATATATTTACTAAAATGGGTATACGCACCCCGTCAATTACTAAAAATATATATGACATCAATAAATTCAAATTTACTTCATCTAGACAGCAATTCGCTGTCCAGGTTGCTGAATGCTAGAGAGTACCTTTCCACCAAATTTAAGCGCATGGAGCCTTAATTGGCTGGTGGTCAGCCATATATCTCTAGGTTAGCTTCCGACAGTGAGGTAGGAGTCTTTCCCTTATCCAAACTACTGATGTCGGTTGAACATAGCAACCGCATCAAGGAACTCCCACGCAGTCCGACAATGCGGCTCTCGCCACATTGACTCGCCGCTTGTGAGTGGCTAATTTTCCCCTTGACCTCTAAGTTCCAGGGTGGCCCGATAGGACTATATCCAGTACAACTCCGTTGTACATATATACAATGTATATATATCGTACAACGGAGTTGTACGATAAGACTATATCTAGTGATTAATGTACTTATCAGGACCTTCAAAATCTTCCTACAATTCAAATAGAAATTAACATAAAGCATGTTAAAACAGAAACAACGATATCAGTTTTAAATATATAACATCAAGATTCTTAATGTCTAGTTACAGAAAAGATCATTACGTTTTCTCAATTCTTTTAAATAATTATAAAAAAATGTAAAAATTACTGAAATTATGGGAGCAGTAACTTACTTTTGCTCGTACGAGTATGTAATCGTATTGCATGAGCTACTATTTATACAACATATATATACACACACACACACACACATATATTATTATTATTATTATTATTAAAGTTATAAAATGGTATGTGAAATCATCACAATAATGATTTGAAATAATGACCTTGGGAACGAACCAACCGGTGGATCGTGATGGAAGTAGAAGCAGAGTAGCTGTATGTATGTGTGTTAGTGTGTAGAGATCTAACAGTGCCACAATTCCAACCAGTTTTATAAGTAATTTACTTTTAACTCGAGGTTTCCAAAATTCAACCTTAAGTCGTTTTAATATAAAGCTGATATTTTTATCAATAATGTCTCTGGTATTCTGGGCAATTACAAAGCAAACAAACAAACTTTTCATCAATAACACAAAGCACAACACCTCAACTATCCTGATCGCCTCCATCGTTTTTATTTTTTTGTTTTTGTTTGTGTTCCCACCGAGTTGTTTCACATTGTTTCTTAGATAAAGTAATTATGTTGATATTCTGAAATTGAATAAAGAATACTGAATGACTCATATTCAAAAAGTTAATAGTAGTAAAACTTTTGAGATTTGAATTACTTAGTTGTATTTTTACAAATATTTATAATTATTAATTATTTGTTAACATGTTTTTTTTTTTTAATGATAAAACTGGAAACATCGAAATTTTAATTTCATTTACTTTAAATGTTAGAAATTTACACATAAAAACAAAATATTTAAACAGAACAACGGGTTGAACTGTAATACTTTAAACTTGAAGAAATTTTGTTTTAGAATCAAATCTATCTCCTTATCTTTTTTTTTACATTTGTTTAGTTTTTTGATGAACCTTGCCTATCCTTTTTAATTCACCTTCTAGAGAGTTTTCAAGGAAAACAAGTTGAATGTTTGTATTATAAAAAAAAACCTGACTCCAAATAAAATTCCACATTTTATTGAATTTTTAAAAAAAATTACATCAATACGCATATATTGAAAGAGTAAATAAGCTGTTACTAGAGTATGAGTATCTATTGATGAGTTCCGTGTCATCCGCCTGCGCGCAAGTTTTACGTCGATAATTCAATAACTAAAAATCTCAGAGCTTGATATTACCGGCAGAAAAAAAAAATAGAAAAAGTATTATCCTTTGTCTCTCTGGTCGCATTTTTGGATATTTTAATATCAGATCGGTTCAGCTGTTTGGATTTTAGAGATGATCTAATTAACATATAACCTGAATATGTAGATATATTGACTTTTAAAATCGCATACTTTCATTTGCGTAACGTAGGCAATTAAGAATAATATTAATTAGAAATCTTTTAGTACAAGGTAGATTGTCAGATTCATTTCATTTAGAACGATTAGCGCATTTAGTAATGAAAAGAAAAATGGTCAGATATACTTAAAAACAAAGAGAAATAAGTTTAGAATGTGTAAAAAGTAATTATAACAAATGATGCAATAAATTTACTTAGAATGAAAACGAATGGGAAAAAATCGAATCAATTGAATTTTGTCTGATGAGAAAAACATTTGCATTGATAAGATACTAGAACCCTATTTTTATTTTTTTTATTTTTTATTTTTAAGTATAAATATTATATTTTTATTAATTTTGTAAATATTTCAAACAAATTAATATTTAAATTTCAAAAATGATGACTTTTATTAGACTGTCTTTTTATTAAAGCCCTCTAAACTTCGATAATTTTTTTAAAACAATTAAAGGGATTTACAGTAATGAAAACTTACTCAAAATAATTAGAATATTGTAAAAAAGTAAATTATTATTTTTTTTAATTTTCTTATACGTGTTTGCACCTCACTCTTTGGGGCATTCATCACGCATAAAAAAAAATTGGCAATTACATCAAATTTTTAATTTGAAGTTGACTTTCACATAATCTTACATATCACCATCAAAGCTTGTTCTCAAATCCATTCTGAGATACCGTCATAAAATTGTTTTTTACCTTTTAGTGGGTTTAATTTAAGAATGGCGTTATAATATTTTTTAAATTATTTTCTATTTATTTATGTGATTGTTTTTCTTCGTAAAATAATGAACTATTACCAAAGCGTAGGCACCGGAATGTAACGATCGCTAGCGGAAAATCCCGATTCGTTAATATCAATTTCTAGAATTAAATTTCTAATTTAACATTCGTTATATCAATTTTCACCACTCAAAAAAAAAATATTTTTACACAAGAGGTAATCAATTTTGGACGCCTAATAATCACATTCCGAGACGTCGCCCGTAGGGCAACCCGCCCTGAGCGCCGAGCTGCGGAGACGTGCCTACGGCACGCCCTGCAGCAAGTATTTCTACAATGGATCGAACAATTTAAATAAGACGGAGCAAGTGTCGCTTATTTGAATCGTTCAGGAAGACCGGTGGAAGTTTCAATTGACTCTGCAAAATCACATTAATGATCTTATAGACGCATATAAATTTGGCAAATTGCTGAAATTTTTAGTGCAAGTATTGACTGGCTGTTCCATTATCTATGATAAGCTGAGTTACCGCAAAATGTTTTCAAGATGGTTACCGAGACGGTATACTCAAAATTACAGCGACACTCAAATTCACACTTGTATTAAACGTCGGGTTTTAGCGGAAGGTAGTACTTTTTTTAGATCGCATTATAATTTGTGATAAATCTTGGATTCATCATTTTGAGCCGGAATCCAAAGTATGGAATTAAAAAGTCTTGTTCCCCCCCGCAAGGAAAAATTCAAAATTTACGCGTAAACCGGAAAAGTGATGTTAACAATGTTTATGAACTATAAAACTCAAATTTATAGCGATTATTTTGAAGAACAGCAAATAATCGACAGGGAATACTATTCTGACATGCTAGAAAATAGAGTAAAAACTTCAAGAACTAGAAGAAACGTGCCGGTTCTCTTTCAAAAGTGATAATTCTTCCCCATGATAACGTCCGCTCCAGTACCGTTCAAAAGACGTGACAAGATACTTAAAAGTTTAATCGGAATCGCACCAACAGTCCCGTACTCATACCACCACGTTTTTTTTTTTTTTTTTGTTTGGTCTCTCAAAGAGGTTTTACAGGCACCGATTTCGGCAACAATGAATGCGTCAAGAATGCAGTACAAGAACGGCTCAGACCACAGGGTGATCAATTCTTTATTACTGGAATAAAAAAGCTCACAGAAAAATTGGACAAGTGTCTAAATGTAGCCGCGGATATTTTTGAAATTTAACATTAATTTTATTATCGATGAATAAATAAAAGTTTTTCTACAATCACTAGTCTCTTTAATTATTAAATGACCCTCGTAATAACAGAGTATTTAATAGTTATTATGAATATTTTAATAATAAATTTAGTGATTATTATATTTTTAAACATATTGCAGTATTACATCACTTAAAACTGGGATAGTACATCGCTGTTTTATTTGTGGAATTAATTTGTATACTTTTTTTAGGAATTTTATCAAAATAAATTCTTCAGAAATTGAAGTTACCATTTTTATAAATTTGCCCGACCGTTTCTCACTGACATAATGCATCTTAATCAGCACAAGAATTAAACCGAAATAACCTTACCGAAATTACTTTATCTACCGATTGTGTTGTTTTTTTATTAGTGTCATATTCAAAATAGTGATCGAACAGATGTGATTTTATATTTTAGAGTGAGACTCTTCATAAACTGTTTTACGTAATTGCAATAAGTTAAATCGCTTTTTATAAGAAAACTATGTTCTTATTAAATTAATGAAACCAGTCGTTCTTGAAATTTAAGATTATTAAATCTAGTAAAGAAAACACAAAAAAAAGAGAAAGAATAAAAAGGAGTTAAACCTATACCATAAAAGTAAGGTACCAGTCCGCCCACATCCCTGAGGGAGATCAGAGCACTTTCATCCAGAACAGAGGGAATATATTATTGATTAACTATTTTAAGTTGACTTAAACACATACTAGAATAAAATTGTTTTTCCTCCAGAAATTTGAACAGTCATTCAAGAATAAGATCAAACATCCTAAAACAATACCCATCTCTGAAATAATATGGCATTACCCCATATCCAGTTGAACCAATCAGCCAGATTCCTCCCTGAAGGTTAAGATCAAGTATGTTCCGATTCATAGGTACTGTAGCCGCCACGTAGCGGCGTACTTGGATGATCTGCCCGCACGTCACTGCTATATTGTTGTTCTCTAAAATATTGGCACATCGTAGTCATCTCTTAGTAGCATAAACATGTTGCAGCTGTTGTTTATGAAGCAATGTATTTTTTTGTGTTTATAGTATTAATAAAGTGATATGTTTCAAATACAAAATAATTATTTTTATTTTATTTTTGTTTCTCTTTTGCTTTTTTATGTATGTAAAAATCATTTCTGTGGTTCTGCCTCTCAGTACGGTTCTTTTACATAGTTCTGTTACATAGTCGATTAATGTACGATACGATATTTTGTAAAACGTTGTTATCGTGGTTTACGGTTTTACTTTTTAAAGTAGTCCGTTCACTTGCGAATAGTTATGGCTGAATTTAAGTCTGCTGAAGACGGACGCGCGAAATTTTAAACAAAGTATATGATTTCATGAAGAAAGAATCTTTAGCTGTAGGAAAATTAAAAAAATGATAAGCATTTAATCGCTATATAGAAGTGTGAAGAGAGAACTGCAGCTGTCTGTGGCGTTTCCAGGACTCAGGTTCAAAGTCTGAGAAAAGAAAAAATAGAACTTCTTCGATCCGAAGGACCAGAATGTCCAAAAAGAAAAATAAAGTTCTAAACCGGTTACCGGGTTAGATGATTTTGATAAAGGTGTGGTTAGGCGAACTGTTAATGAATTTCACTCAAAGACAGGAAAGCTGACAACAGTTAACAAACACTGTAAAGAATTGAAAATTAAAATTAATTTTAACGGCAGTGAAACTAGTTTAAGGCATTAGGTTTTAAGTGGCGCAAAACAGAAAACAAACGGAAAATTTTAGTTGGAAAACATGATATTTGACAGAAAAATATTTCATATTTGCTGGCAATCAGTGATTTTACAAAATGTAACCGGGCGATCGTATACTTAAATGAATCCTATGTTTTATCAGCTCATTCAACGACAAAATCATGGGCTGACAACAGCGGTGCAGAACTTAATTTACCAATAAATAAAGGTGAACCTTAATTATAATTCATACCGGAGTAAAACGGGCTTTATTTCAAACTCATTGTTAACTTGGACAGCCAAATCAAAAAGTGGCGATTTCCATGATAGCATGGATACTAAAAAATATTTGAAATGTACTGAAGAAAAATTAGTTCCTAACCTTCCTTCTGAATTTGTAGTGGTTATTGACAATTCTCCGTATCATAATGCTCTTCCTGAAAAACTTCCAGTGTCATCAAGCAAGAAACAGAACATGAATGTTTGGCTACAAAAATATCATATTCCATTTTGATCTCAAATACTTAAACCACAATCGTATGAATTAATTAAGTTGAACAAAAGTAACAGAAATCGATACTTTTCTAGAAAAGTATCTTATTTTTGACTTATTGGAAAGAAGTGGACATTAAGTTCTGCCACTTCCACTTTACCGTCCTGATTTAAATTCATACCATCTGAGATGGTATGGTCAGACGTAAAACGAGATGTTGCGAACCATAACTCAACGTTTAAGATATCAGAATGCAGAAACTGTGTGAAGATAAAATGAATTCGATGAGCGACGAACACTGGAAACTTTACTGTGAAAAGATTAAAAAAAACTCGAAGGTAAATATTGGAGCCAAGACTCGTTGATAGATTCTCTGACATAATCTTTCATTGTCTCTTTATATAGTGAAAGTGATAGTAGTGACATTTACACTGAAGATAGTGAGGAAAGCGTTCTAGGAGAGGAATTAAACTAATAATTTGTTTTCCAGTAAGTAATTAAAGTCATAGTAATAACCATCTATCGCAAAATTTATCGTATAGTTAGTAATAGATAATATTTTGTCATCCGTTATTACATTTTACAATGTACAGTACAGAATTAGCCGACTGTATTTAATTTCTAAATTGTTGCATTCATTTTTTTAAAAATAGAACATTTATTTGGTAAAGGGGATTACTAAGAGCGAAGAACATGTTTTTACTTTGGGTAGTACTCGTGAACACTTCAAGCTCGCCGTTACGTGGCAGCAACTGTATATCTACGTAAAAATCTCAACAAAAAAAAAGAAAAACAATATCACCTGAGCGGAGCCCTTGCAGGGCATTTTAAACAAGACTTCCTAGTTTTTAAATAGTGAAAGAATGGTGTTCTGGACTTAAATACGGTAGCCAACGTAAGAGAAGTACCATTTCTCCAAAAATCATTAATTCTACTTAATTAACAACGCAACAATAGTTTCTGTTTTTGATAAGTAGGAAAGGAAATAAAATACCGCCTTCCATCCTTTTCTTCTTAATTCTTCAGTCATAAACATTGATGTTTATAAATATTACACAAAGAAGAACGTTCACATATTTGTACAATATAAATTCGTGATATTCAACCACAATGTTAATTATTATCGCTACTGTATCGTGAGAAGGGAGATCCTATAACTTACATGTAATACAAAATTCTGATTGAAGGTATATTTAAACGTTATTTAATTCCAAATTAATAAAATTATAATTTCATAAAAATCTAAACAGGGTTTTTACTTGATGAATTTAAAAATATATTACAAAGAAGTTCGTTTAGTACAGTCAATTTGTATTTTTATTTGAAAATCCTTACCGACCGATTGATGTTTTTTCCATATGTTAGGGGTGATGAGGGCAGCTTAACTCCAGATTTTTAACATCCCCCATCCATAGATTTTTGAAAAACTCAAAAAGTTTTTGAAATGCGCTTTTCTCTGAATCTATGCATTTTAGAGAAAAGTTTTTGAAACAAAAAATGTAGAAGACATTCTCCTCTACAATTAATGTCTGTAAAGTTAAGCCGTATAATTTGAAATTGAAATACTAGGTGGCGCTGAAGTTGTAAAAAAACCTGTTTTTTCGGTTTTTTCACCGGAAAAAATTGTTTTTCGTCTGTATTGCATTTGAAAAAGTTGTTAATCTCAAAAAAACAGACAACTTTTATTTAAACAATTTTCTTGTACGACTTACCGTTTTGGAGCTGTAGCTTGTGAAAGTGTGAAAATGTTGTTAATTGGGCACGTGTTCGAAACCGGTCTACTCGTTTACAACGTTTTTTTACAACTTCAGCCCCACCTAGTATTTAAATTTCAAATTATACGGCATAACTTGAAACACATTAATTGTAGAGGAGAATGTCCTCTACATTTTTTGTTTTCAAAACTTTTCTCTAAAATGCATAGATTCAGAGAAAAAAGCATTTCAAAAACTTTTTGAGTTTTCGAGTTTTTCAAAAATTTATGGGAGGGGGATGTTAATAATCTGGATTTAAGCTTCCCTCATCACCCCTAACGCATGGACAAAAGATCAATCGGTAGGGGTTTCAAATACAGCCTATTTTGATGACAAATTGCCTGTACTAGTTGATATATAAGTCAAAAAGAACTCATACTATTATTACACCTAAAATTATCTATAAAAAAAGTTCGCAAAAATAATCACTGTAGACAAACAACGCGGATTTGTTATATTACTGTAAGACTGTTTTAAATATTTCCGTTCTCATTACTGTGGGATTTCTAGCAGGAGAAATCTATAATTGCCCAGAAAGCAATTTTTCTTTACAATACATAAGTGGGAAGAACTTATATACGAAATGCGAGTGTGACTGAGATTCAGAATGAATGAAATAGATACTGCAACAGAATGTATACATGCGCAATGAGTAATGTGATACAAATTTCTTTGATTAGGTCGGCTATGTAATAACACCAAAATATATACATTTTTTTTTTTAATAAGCAGAAAGAAACTTCTTTCATTATTGTGTAGCAATTGTACATTTTAATAATACTGTTGTATTTAGTGGTTAAATACACACTCCTATCAGAAGAAAATAAATTTAAATGTTAATTTTATTCTATTTTTTAATGTTGCAGATTAATTTCCTCATAAAATAATCTTGTTTTTTATTATATTTTCATATTTTGAGCAACTATGAGTAAAGCGCGCGCGCTGAGTGATATAGTTTTGTTAGGTAAACGTTAATCAACTATTCTTCGAAACATGTACGAATTAATGAAATTATTACTTTTGTCACAGAGGTTTTTTATGATTAATAAACCATATAAGCTTCGAAGCATGTGCAAGGGAATATTAAATGGAAATTTCGTAACGTATGAAAAATTCCCTGCCGGGATTCCAACAGGGATTTCCAGATGAAAGGCTGAGACGCTACCACTCTGCCGCGGAAATTTTTGTCACCGAATGTTCAAATTTTGAAAATTTGCATTAGTTTTGTTTTTTAATTAATTAATTTTAATTAAAATTGTTTAAGCTCTACCAGAACACGTTACGTTTATTCTTTTGAATTAAATTTACTTAAAATACAGTACTATTATTAATTAAATTGAAGTTAATATTATTATTTCGTTTATTGTTAAAATTTATTGGTAAATTCATACGTATTATTTAATTTATTTCAATTCAATCTCATTTTTTTTTTACATTAATTCAAATTGATTGAATTGTGTAAATGAGAAAACTACTGAGGCAAATAGTTACGTAATTGTTACCCCTGTGACAAAAGTAATATCATTCAAGATACTATGAATCTTATCGTGTTACTATTGAATCTTAAAATCCACCAAATAAGAACATGTTGATGTTTAACGCGTTATTAGACATACATTAGGAAGAAAAAATTAAAATGATTGATTTGTGGAAATTATTACTAAGCAAACTTTTGACCGCATCACAGCAAAGTTCTAGATCCCGATGATAAAATAAGTATTTAGAAGAAATAACGAGGAAGCAACTTTGTTTGATCTATTTTTAATTTATAATTTTTAAGAGATTTTATGATAATTTTTATTTACAGATAAAAAGGAAAAACGTATCAACAAATTTTACAAAAAAATAAATCGTTCATCAAAATCTTTTAACAATATGTTTTTACTTTTAAACTTTGTTTTATTTATAACCCCAACTGTAAGGTACTTTAAAATATAATGATTTACGGAACGGAACGCAGTGACAGCGGTAGATTTATATACCTCCCTACTAATCCCAATACCTGGACAAAAGTCCGATAAAAGTTTTCTTTTATCGGGCGAGTAATTATTGATTTAATGGCAGTTATATTTGTTTTGTTTTATTTATGGACAGAATTATTTGCTGCGTCCCGTTCGTTTGACCGGAGCTAACCTTGGGAGACTAGCCGCGTATGAGCTTCGTTCTCCCGGTAACATTCCCCTTGAGTCCGTCCACTGAAGTCCTTTCGGTGCTAGCAGGAATACTGAAGTCCTTTCAGTGCTGAGCTTTCCGGCCTAGCAGGAATGCGCCTTTCTTGGACCTGAGTGTTTTGAGAATGCAATGCGCTCCCCATTCCGGAAAGAGCCGCATGTACTAGCTGTGACATAATTGTAAGATTTAGGAAATGAGAAAAAATTGGTTGGTGAAACAAAATTAGGAAACTTTATTCAATTTGGTGATGATTTACTAATTGGTATTTAATGCCAACGGTCTAGACGTCTTAGCATGAGATAAAAATCAAAACTAAAAACGACACAATCATATTCAGTATGAGTTTATGCCAGTCATA
The DNA here is from genome assembly GCF_047948215.1 of Lycorma delicatula. Classification (NCBI taxonomy): domain Eukaryota; kingdom Metazoa; phylum Arthropoda; class Insecta; order Hemiptera; family Fulgoridae; genus Lycorma; species Lycorma delicatula. The sequence goes on from NC_134459.1 coordinate 22,508,138, forward strand.
CTAGAAAAAGTAAGGAGTAAAGTACGAGGGATATCTCTGAAGTAAAGACCGATGGGAAATTTCTCTCCCTTAAGGTTGGTGAACTTGTGTCGTTCATGGCCACGCTAGTAATGTACACACTCCATTGTTGTCTGTAAGTTGTCGCATTTTAATATCTTTGATTACGTGTGAGTTATTACGTTTTCAAAATGAATAGGAAAATCGATGTTGCCGCCGACTATGAAACAGGTAATCATATGTTTTTTAAACCATTAAACATTAAGCCGGCTGAAATTAATAGGCAGTTGGTTACTGTGTATGGTGATAATGTAATGAATGAAAGAAACGTCCGAAAATGGTGTGAAAGGTTTGAAAATAACAGAATTAATGTGCACGATGAAGAACGTTCGCGGAGGCCCTCGATAATAACCGAGTCGATGTTGAAACGCGTCGATGATGAAATCAAAAAAGATCCTCGCTTAACGATTTCCGACGCGGTCCTTCTTTTTCCTGATGTTTCAAGAGCTGTTATCGGTCGCATTGTATAGGCTTCAGAAAGATTTGTGCACTCGGGTGCCGCACGTCTTAACGAAAAGTCACAAAAAAATCCGAATTGGGGGTCTGCTCTGGAATTTTTTGATGCGCTACACAGAAGAAAGTGATGAAAAAGAACAATCTGATCGATCGTTACCGGCGAAATTAAATCATTACCGACGATAAAACATGGATTTCGTATTACACGCCAGAAAGAAAACGGCTTTCTAATTTAAAACTGTAATGCAATAATTTATGATAAAGTAATAATTTTTGTGATTTAATAATAAAGATAAGAATCCTGTTTTAGGAGTTACCATCAATTTACAATTAAAACATTAAAGAATATTAAAGATATATAAATTAGGACAGAAGTGGCTGAGTAGATATTTAACAATTACTAAAGATTATAGAAATATTATAGGGAGGGAAAATTCAGTTTGTCATTAGAAGTCAAAAGGTGATTAACGAAAGCCATAAGCTTTATGCTTCCCTAGGATAACTTGTCAATTTTAGTCACAATTGAATGAAAAAAGAACTCAACGTTTCCATACTGAATGAGCCAGCGCTCAAGTGAAATTCTGAACGAGTTTAAACCTAGACTATTTTTCACACAATTTGGCAAAAGATTATAAATATTTGGTGCCATGTTAAGTGAAAAATCTACGAAAACACTCCTTCCGGGGTCTAGGAAGTACAAAATTACCCTTTCTTCGCATATTTCAGTCAATTAGTCCATACTTAAGACCCTTACCTTCACTCCTAAAAAAGAACCGTTGCTTAAACAAATATAAATGCCTCAAAGGGAGCAAGTTCAAGATACCAAAAAACGGTAATGATTTTGTCCTAGCAGCTGTTCTATATATACGTGTAAGATGTTTCTGGCCTATCACTATAGGTTGGATTTTATTAAAATACGCATCACCCCAACACTCAACTCCATATCTTAAACGAGATTCAACCAAAGCCAAGTAAAGCATTTTTAGAACACCAGTCGGGCGGAAATTCCGAAGATAATAAAACTTTCTCACGTAACATAATGTTTCATTCTTTAGACTAAGAATATGTTTTTCCCATGAAGGATTGCAATCAATAGTTTTATCCCTAGATATTTCATACTATCGACTTGACCAATACTATCGAAAATTCACTCAGCTATTCTAGAACAAGTGAGATTATAATATCTAACATGTGAGTTGCTAGTTTTCTCACTCTTTAACTGGAAGATTATTTATTTGAATTTAGATATATTTTACGTAATTCCGTTTGCGGTTAAACACAACCTAATTTTAAATAAGTCCTCTTTGATAGATTTCAAAACTCGGTCAAAGCTTTTTTCTCTCTATATATAAAAATGAATGTTTGTCTGTCTGTATGTCTCTTATGCCTTCCTAAACCGTTCATCCGATTGCAATTAAACTTTGGTAAGTTGTTGTGTGCACGCCCGCGAAGGTTTCTGAATTAGTTTGGACCCGCTAGATGGCGCTAGGGTTGAGATATTTGGAAAAATTGTATTATCGTACGATTAGGTTCATATTCAGAATATATGTGAAAAGACAAATTTTTGCAAAAAACTATTACCGCTAGGTGACGCCGGTGTCGAAATATTTACGAAACAAACAAATATACAAACAGACTTTCTTCTTTTATATATATATAAAAGGTAATGTTTGTATGCATGTCCGCTATAAACTAAAAACTACTGGACGGATTTACATCCCGGAAAAAGGGAAAAATCAGAAAAGGGAGATAGGGAAAAAGGTAAATAGGGGAAAAGTGAAGAAGAGAAAAAGGAAAATAGGGAAAAAGGGAAAAAGGGGAAAAGTGAAGAAGAGAAAAAGGAAAATAGGTAAAAAGGGAAAAAGGGGAAAAGTGAAGAAGGAAAAAGGGAAATACGTACAAAGGGGAAAAAGAGATAAAGTGACAGGTTAAATTTTGTGATGTTCCGTAATGTTCATTTTTTTAATGTTTTATCAAACTTTCAATTGTGTTCATTTAATATATATACATATTAAAGTGTAATATATATATATATATTAAAGCTTTGAGTGTATATATATATATATACACTCAAAGCTAGCAATAGCGAAGCATTGCTGGGTCTGCTAGTTTCTCTATAAAAAAGGGCTGTATCATCTGCATATGAAGTTAGATAACCTTGAAATTTGCCAAAACAGAAGTCGTTAATATAAATTAAGAATAGAATTGCGCTCAAAACTGACCCTTAAAGTACATACCAAACATAAATATGTGGTTAATTGAAATCCAGCCATCAAAGGATACCGGTATCCACGATCCTTATTCATCCTTATGAGAATATTCATCCTTATAAAAGAAACTGCCTTTACTTAGAGTTGAACATTAGAACTCTCGACTTCGAAATCAGCTCATTTGCGATGACAAGTTCACCACTAGACCAACCCGGTGGGTTAAACTGTTAATATTACTGAGGTGTTTATTTTTTAGTTTTCAATCGACTTAAAAGATTCGTAATTTAACGGAAAGGATTAAAAAGTATTAAATTTTACCTTTTAATACATTTTTAAAGTCGGTTTTATTTATATATAAGAAAATTGTTCCGTCTCGATACGGATAAATAAAAACAAAAATGTAGTTTACTAATACTTTAAGCGACCCGATTCCATTAATATAAATGAATGATTTGTAGCCTAACTGCAATTCTTGACTTCTAATTTTGCATTTGTTTATTTATATTAATTTCGTTACTTTAATTATAATTAATCAGTTCACATAAACCTTCATGTTTTTATTTTCAAGATTTCTTTTTCGTGTTTAAAGGAAAAAATAAACGTAATAATTATTTATAAATAAGTTTTTGTTTTCATTAATGTTAATAATATGATTTTAAAACAGCCTTGCATAGATAAAAACAGGATAAATGTAAATTCAATATGAGAGTCATACGCGATTAATTAAGATCAGAAGAAATGAATGAACGTATGTATGTCACAAGTAATGAAATATTATACTGCAACCAGTTTTTATCGTTTAACCGGTGGTGTATAACAAGTTGGGTTATAGGAAATTATGTTATTCATCAACATTAGCATTTGTTGTCGGTCAAGTTTTGTAATCGCTTTCGTAATATGTAAATGATACTATTATACTAATGTAATAATGTCAATTAGGATAAATAAATAAATTAATTAATTGTTGTTGTTAAATAATTTATTACATGTTTTGTTTCACTAGTCGCTCTTATAAAACTAAAATTATCTCTAGAACTGAGGATAATATTTATTTTTTACATTCAAGGTCATGCACACGGGAGATTTTGATGGTTTAACCCTCATAAACCGATCGGGTAGGTAAATACAATTATTAAAGAACGTACATTAAAAATTGTTATCTTCCCACCTTTATAACAAAGAGAAACTATTTCTACCCGTCAAACTACGACAAACTGCCCTCATATTCTAATACCATTATTCGACGTTTTGAAATCCCATGAGTTCAATCTTAGTTAAAAAAAAAAAAAAATAGTTAAATGAAGAATTTTAGTTTAAATTTATTAAAATTATATGTAAAAATTCCCCCTTCATTACTATATATATTCAAAACCACCGAGAAAAGAAGTGCCATTATACAGTATTCAAAAAATGATGCAACCTTATGGAAGAATGTTTCCTTCTTTTGCTGCATGTTTTATAGAGGAAAAATGGGTTACACAATGCAGCAAGAATAATCATTGTCTCCCAATACATTAAATGTGCCAGTTATGCTCAAACCCAGAATACCTTCACGGAAAAGTACAATGTGGATGCACCAAACAAGTCCTCTACCAAGCGACTGTACGAAAGGTTCCAAGAGACAAGGAATATAGTATGTGCAGCCAAAAGTGATCGATCGAAAGTACTAATACGAGAAAAGTTGATTGACGTGCAAGTTGCATATTCTGAAGTCTCAAGAAATCTATGCGACGCCTATCTAGCCGGTGTGATCTCTCCGTTAGTAGTGCCACCATGGTATTGAGCAAGCGTTTAAAAATACATTCGTACAGAATTACCTACAGATATTTAAAAACGTATAGCATTCTGACAGCGTATAGGTTCATGTCATCTAACCCACGGGGTTGGTCTAGTGCTAAACACGTCTTCCCAAATCAGCTGATTTCGAAGTCGAGAGTTCCAACCTTGAAATCCTAGTAAAGTCAGTTATTTTAACACGGATTTGAATACTAAATCGTGGATACCGGTGTTCATTGGTGATTGAGTTTCAATTAATCACACATCTCAGGAATGGTTGAACTGAGACTGTACAAGACTACACTTCATTTACATTCATAAATGTCATCCTCATTCATCCTTACCTGAAAGGTTTTCATCATTACCTGAAAGGTAATTACCGGAGGCTAAACAGGAAGAAAGGTTCCTGTCATCTGTAACGTCAGATGGGAAAGAACTCGATGACTGATTTTGATCGGTCGAGGCATGGTTTTACCTTGATGAATACGTGAATGCACAGAATTCACGCATTTGGTGTACAGAAAATCCATATCAGCTGCACGAGTCTCTGCACGGACAAAATGTGGGTGTTTGGTGTGCAATGTCAGGTGGGCGAATCTTCATAAATTCTTTCATGGCACAATGAACATTGAGCACTACATACAGATAGTGCAATAATCTATAAATACTATATCTGCAGACCGGCTAGAGTACACGTGGTTTCAGCAGGACGATGCTACGGATTATACAACCAACACTATGACTTTCTTGGTTCAGTGTTTTCATGGACAAGTGATTTCGAAGGGGTTGAGGAGGTTCTTTCGGTCTCCTGATTTTTGTTTGCGGGGTTACCTTAAGGATGCCGCTTACAAAACTCATCCTCACACCGTTCCCGAATTGCAGAGCGAAATTGAATTATGTGTCGCTGCAGTTCCTCAGCAAACGTTAAAAGATGTGTTTAAGAACATGCAACGTCGTATTTAATTATGTGACTCGCATACTGGAGGCCACTATCAACAACTATTGTAAATTATTCATTTTCCCATAAGGTTACGTCGCTTTTTAAACACCTTGTAGTTCTGAAAAGATCTTCTGGAAATGTGTGTGTATCGTAAGGAAACAGAGACATAATTAAAAAAATACATTTTACTTGTAAAAATAATAAAGAAATTTAATACCAAACGTTGACCCAAAAACGGTTACGATTGCTAAAACTTTCGCCCTGATTTCTGTTACATTAATAATATTCATTGAACACAAATCACGGAGCAAAGATTTGCCCCGTGAATTTTATATGATATTTGGCCAGAAACAGGCCCTAGAGTTTTTTCAGCAGTTTTTAAACAATTTTATTTTATGAAAAAAAGGATTTCAAACAAATGTGTAATGAATTTATTTTGATAAAATTAATTTATTCTGATCGGTACATAATAAATCAGAAATACTATTCCATGGATAAATCAAGGGAAACCGTGGATAAACCTTGATCAGATCATCATCAAAAAATACTCAATTAATTATAAAATGAAAAATTATTGCGCAGTTGTACACAAGAATACCGACTTTTTGTTATTTTATTTTGTATAAGTTTTTGCGCAAAAAATATACAAAAATAAATTAATTGAAAAAACTAAAACAGGTTTAATTTTTTTAAATTTAATATTGAATAAACATTTTCTGTTTATAAGAAAATTAAATTATTATAACCGTAATTTGATGATATAATTAAAAATAACGAGTAGACCTACACGCAAGCATCTAGTTTTAATTCACTCACCACTATGACTCGCTGCATAAGCGTGTATGAAAAGTATACCAGTAGAAAGTCAACATAACCTTTATTTGAGGTTATGTTGTCTGTTGTCGACCTTAAATTGAGTGTGATGAATGACTGAACCAATCTTCATTAAAGTTTCAGATGCACAACTTCAGATATACTACAGAATATCTAAATTACAATGAAATTGATCTGTAGTAGTTTTTGAAATTTTAGAGCCACAAAGTTTTATACATGAATGAATTTTCCTAATCCTCATAGCGCAAAAGTAAAAAAAAAATCATTTTCATTTCCAGTCCCATTATGCGACCGATAAAAATAACTTAAATTGAGGTTATGTTGTCTGTTGTCCTTAAATTGACCGTAACTCAGGAACGAGTCAACCAGTCTTTATCAAATTTTCACATGCATAGCTTCAGATACACTACTACTGGATATTTAAATTTTAATAAAATTAATAAAGTAATTTTAAAGGTTTTCGAGCCACAAATTTTATACATAGGCCTATATACAGAGTGTATCACGAAGTTCTCCCGGGATTTTCATAACCTATTCTACTTGTGAAAATAATGAAAAAAATTCTCAATAAACATATGTCCTAAAACACTTCTTTTGCGAGTTACGGCTAGTGAAATATTTCGTTCAGACTTCAGCTATCCCCCCCCCCCCCCCCGTAAAATTAAATCGTAATGAAATTACGATTTAATTAACATATGATGTTAATTAAGGGGCAGAATTAGTGATTTTTTATGGTTTTGACCTGAAAAATCGAACAAAATAGGTCCCACAACGTATCTACAGTAGGTTTTGAGAAATCTGGGGTGAAAACCAATAAATTGGGGTAAAAACCCTGTTTTGGGTTTTATGTAATAGTAATTCTTTCAGCAGCTGTAATATAATATGAAGTATGTTTTCCGAATTACATGATTTCAGATCCTAAAATAATTAGCGCAACTTTTCTCTATCTTCGGGAAACAGGTTTACTACCTAATATATTCGTTACAGCTACGAACGATCTGTCCTACACAACGCTGTGATGAAATTATTATCGATCGAGTTCAGCACAATCCAGAGTATCCGACGTCTTTCTAGGCGGTTCGGAGATTCGCATTCGATGATTTGAAGAACACTTAAACTGATTTTGTTTTAAAGAAAACAAGTTTTATTGTTATCATAAACAGCCAGTTCAGCATCTACATCCAGAAGACGGTCCGCTTCGCTTGGAGTTCGGCAACTGGTGAAATACAAATCGACAACTCTACAAGTATATTTTGTTTACCGAGGTAAATCTCACTCGAGATGGCGTCAACAACTTATCCAATGAGCATATGGGCAGTATCAAATCCTCATGAAACGGTGGAAGGCAATTTCCAACACCGATTTAGCGACAATGAATGTATGGTGCGGCCTTCTTCACAATCGACTGTTTGGACCTTTCATATTACCTGGCCGCTTAAATGTTAAGGTTTACGTGCATTTTCTTCAAGAACAATTTAGCGTAGCTGCTTGAAGATGTTTTTGTAGCGCTGAGAAGCAAAGTATACTTCCAGGTATGATGGCGTGCATCACCAGCTTTCTTGTGCTGTTTCCACTCGATCATCATTTCCTTGAAAAATGGATCGGTCGTGGAGGTCTATATTCCTATCCACCAAGATCACCTGATCTAATACCTTTCGATTTTTACGTCTGGGGGTGGATGAATATATTGTATATGAAACAAAAATACATCCTCAAGAGGAATTAATTGTCCGCACTATAATGTGCCCGAGGAATGTAAGGACAGCCTATAATGCTCATTAACTTCATCACAAGTTTTATGCGATTTTAGAAAAATGTAACTTCTTTCTATTTTCTAAGTTCCTCGATTCTTTTATCATCTAATGATAATATACTAACATTTAAATCATCCCACTTACTTTTAAAATCACTAATCTTCCCCTAATTCTGCTAGTATCTTGTTACTCGCACAGAGTTCAGATTTTAGGGTTTCTACTTCTTTGTCCTTAGAAGAGAATTTTTAATATCGAGTACAGATATAAGGCGTTCATTTGAAGCCTATAAGTATTTTAGTCTATGAACCTCTAAATTAAAATTTGTTAAAACCTTTTTTTTAAGCAGATAATTTTGTTGAGCACTACTAGCTTTGTCTTCGACGCTTCAGGCATTTCCGATCGCTTACTTAGCGATTTTCACTCAGTCGAAAGATCCTGGTACTAAACCTTTTATCTTTCTTTTCGAGAGAAGACAGAAAAAAGAAATGTTTTCGTATTACGCACTACAGTATTTCAGATTACAACAAAAAAAATTCACTTACTACACTTTAGATTCTGTTCCTCAACCCACCGGTTGGTCTAGTGGTGAACTCGTCATCGCAAAGCAGCTGATTTCAAAGTCAAGAATTTTAAGGTTCAAATACTAGTAAAGGCACTTATTTTTATAACTATAGTGGATACCCGGTGTTCTTTGGTGGTTGGGTTTCAATTAACCACACATCTCAGGAACGGTCGACCTGAGACAGTACTTCTTTTAAATTCATACATATCATCTTCATTCGTCCTCTGAAGTAATACATTACAGTAATTCCGGAGGCTAAACAGAAAAAAAGAAGAAGATTCTATTCCTCTAAATTGTTTAACGATCTGAAGAATTTTCCGACCGATTGATTTAAAGCCCATTTACAGAAATGATATTGATCTGATGATAAATTTTAAATGAAACTAAAAACCTAAACCAGAATTTTCAGCGTATTCCTTTAATGGTTTTGTAGGTAGTGCTCAAATCCATTCCTGACGTGATCTAAATAATCTATATTTATATTTTACTCGAAATAATGGATTTTTTTATTTGGCACATTGAACTGTGATCTCAAATTCTTTTAAATTATTATTCAACTCCCACTATAGATTTGGAGGTATGTAACAATATCTATGAAAAGATCTGAAAGCAAAACTTATCACAGTGAGAAAGCAAGACAACTAATTCCTTAAAAAGTTTTATTTACAATAATTATTATTATTATATATTTTAACTACTAATGTAATATTATGTAAGAGGTCATGCTAACGTTCAATTGCCATTTACGGTCTCCACGATAAGACAGGCAAGTTTGGCAAATCGAGAGCTACCTTTTTCAGTCAGTGATAAGTATCGATTGTAGTATATTATCGTACAAAAAAATTATTATGAAATATATCAGTTGTCTAATACGGGCGACGGTGCCTGCATATATTGTACTTCATCCTTTTTAGCAACATTTTAAAAATATTCAAGATATATCTGTACGTGAAATCTTTAAGTTTTATGGGTGACATTTGCTATTAATCTGATTTTTTAGAATTTTTTTTACTTACAAACGGATGAATTTATTTTAGTAAAGATTTTAAAATAAAAAATATTTTTATCTTCACAGGGACTATTCAAATTTTTATCTTTTAAGAAATTTTTATTTCTTTTAAGTTTTTGTCTTGCTATTTATGTTTGTATTTTATTACGATTTATTTATTATTATTTTAAGTACATAATTTTTTTTTTGTTATTACAGTGATTTAATCAAAAATTTTGTCTGTCATAAATAATAAATAAAGTATAGATCTCATATCAAATTAAAATTTTCTCTATAATTCCCTTTGCTTTTGTGTTAAATATTTCGTTGTTTTTTTTTGTCGCATACGATTTCTTTCATAATACCAAAATTAAGGTTAATTTTGGTAAAAATTAAGTTATAAATTTCGTTTGAGAATTACCAATTTGATGAAAATAAATCTCTCATAACATTTACTATATTTGGCTAGAATATTTTTGAAATAACTGCGATCTTTGTCCAATTCTTTGTGGTTTTTTTTTTATCTAACTTCTCCAACTTGGAGGGTAATTCTTCGGAAGGTTTTGTTATGTTTGTACTCGTAAAACTGAAGAATAGGTGTACCCGATTTTCGTGAAATAGATAATAAATTCATATTAACGTCAGAATGATAAATTTATAGTAAACGAAATATAGGACGCTAATTACAAAAAAAAAGTACATTAATTTTTTTTATAATTCAAGAGTTAGAGTTTGATGGTTGATTCAAAACATAAAATAAAAGTAGAAAACAATTTGCGCAGTTCTACGCAAGAAGATCGACTTTTCGTTATTTTATTTTGTTTCCGCATTCCAACTGGCTGTATCATAAAGAAGCACGCTTCTAACTTGCTCCGCTCAAATGTTTTCGACCTTAAATTGAGGGTAACTAAAGAAAGACTCGACCATCCATCATCAAATTTTCACATTCATAATTTCAGAAACACTACTACAGCATATCAAAATTCCAATGAAATTGAAGCAGTAGTTTTGGAAATTTTGGAGCCACAAATTTTATACATAGACCTATAAATAAATCAATACATAAAGAAACCACAATATAAGTGAAATAATATTTCCATACCCTCATACCTAAAACGTAAAGAAAATTCAGTTTCACCCCCTAATCCCACCATGCGATCGAAAGTAATAAAGTAATACCGTAGTTTCTTCGAAAAGTCGAAATTTGAAGCATTATGATGCTGAAATTTTATTATAATATTATTATTAAAAGTTTAAATATACTAAATAAAGTTTTAAAAAAGTTTATACTGTTCAACTTTGATCGGTTCCCCATCCCCAACATTGCCTCAAAAGGATTTTTTGCCATTTGAATTACTACTATTTTATTTTTTTGAGCTGGAGGAACCCCATTTACGGGCGCCGAAGTAGTGTCGGACTCGCTAACAGGTTCCGCAAGCTGTTAAAGAAAATGCGTATGTATTCCTGCGCACTACCGACTAAACCTCCACACCTGGCGACTCCACCTCCTGGAAAACCGCTAATAAAGCATTAATTCAGGAGGAGGGTAAGCGCCCACACACACATTCGGTCTCCATTAGCAAACATTATCCATACCAAACCACTACAAGACTACCAAAAGAGAAAAAATATTCAGAAAAATAGAACACCTAAAAGGTACTAAAACGTTCATACAAGTCAACACAACAAGAATACAGGGCCACAAGACACAACTTATCCATCAAAGTACACTCAAAGGTTAATAAAATTTCCACAATCTCACCCAGAGTACATAAAACACACACCCACCAACTAACACACAAACACAAATACAAATACACACACACACACACACACACACACACACACACACACACACACACACACACACACACACACACACACACACACACACACACAACTACTTACCACTTATCACTTACCCACGCGACCATCAGCCATAATCATTAAAAACGTGAGCAACGCCCTCACTCCCGGCACCGGGAGTGGAGTGTCCACGGTCTCACCGCACCAAAGCGACCCCCCTCATGTTCGAGAGGGCCTCCAAGGCACTCAGCCGCAGACCTGTCCAACCCGGCATCCTTCGACGCCTCCCTTGTAGGCTGCGCCAATGCTCGCCGTCTCCTACGAGTTTTTTCTGTTTTACTGAGTTCTTCTAAAACTTTTCTATTATAATTTGCAATAATGGTCCATTGCTTCACACCCTGAAGCATTATCTGCTGAAAATCCTCAGATCTGAACATGTCCACTCGACCCAGGGCATCCAGTATGCACCTCCGTGCATCTTGGAACCTCGTACAACAGAAAAAGACATGGTACGGAGTTTCCTCTACATCGCAGCCCGGAAAACATAAAAAACATTCGGTTAAAAAACATGAAATAAATAAAAATAGTTTTTTCGATTCTTGTAAAAGGGGGAGGGAGAATTTTGAGGAAAATTTTTTTTTTAAAAAAACATTTTCTTAAAAAAAAAGAAAATTTGGTGAGATAAGCACGTATGAATGTACTGAACTTAAGTATTATGTTTGTAAAATTTTAAGGTAAAATTGTCCCCAAAGTAATTATTACCACCTGGAGATATTGAACCCAAATATTTATCAAAACATTGCCTCGTATACACGCGTCTGTGCTAAATTCCATCAAAATCAGTTATCTAGTCAAACGTTAAGCTTCAAACACGCCAACTCACGAACATACGTGTATAATACGTACGAATATTACCTCCCACGGTTTTTTTGTTTCACTCGCTTCGCTCGTGTGCGCGCGCCCGTATAAATAAAATATAGATATTGAATAAAGAATTATATTTAATTTTAAAAATCTCAGTCAAACAAATAATTATTTAAATGAAGAAATATTAAATAAATAATGAAATTAATTAATTTAAAAAATATAGATAATAAATTTTAAAATATTAAATAAATAATTTTATATAAATTTAAAAAACAACTTGCTTAGGATAGAATTAAGAAACTTCTCCGTATCTCACCTCTGTAAAAAATAAAAATAATAAACATAAACCAATAAAAAATATAAAAATAAATAATAAAATAATAAAAATAATTTATTTAATTAAAAAATAGCTGTGGAAATTAAAAAATCAATGTAAAGGTCACATCTATAAAGCATTTATATTTAAAGTGTGAATAGATATTTAAAAATAAAATAAAATAAAATAACAGATTACGATATAATCATGTCTAAAAAATTTTATTAATAAAAACAGTTTAAAAAAATTAAATAAACACTCAAAATTCTTCACAAAAGTAATTTCATATTGGCAATGAAAAAAACCTCTCGAGTTTTAAATTAAATTACTAAATATGATTTTTATAATCGTTTATAATTTTCTTTGTGGATAATAACCTAATTGATTAAAACATTAAAATTAGTTTTTATAAAACATTAATTATTGTTTGGTATTTTTAAAGACTCCAAAACCCATTTCTGGGTAAAAGAACTCAATCAACAGAAAACCTTTTTTTATAACTATTTCACACGGGAATGATTATTTTTTTAAAGGTAAAAATAACTAGTATATTTCTTTTATACGTAAAAAGAAATAATTAAAAAAATTTTTGTTTTACTACACAAATAATAATTTTTTAATATTTTTACGAGTAATATTACTATTCAAAATGTTTAAAAAATCTATAAAACGTTACAAAAAAATTAATTGAATCATACACATTATACTTGTTCCCAGTTCTTAAGGCATCATAAGGGAATTCGTAGTTTAATTCAAAAAATTATTCTGTCTTAAAATAATTTTATTTTTACTTCCTTGTAAGAAGTAAAGGAAGTATTGTGATCGTAAAAAAAATTCTGTTTTCAGATTTTAACGGAAATATCCATTTTGACCATCCCTGAATCCATTTTGACTAATTTCGGGGTAACGTCTGTACGTACGTATGTATCTCGCATAAGTCAAAAACTATTAACCGTAAATTTTGGATTTAGGACTGTTGTAACATCTACAAAGTGTCCCATATAAAACGCAACCCAGCCTTATATTGGTACAAAGTGTCCCATATAAAACGCAACCCAGCCTTATATTGGTAGGTATTGAAATAATAAAAAGGCATGTGTAAATGCAAATGTAATTTTTATTGTTACCATCCATTACCTTACATATAGAGTAAATGTTGGAAGTGGCCGCCATCTTCTTGAATACAAGCTTCAATTCTTTTTACAGCGTTTCTTGCAACTTTTTTCAAAGTTTGTGGCTGGATATTTAATACAGCTTGTTCAATATTGACTTTCAATCGTTCAAGTGTTCGTGGTTTGTTGCTGTAGGCTTTTTCTTTGAGGTAACCCAATAGAAAAAAATCCGCCGCGGTTAAATCTGGAGATCTTGATGGCCACAAGCCTCGACCAATAACACGATTACCAAAGAATTGCTCGACGAAATCAGAAGTTGAACCTGCGTAGTGCGATGTCGCATCGTCATGTTGTAGCCAGCAGCGTCTGTCTTCCTCTTCCAAGAGTCCGATGAACTGAAATAAAATATCCTGATATCGTTCTGCATTAATGGTGTACTCGAAAAAAATAGGACCGATTATTTTCTTCCGCGATATCGCGCACCACACGCCCAACTTCTGCGGGTGTAATTTTTTTTCGTGATAAACGTGGGGATTCTCAGCATTCCAAATTCTACTGCTTTGGCTGTTTACGTAGCCGTCCAAATGAAACCGTGCTTCATCTGTGAAAAATAACGAATCCATAACATTAATTCCCTCACGCAGAAATCGACGGAACCGTTGACAATATTGTAGCCGTTTTTCTTTGTCGGGCTCAAGAAGTCGATGAACCGTTTGAATGCGATAAGGTCGTAATTGTAATCGTTTGGTCGCCCGATGAACAGTCGATTTAGACAAATTAATTTCAGCAGACAAACGTCTGATCGATTTATTTAGCGAGGCGAGTAATCGGTCTTTGATTTCAGCGACTGTATCTGTATTCAACACTGATGCAGATCTCTTGTGTTCCTTGTTATTTACAGAACCAGTCTCTCAAAATTTTACGACTAACCTTAATACTGATGTTTTGTTAGGAGCCGGTTTATCTGGGTACTTATGGCGAAACAAATCTTGCACTGCAACCGCTGATTTCGTACTGAAGTACGACTCGACAATGAAAACACGTTCATCTAGCGAAAACACCATCTTGTCTCTAGCAATACACTGAACGTTATGATTCCACTGTTGTTACTATCGGTAGTGTTCTACTGCGTCGCGGCGATGTTCAGATGTTGGACGAGTCCATTTCAGTAACGAGTAAGGGAGTAAACTTGACTTTTGAAATTTCATGGATGAATGATTGATGGGTTGCGTTTTATATGGGACACTCTGTAGTTGTGCACTTCCTCTTTTGTTTGTAATCAGCTGGACCAAAAGTGTCCAAAACAATCCAAAAAACATTTGGATTTTGGACTTTTTCTTAACTGCAGTAATAAGCCCTCACTGACAGCTTTTCAACGGTATACCATAAGTGGTACTTATTTTCATTAGTTCCAGAATTACAGGCGACTAAAACGTTAATTAATGAAATATTTGGATCTTACAAGGGGAGACACATCGGTTCAAACTTCAACTCCTTTTTTTCAGCTTTTTTTTAAATTGAAATATATTGATTTATTAATACTTATTAACCTCTGACTGTAAAAAAGGTTTTACAATAAATAATAATTCAATAATAACAATAAAAAATAAAATAAAGAATAAAAAATACCGGAAGTTATTAATGAAATAAAATTTTATGTAGTTTTCATTTAAAAAAAAATATGTTTATATAATTTAATAGGCGTACAAGGAAGTCATGTGGTATACACATCAGATTATTTTATTTAATTCATGTCTCATAAAGTATTTGGTTAAAATGCACCCTACCATCATTTAAGTAAATTATAAAAAAACTTCCCTTTTTTTTTGAAAAAGAATCATTTTAAAATTTAAAAAAATTCCTTTGAAACTTGGTTATATGAAATGTTCTGGTAAAATGAATCATAGAAAAAAAAACAGTTTTCTGAAAAAAAAGGTTGTGCCTTTAGAAGAATTAAAAGTATTTTCTTTTAAAATCGAGTAAATTTTTTATTTATTTAGTTTTATCCAATACAATGTTCTACTAAAATGTATTCTGATGAGTTTAAAAAAAATAATTCGAAAGAGGGAGCCGAAGGCCCCTTTAAAAAAAAATTCCAATGTTTTTTAAAAAAAAATATTTTAATCTTTAATTTTTGTCCTTTGAAATATTTTACTGAAATATATTTTCAGACAAAAGTAATAAGAAAAAAGGTTCTATCAAAATAAGATCGAAGTTGCCCGTTACCGAAAAATTTGTGGAATTTACTCTTATTATTGTTAAATTTTTATTTAGGTAAATTTCATTTGAGCCATTAGACAAAGAAAAATAAAATTTTCTATAATAGGAGGAAGCCTCCTCATAATTATTTGAAGTTAAGACAGCAAAGATTCCAGTTAGAATCAAATTAATTCGTGTAATTTAATTTTTTTGATGAAGATTTAATTTTAGATCAATAATCAATCATTTAAATTATATTTTACGTTTATAAAAAGAAATCGTATACTCGCATAAATAATAAAAAGTAGTAAAAATAAAAAATCATACAGTTGTAAATTTACAGATAGTTATTATAAAAATTGGTAATAATAAATTTTTAAGGCAAAATTAAGAAGAAAAAAAAACGAATAGTGCAGAAGATAAGAAAAAAAGAGTGACAGAGATGAATTTTCAGTGAATAGTATTTTGACGTTTGAGTTTAGGAAAGGCGTCGCGACATAGGGAAGAAGCAAGACAACTGCACACGCATGAGAGAGAATCGAACAAGGGGAGTTAAAATGAAAGAGAGAGATAGATAGATATGTTGATTAATGTAGCGACAATTAGAAGAGAGAGTTTAGAAGGGGGCGGAATGAGTGAGTGACAGCAGCACGCGTAAATTCTCCTAGTTATAAAATGTAGTATATAAACATTGTTATTATTATTGTTGTTTACAATTTATTTACATTATTGTTAACAATTATCTCCTATATTAAATATATTGAAACTAATTAGTTTTTAATTAAATTCAAATTTTATGCACATTTTGATGACATATGCCATCACAATCGAAAAGTTAAAAAATCAAATTGTGTCGTTAATGTCTAGTTGTATTTATCTGCTAATAAAAAAAAAAACCGCGTGATAAAATTAATTCCAATTTAACTGGTTATATCTTATATTCCATCCGTGAATCCAGTATTATTTAAAAAGAATTATCATTAACTGCTTACCGAGAGGAGATTCAATTAATACATTTTATTAAAAATATAAGTTTTTTATAGATAAAGAATTAAGAAAGTACTTTTTCAATACCTATTATTCGAAAGCGTATTAAAAATGAAATAACTGCTTTGAATTATACATTTTTATGATCTATAGGATGAATAAATTTTATAATCTTGATAATTTTTTCCCTTAATCATTGATAGGGTAATGTTCATTTACACTTAATTCAGTTCTTTGCTGGCAAAATCTATTGGTATACATCGGTAGAACATCCACAAGACTGCGAGAGACACAGTAAGAGAAATTCCCTCGCATTTACAGGGATTTTGTAATAATTTGAACAATTAGAAATTATTGAAATAATATTTTTGGATTTCATAAAAAGCGGCTGCATTGTATATATATATATATTTTTTCTCTCCGGCCACGTGGGTTGTCTCTATTTAACCACGTACAAATGCGCTTCTTTTTTCATTAAATATTTTTTAAACCGTTTAAACATTTCTTATCACTGTAAAGATTTTAATCTTAATTTAATGTAAAATGAACTGTGCATTAATTTTTTTTTTAAATACAGTACTGTTTAGTCAAAGGTCATACTGACATAAACTTAACTCGGAACTAGAAGGAAGACCAAAGTTTTACGTTAATAATTTCACAGCGTAGAAAATAATTTACTGCTTATAAATCTTTTGTTCCGGTAAGTTCATCACAACTAACATAGAATTAATTATTCGTGTATTCAATAAACTATTTTATAAATGTCGAGTTGAAATAGGTGACCTCCAGACTGTATAATCTATAACTTACACTACTACGTCTAGCGTCTAGCATATGTTCATCTACAATGTGCATGTGTGTACAGTATAGTATTGGCAAATAGAATGCTCAGTACAGGGCCTCACTACTCCCCCACCACAGAACAGTTGAATGAGTGGTGACCAACAAACCCTCAAACTCGAACGAACCTTGGGCCGTGCCGTGCCGCGGCGTGGCTACAACAACTGGCATCAGTTGGCAACACTGTACAGCGCACAACGGGAAAGGTGACAATCGGGCGATGCGCACTTTTCCCTGAGGCGAAACTGCAACGTTGCCTTGCTTCCGTTCTGCCTCATCAAATATACCTTTTTTTTACGTTATAAAGCGAAGCATTCCACTGCTGCGCTGGAACGTTCCCCCCACGCCAACCCTTCTCATCCGTAAAACTTCTCTCTCTAAATAACATCTTCCCTCTCATTTTTTTTTTCACGTTGCTCCTCACTTAATTAACTTTTACACGGAATAATTTAATAACGAATTTTTAATATATATATGTTATTAAACTTTCTTTAAATACATATTTATGGAACGAAACAATTTTGAATTAAGTCGGGACTTACTTTTGTGGGAACTTAATTTTAAATCTATTTCGCTTAGTTTTTTCACATCGATTTAATTTGAATTATATCATAAAGAAATAATCTTTTTATGTTTATTATTAATAATATTAAAAATCAATTATGATTTAAAAAAACTTGTAAACAGTTTCAGTTACTGTTTTATAAAAAAATATATTACTTGATTTTCTATGAAATAATATCATTTTTATTTTTGTCGGATATCCAAAATAAAAAATGTTTATTCTGAGAAAAAAATTGATTTGTTTACTTTATTTATTATTAATTCTGGGAAACTGTTAGGTAAGTTTAGTATGAGGGGTGTTTCAAAATGAAAATCAGAAGCTGATAATACAATCTCGTTATATTAGTTTATAAATATATATATTTATACATATGTTATATATATATATATATATATATATATATATATATATATATATATATATATAGAAATAGTTTGCTATAATATGGAAATAAACTTTCAGAAAAAAAATAAAAGGAAAAACTTTATAAGACATTAAGGGGAAATGTTCGAAAACAACATTAAGAGAAAATGTGTTTTTTTTTTTAATGGAAAATTGTCGATGGTGCGTAGCTTAAAATGTTTGACGTAAGGCACATTAGTATTAATTTTCAACAAATTACGAAATATAATTTAAAATTAGTACATGTATATTTTCTAACGTATATTAAATGTGGTTCATTGAATTCTATTTATGTAAGTTTTGAATTCTAGATAAAACATTTTCAATAACTTAATCTTAATATGTAAAATCGGTTCCCAAGAGACAATTAGATTGTGACTGTAAAAATTATATAATAACAAAATACTACGGGAGGTTAAGAAACTAAGTTATAAATTTACAATGAAATACCCAAGTCTGCATTTTGAAGAACTAAAAGATTATTATGAAATTTTCAATAGTCGAAAAGGGTTGTAAAAAGAATACATTAAAATTAAATCCCATCACCCAGGGCCCTTAAACTTCATAGTGATTTTTAGACCCGAAGCCAATAATGGATCGGATGGAAATTCCCTACTGTTAAAGAATCTGTACTGTGAAATGTCCAGTTATATTTAATTTACGAAAAATAATTTTAAATTAATCTAATTTTTTGCGTATTCAGGAATAAAATTTGTACGCTTCTTTGATATAACAATTCATAAAGTTTACCGAGAATTTCATTACGGAAAAATATTTTACTTTGTAGACGTGATTCAAATTATTTTAAAAATAAATGTTCAGTTTATTTCATATTTATCGTCTTGTATTATTTTCCGAGGTTTTAATTCATCTAATTGTTTGTTAGAACGAAGGTTCTAACAAGGTTCTTCTTAGAATAAGAAGGTCAATATTGTTATAAGAATATCGATTCTTATCAGTTAAGTGATAAATAATCGTAAGTCGCTGATGTATGTCTCTTACATACTTTCCTCCGAATGGATTTGAATTTAATCGCATGTAGATTAAAATACGCACAGTTAATTCATTAAGGAATTCAATGAAAAGAAATGAAAAAGTCTCTGATATTAGAGTAAAAATTAATCGATTAAAATTTATATAAGGCGTCATTTCGTTTTAGGAAAAAAAATTTCATTTTATCGTAATTATAACTAAAAAATTACATATCTTGTTCTACTATATATATAATTAAAAATATAAAGTATTACGATAAAATTTTTGTAAATATTTAAAGCGTGGGCGTTAACAAATCGTTTAGTCAGTTGTATATTAAAAATAATAAATAACTTTGGGAAGCTATCAGTTGATTAATGCACTAGTGAGAGAGGTTATGGTGTAGAGGGGCGGACAGCACGTCCATCGTATACAGATAGATTGATTGATAAGTGACTAGCTGTAGTAGTAAACTATTTCAAGTACTCTATATATTGTTGAATGCATTGCAATATAATGCAAGTCGAGTGCAGCTAGCAAACGAGCAGTAATCGTGTGGTGTGTCAGTGTGTGTTCTATACTGCCTCCCACCATCATTGTGTATTGCCAACGATGCGATACCTGCTCGAGTCAAGTGGAGAAAGTCACGGAGTGTAACTTTCAATGTAGTCTTCAACCGGCCTGGAAACTTTGTGCTCGCTTCGGGGCTGTCTCCAGATTTTTAGGGCGCCTCTCCGTTCAATTACATTGTGCCTAGTAATGATAGTGTTAGGGGGTGGTGGTAAGGGCAGGGGTGGAACTTTTATTGATTTTTTGGGGTGACACTGTCAACTAATGTTGACCGTCTTCGCTATGTAAACGAAAAAATAACGTAGACCGGCACGGTTGTACGCGTATAGTGTTGACGAGTGCGTGAATCGAGTTATAACAGGCAGTTGTTGACAGTGCCGCCGCAGTGGACGTGTTAACTAGTGTGCTCTGTTGGAGGATGTGTGCCTCGACATGCCCGCCTCTGCTCGACAGCTTTGCTCTGTAAAAATGGCAGCGATTGGCGGCTTCTCACAGGATAATTTTTGTAGAAGGCCGAAGAAGAAAAATAGTTGACATTCTATCTCAGCAAACTACAATTTCATATTAACACGGCCCTCGCTAGAGGCAAAAAAGGTGGGCTGTTTGTAGTTTTCATAAGGTTTAGTTTTAAAATCGTAGTACAGTCCGAGTTAGTTTTAAAAGAAAAATGGTGCCGGCTACTTCACAGAGTTTAATTTTCGCGCCGTCGCATTTTGTCAATCATTCGATATGATACCTTATGACATATATAGTAATGTATCAGAATCGTAGACATTGCCCTAGTGAATAAGAGTGTTTAGTTTACATGCTTTGGTGTTTAAAAAAATCAATTCAACGTATTAAAGTTTGCTACGAACGTTGTAACGTGGGGTTGGGGAGAGTTATTCTATTACTGGAGTCAAGTAAACATCTCACGATGTATTTTTTTTTTTTAAGTTACTTCTTTTCCTGTTCAAAATGCTTTAATAACATAAATAGGTTTCAAATTTAAAAATATATTTTAGTTCGTAGCAATTTTTTTTTAATACTGAAAATATTTCAGTTTTTATTTAGTTTTCGTTTGACTCCAGTTGTGTTTATTCAATGCGTTTCTTGAGGAGTTGATTTTATTTAGAAAAGAGGAATAACCAACTAGGGTACTGTTGAATTGTTACCAGAATGGACTTTTTATTATATAAGTCAAGCGATAATTTAATAAATAGTGTATTTTTTAGTTATCTGTTGAGTGTAATGTGCAGTGATATATTAGTGTGCCGCCGCGTGTTAGGCGTTATTATCGTGAACAACATGATGCAGTGCTGCTGTAGTAGCTATGTGGTCAGAGTCAGACGGGCAGGCAACCAAAACATTGAATTTTCGCGTGTTTTGACAATCGCAGAATGAGACAAGGACGCGGAGGTCAACGAAGCAAAAAATGTAATTTTACTTAAATTTAAAAAAAACGAGCATTAACCTTCTGTGTTAAAATATTTCCCCCCAAGTATTCTTTTAACCTAAACATTCATGTAGGAATGTTATCATTCTCCAAAAAGAATATAAGAATTTTTGGACAAGTCAAACATCACTGTTTTTCTGAAGTTCTTATTTTATATTATATTAGTTTTATTTTATTTGAAGTGAATGATATTATTTACGATGTGAAGATTCATTTTCAAAGTTAGGTTAGGTTTCTGCTGAGGATGATTTTTAAACATTTCTTGGTTAAGTTGGTTTTTAAGAATTTTAAAACCTTACACAATATTAAGTACATATTTTTTTAATTTTTTGCTTCAGCTTTTATTTTTTTTTGTCTCTGAAATAGAATTTTTATTTTTATTTTTTTGGTTATTTTCAATCAACATGATGCAAACTTCACCTGGAATTTATACAGAACTAAATCTGGCAGCTTTCAGTTTATTTCGAATTTTTTAGGTTATTAATTCATTGCAAATTACCTTACATTAGATGTGGAATAAATTAAGTTAATTTTGCCTTTTTTGGAGGCCTGAATCTCTTAATAGATTTATTTTTAAATGTAAATGTCGCAATGATATTTTTATTTATAATGATTTGTTCAGATTCGGTATGTGATTTTGCAGTGCTAGTGTAGTAAATGTGCGAAGGTAATTATGCTTTGTGTTAATATGTACAGACATTATGAGGTTGGAATCAAAAAGCTTATAAACTAAGTTTTTCAGTGACAGATCGGTTACCAGTCACTACTGCAGTGGTTATAGTAGTTTTTTTTTTCTTTAAATGGGGAGAAGCCTGCTGATAATTTCTTATTAGGCGTATATTTTCATGAATCAAACCATTCTCATTAGTCATATGACGTTTTAACTTTTTTTGTGATATTTAGTTGTATTATTAAGATTAAACAAATTTGGTTGTCTATGCTTTGTTTTTAAAGATTTTAGATCTAGGACATTTTTTTTTATTGTAAACGGTTAATTTTTTATGAACTTTTTTGTAGGTGGTCAGTTAGTACATTATTTCAAACTCTTAGAATATAAAGTTAGTTGATTACTATTTTAATTTACTTACCTAATGTTGATTTAATTACTATATTTGCTATTCAGTTCTATGTTAAGTTTAATTAATACTATGGTTTATCATAATTTTACATAAAAGTAGCTTTGACATTTATTGTGTCATTCAGAATCAGTTTGAAAGTGCTCTTTATCATATCCATTTATCATTGTTGGTGTAGTGGAAGACATTAGCTAGAAAATCAGTGATGTTTGGTTAATTTACTTTTTTAAGTTCTTTTTTTGACATGTGTTCTGTTAATTACAGTTTAAATGCTTTTTAGTTTTCAAATTTTTATATACAAGTATAATCTAATCCGTGTGATGCGTGTATGTGCTAAATTGCTTTATTTTGTCTGGTAAAATTGGTGTCAATGTTTTTAAATTTTATTCTTTATGAACTGTGATCATTGTAGATTTTTTGTCCATTCAGCTGAGCAATCCTGTGTAAGGATTTTGAGGATGCATTATGTGATTTTTCAAATTTAAATTAGGATCATGTTACATATTGTTATGACTGCTTTTGCGTTTAAGTTTGAGGTTATACTTTTTTGCTGTATTACTTGAAAGTAGTGTTTAAACAGAATTCCAAGTTAGATGTTATTTGATGATTCTAATATGTTGAGTTACTTTAATTGGCAGTTTGCCTTTTTTTAAATCAACCAGTTGTCTATCATTTTACATACCTGTACAACCTAGAATTTGAGTTTATTGTGTTTTAATTAGTTGTTTTTATTTTAATTAAATTTTATATATTTGGGCATAAACAGGATAGATCTTCATTTTTTTCCTGGCCCTGTGTTCTACATTAATAGATCAACAATTTTTTTTTTGCAAAATTTATAGTGTTCATATTAGGTTTTTAAGAATCTTTAAAATTTTAATGACATTATTTTTAGATGAATTGTAATAGTTTTAGTTGCTTGTTATTTAATGTCTTTTAACATTTGAAGTAGATGACTAAGTTCAGTTTTCCGCATTTTATTTCTACTTATTTTAGATTTGACTATATTAGCACTAGACTAAGTCTGTTCATTATATAACAGTTGGGTCTTGTCTTGTTTTACACTTACCAGTCTTAAGGTGTAAGTTTATGTTAATGTTCATTGAGCTAATGTATGTTATTGAATTATGCTAGTTTCAAGCTAACTGCTTAGACGTTTATATTTTGTTGAAAACTGCTTTATTTCAGCAATTATTTTTTAAATGTTGGCATTGGTTTTGGTTGTTTTGAAGTAGTTAATATTAGGCATTGTGAGAGCAAAGACCAAATTTCATCTGATTAGTTATTTACAGTTTATTCAATCTATTGGATACTTGTGATTCTTGTTCCAAAATCGACGTTGTGTAAATGTAGGTAATTTGTGGTAGGATAAGTTTGCTGTTGAATGATTTTATAATTAATGATATATAAAATATTAAGCTTATGTTATGTTTAAATTTTGTTATTTTATATGTTATCTTTGTCGTGTTAACAATTTTTTGATGATTTTGTTATTCATTATTGTTCATCATATTCTGTTGAGTATTATTAAGTTTTCCTTATACTCATGCTACCAGTTTTATTTTTTTGAATTTTTTATGGCTGTATTAAGTTAACTGACATTTAGAGAACATAGATTATAGCAGAAATATTAGTAACTATTCTGAGTATACTTTCTAAACAAATATGAATTAAAATATGGATTAGTTTAATTTAATGTGCTGATAAATTATTTTCTTTAAATTGTAAAATTTATATTATAACAATTGTTCTAACAGTTTTTTCAGTAATTTCCTAAATCATACTTTTAAGTTTTCATATTTTTTTAACTTTGTAATTGTTACTTTTTGCAATTTTCCTAACTTTGATTTGTAGATTTGCCCTCTTATAGTTATTTTAAGACAGTGCAAATAGCATTCATAAAAAAAATTTGGATTTTCAGTGCATGGACTATTTGATATATTTGTATTATGTTGATTGTACGTTAATCTGAAATAGTTATTTAAAAACGCATTTGCCATAATATACATTTTAGATTATGAAGAGACAGTTTTTTCATTTTCACCATGTTAGTAGCATTTTATCTTTGTTGCATATTTTATCTTTGTTTATATTAAGTAATTAGACTTTAACTGTTTGATTTAATAATAAAAAAACAGTATCAAATTAAACAATAAAATATTTAAAAAGTATTTAGAAAATATTTAAAAGTATCTTAGTATGAGGATTGTCAGAAGCTGTTTTTTTTTTAATTTTTAAAATACAAATCTAATATTAAAGATAACTGTGGCAATAGATTCTCTTTGACAATTTTTTAAGTAGATAAAAGAGTTGTAAAAACTTTTTACCCATTTTTGTAGCCTTTTTACTGATTAAAATAGTAACTTTAATGTGAGAGAGGTAATGAAAGGTTTGAAATATTTTACTGAAATCTGATATTGAAATTAGAAGAGTTAGGTTAGGTTACCTAGATTTTTGATTTATAATAATAATTCAGTTTCATAACAGAGTTTAGAATCATTGTTGTTTATTGAATGTCATCATTGATTTCATTTAACCCTTTTATTTTACGTGTTGAAGTTTTGTTTTAATTTATATCAGATTAATTTAAAAACTACATCATGTTGTAGAAGAAAAATGACCAATTTAGGAATTTTATTGTTTTAAATAATTTACTTAAATCTTATTGAGCTTTGATTTGTATAGAATTTGTGTGAAAACCGTGAACTTATATAATTACTTACAACGTGTGAAAATCATTTCAGAAATTTAATGCAGTTATCCATTATAAACATTTAGTTTGTAACATTTCAATCTATTGCTAACAACTACTGTAAAGGTTGTTGCGTTCATGTGTTATAAATGAAATGGCTTGTACTTCTCTGTAAATAAATCTTGAATAGTTTTTGTTTTAAAATTGTTTTTTAACAAAATGCTGCATATATATGTAAATAACATACGTAACATATGCATTTATTTACGTATATGTAGTTAATGTAATATGTTTTCATACGGTTAGTTCCTGTTTTTACATTCTCTTTAAAAAGTTTGAAGTCTGATTATATAGTCTGAATCGTTCATTTGTTAACTTTTTAACCCTTATTACTTGCTTAGAAAATGAAATGTAGAATTTTTCACAAGTGCGTAGCATGTGGATCATTTATTGTTACCAGCGTGGTTAGACCTATTGCATACTATTATGAATTTCTTTTTGAATTTCCTTTTCGTTTCGTGCTATGAATTAAAAATTTACTTCTTTGTGTAGTAGCCATTGTTGCAGCCATTCAGTGGAGCATTATTAATATAAAAAAAAAAATTGAATAAATCTGCTACTTGCCTTTACTTGCTTTTTAACAGAATTATAATATTGATGCAATTAAATGTGATTTCCACAGTGGTGTTTTCATCTTTTTGCCACTGTTGTTTTTAAGTTTTATTTTATTTTAAGTTTTTCAACATTGTAATCAATCATTAAGAACTGTGTGGATTTTACTTTAAGTTCTGTGATTTTTTTTTTATATTAGATATGTGTAGAGTTATTTTAATGCATGCTGTAGCATTTGCATTTGCTTAATCACAAAAAAATACTTGCCACACATAAATGAAGTTTAAACTATTTCTATGTCATTTAATTTGAGTTATTGTCGTCGTCTAACTGATTTTAATGTGTATTTTTCTTTATTATTTTTTTAAATATTTACTTAACATACTTTTTTTGTAGTTATTTCATCCTAAAATATGGCATTAGGGAACTGTGATAATGTTTCTATTAATTTTTAGGGTTTATATTTACATCAATTTATACTGAATAGCAAAATATGTTATATGATCTTATGTAAAAAAAAAAAAAAAAGATTATAATAATTTATGATCTTTTTCTGTATTTATATTGCAGTAGGACCCTGTTTGTTTTTCTTTTAACTACTGTCAAAAAACTTGTAAACTTTTAAGTCTTGTAGTTCACGTATAGTTCTCTTTTGAGGGTACTAATAAGAGTAGCTTATCTGATTTTGGTTAACCTGGATTATCGTAATGGATTTATTAAAGAATCTACGCATAATTTTCTTTAACAAGGTATCTGTTGTAAAATTGATTATAATGAGGTAGCAAATTACAGGCATTCTTTAATTATATTTTTTCTCTGTAGGATGTGTTATTTCATGTTCAAGATATAAAAAGTTACCTTATTAAAAATTGTAGATGGTGTCTTTTCTCGTAACATGTCTGTTAATTATATGCATTTCTTTCTGTACAGTAATCATCTTTAGTATCTTGTATTAATATGATAGCTACCCATTTTTTTTTATGTTAACATATATGTAAACTTTTTGTATAGTTGAATGAGAAACAATTTTTTTTTTAAAATAATTTACTATAAATTCATCTTAGTCCTGATATTTGTTTGATGTTATTTTCATTGTATTTTAGTGATAAATAATATTCTTTCTTTCTAAACCTTTTGTTGCTCTACACTAATTACACTTTGGTAGCTTGAAATCAGCCCATCCCTTACTTTTGATAATTGCCATTGACCAATAATTAAAAGAATACTGTTCATGTCTTAAATTTATGAATTTATCTTTGTACTTTAGATTCTTTTCTTAATTGGTAATTCAAAATATTAAGAGTAAACTTAAGAAATTAAAAAATAATATTTTTTAACAGTTAGTTTTACTACTTTTATGCACTTTATAAGAAGCAATGTGATTTTTATTTTATTCTGTATTGCCATTTACCATTTGGAAGAGGGTTTTATTTCCCAGAAATTATTGACAGCCTGTTATTTTTTAGTCTATAAAGATTTATTGTGTAAATCCATATCTTTATGTTGAATTCTAAATACTATGTATATTGGTACAACAGATCTGTTTTGGTAGTATATACTTATTCTTGTACACCAAAGAAACCTCTTTATCAGATTTAATTTGAACCTGCTCTTTTATGGTATCTTTTTTTTCATAATCTTTTGGGTTTAGATTCAATTCCTGAATGGATTTCCCTTTTTTCATTTACAATTGTATATTATATTTTCTCTTGTTAAAATAATTGCATATTTGTAGAATGTAATGTATGTAATTCATGGATTTTTTTTAAATCGAACTTTATCCTTCATTTTCAGTTTTACATCAACTTGAGCTAGCGGTGCAGGGATTGTTGTTTGAATTGTTTTAACTTAATAAAAGGTTGAATTATCCGGGTAGAATAAGGGTTATTGTACATACAGCATGTTCTCTCTTTCAGTGTTTGTCACATCGCATTTATATTAGTCATATTTTTATTGGAATTTAATTAATATTGAAAAAACTATTTTAATGTATATTTATGACTTAATAAAGTTTATGTAATTTGGAAATGCATGAATAACATTATAATCAGTTATTTTCAAATATTAAGTATTATTTTAGTCAGTTGTTTTAATTGTCTTGTTGTTATACACTTGTTCTTTTTATTAATAAAATCAACATCATTTTAACATTTCTTGATTACTGTGATAGAAAATTCCTTATTTTCATTATATTTGCAAATAATGTATCTAAAACATAGGTTTTATACATATACTGAAGAGCCATTTAAATTATTTGATCTCTGTGAAAACCAGGATAAAAATCGGGATTCCAAGACAATAATTGATTTCTGTTTTGTTTTTTCCGTATTGTAACTGCATAAACTTAACAATCATTTGTCAGCAGCACACAGTTCAGTGTAGTAGTGTTTAATGTCTGGTTTCTATCAGTTTATTAAATATGATTTCAGCCTTTAGCATATTATCTTTGTATTACAAACTTTCATTTTTCAACACACCTCTATATTATTCGAGGATTTTTTGGAAAAGCCTTGAAGGCTTATCTTTGCTTTTCCTTATATTTATATACCTTTGAATATATTTTATTGTTCTGTTCTACCCTTTAAAAAAAATTTCCTGTATACCTTTGCTTGGAATAAATTTATAATGTTTATCAACAATTTTTTAATTGCCTTTATTTACAAGGTTTTTTTTTAGCTTCTTGGGTCACCTCGCTTTTGTTCACTTTACTTCTCTTTAACATTATTGTTTGTGTGTGTATGAAATTTGAGAATATTATTAAGGGATGGAATTTACATCTTTATTCTTATTCATTTATAAATATGCTTATTATTGTATTTTAGTTTGCAACGTTGCCATTATATTGTTGCAATGCTTTCTGTGATCTTCCGAAAAGTTATTTTGATAATTAGCATCTTTATATTGTCTTGATTTTTATGTTAATGTCATCAATCATGTATTTCTTGCTATCTTGTGTAAACTATTGTAAGTAATGTTATTGATATTAGCTGGTCTTTTTGTTATTATTTTAAAAGTTTGTATGGAGTATATATTATGTGGGATCATATATAAAGTCTATTAATATGTAAAGGTTTAAAAATTGATGTCTGTTGCTCGATTTATTTTTAAATTGAAGTTTTTAATGGTTTTTTGAAACTGATAAATTTGTATTAATTAGTACTGCCATCTTATTGTCTTTTTAAATGTTGCCGTGCATTTGTGTGATTTTTCTTGATTGTTTATTTATGATCAATACAATCTTACAAGTAGTGATTAATGATGAATGGTTTATTTCATCTATATTAATTTATGTATATTAGTGTCATAATTTAGTTATATTAATCATTACTACAAACAAAATTTAAAAAAAATGCTTCGGAATAGCATAATTGATGTGTGTTTTTAACTGCCAAAAAGAAAAAAATATTCATGAAGCAGTTTCATGAAAATATTCATGATATTGATAATAAATTCAGTTTTAAAGAATCTTATCAGAAATTATACGGTTTCCTTCTTCATATTTTGTAATAATTGATGTTTTATTTACCATTTTTATAAGCACGTTGTAATGATTTAGCTAAGATTTATGACAGAATTAATTTTCCAGTCGTCAGATTTTGAGTCAGTGTAATTGTCTTGCTTTTCTTAATAGGTAATTTAATGTATGTTAGATTTCATTTAATTATTACTACTCAATGAAAATGTATTTTTAAATCTAATACATCTTTGTAAATCTTAGTGTTTGATTTTGAATGGTGTGTGAAGTGGTATTGTTCAATTAAATGTGTTTTTTTATTAACGTACTACGAGAATAGTTAGTAATAATTAGTAATCAACTTCTTATTTTATTTTAGTTATTTATATATTTTTAAATTAATTTCTCTGATTCCAGATGGATATTGGTTAATTTTATTGTACACATTAGTGATTTGTATATGTCTCATGGGATTAGTGCGTGAGGTGGAGTTCTGTACAATTAGTTGGGTGATAAATAAGTTTATGACGTGTAATGTTAGTTAAAACTGTGTAATCGGTTTTACACAGTTATATTTTCAAAAAATTTATGTTATGAATAAAAAAGTATTAAAATTTCTTTTGGTATTTGTTAAAATAACTAAAATAGAAATTAGGTGGGTTTTTAGATACAAAAATAGGTTTTGCGTAATGCAATGTAGATGTGTTTAGAAATATATTAATTACTGCTTCATGAAATTATTCTTTTAGCTACTTTAGTGTAAACAAATTAATCATAGTCTTTATTCAAATTGTTTGTATTAATTTTTTCTGGGCATTTAAGTTCATATTTGAAGTATTGTTTGCTGTAAAGGTATACATTTTAATTTATGTAAGGATTTTGTCTACCGATATTATTTTTTAGTCATTGCATTAATTTATATACTTTTTTTTTTTGTAGAAAGTAAATATGAAGTAAAGCTTTATATTTATATGTTTATTTTATGTAATGAACAGAAATTCCGTTGTACGTTCATATTTTATATGATTAAAAATTTGTTCTTCATTAAATATAAAAAAAGTAACCGGATGAATATAATTATTATTCTACTCCTAGCTCTTAAAAACCATCAAGAATGCAATGGAGGATTTCCTATTTTTTTTAATTTTAGTTATATATTATTTAATTGTAATGAGAATTTTGTGTAATATTATTATTTTTGTTTTATTTCAGGCTGTAGCCGCCGTGTAGCTCCTCCAATCACGCTGCCCGCCACACTGGAGGACCCTGCAGCCACCTGGAAGGGCCCCCCGCCCGAGCCCGCCTTTGCGCCCACATCAGGCCAAAACTTTTCCGGGCCGCCTGCGGGATATCAGGGTCCAACACCCTTCCAGGGCCCCCCTACGGGGGCAGGCTCTCCTGCCGGAGCACCTCCTTATTCAGGAGGTCCTCCGCCTGGTTCTACAACACCACAATATACCGCATCCCCTGCACCTTCTGGCTCTTCCACTCCAGGACCTGGCCCTCCTCAGCCTGCTGGCTTTCCTCCTCCTTCCAATTCAGCTGGTCCCCCGTACAATGGCCCGGGTCCATTTGGTTCCCCTTCAGGGGGAGGTCCACAATTTGTTGGTCGGCCGAGTTCTTCAGGACCTCCTTTTGTTGGAGGGCCACCCGGTAGTGGGAACCCCCATTTCACATCTCCTGGACAACCTTTCGGCGGACACCAGTTTGGAATTCCACCAGGATCACCTTTTGGGCATGGTCCAATCCCAGGACCTATTCCTACTCATGGCATCATGCCTGGACCCAACCCTGTGGACAGGATAGACCAGGGGTAAGTTAATTATTATTGGTACTTAATTTTTTTTTTTTTAGACATGTAAATAATGAAGTGTGTTTTTTTTTAATTGAGTTTTTTTGTTGTAATAAGTTGTGTTTATTAATTATATTTATGTGTTATTGTTATTCTATTTTTTATTTTATTTTTTTGTTAATTTTTTTTAATATTATTTTTGTACTTGTTATTTTAACATCTCCATTACAAGTTTTATGTTTGATATACATTATTTATTATTTCAACAATATTTTGTAAATTATATTGGTATTAGGGCTAAAATGTCACAGCATTAGTCTTTTTTTGAATTCAGTGCTGACAAAAATTGTAGATGCATCCTACAGTTGCAGTTTGGCTCTTTTATGCCACCATCTAGATCTATTAATTTTTTCGTTGTTTACATGTGTACACAACATACGTATATAAGTTTTTTAAGTTCTTTTTTTGTTGTATGTGTATGTGTTCATTGTGTTCATTTTCTTTTATATATATATATATATATATGTATTATGTACAGAGTGTATCATGAAGTTCTCTCATGACTTTCATAACATATTCTACTTGTGAAAATGGAAAAAGTTTATATAAACATATTTTTAAAATTCTTCATTTGCGAGTTATGGGTAGTGAATGATTTCACTTGGATTTCAGCTACCTCAGTGAAATGAGGTTGTACTAGAAGAATTGAATAAAGTAGATCCCAGAACTGCAGTAGTGTTGGGAAAATTTGGGGTGAAAAGCATAGGTAAAAAACCCTATTTTTTGTGTTTGATGTACAATAACTTTATTAAATGGGTAATGAACATATAACTTTTAAACAAAACTTGTAGAGATTTTATTCTGAACAAAGTGGTGTAAGGTAAATTGAATAAAACAAAGAAAAATTAGAATTTTGCGTTAAATACAGTACATAGACCAAAGGGCATTACACGTACTAGTTTATAGTAAATGTTTAAAAATGTGATTGCCATTTTCAAAACATTTTTTGGCATGCTTCTGTACAGCTTTGTTGCTCTTTTTAGGTATTCAGATATGTCCTTAAGTTGCTCAGCCTCATCCATAATGTAGGCAATTGATTCCTTATGAGAATGTATTTTTGTTTTATGTTCAATATTTTTCATCATCTACCCCCAGATGCAAAAATCTAAAGGTGTTATATCAGGAGGTCTTGATGGCCAGGAATGTGGACCATTTCAATGGGGAATGGAAATTCCCCTTTGAAATGCTGTGGCAATTCTGTGGCAAACTTCTATAAAGCTGTGGCAATTCTTGAAGAAAGTGTAATATGAACGATCCAAACAGCTGATTGTGCTGGCTTCACTGTACATTGACACTAAATCAGTGTTAAAAATTGCTTTCCACCATTTCATGAGGATTTACCTTCTGCTCATGTTGCATAAGTTGTTGATGCCATTTTGAGTGAAATTTGCATAGAGAGAGAGTCTTTCTCTCTCTCTCTCTCTCTCTCTCTCTCTCTCTCACATGTGTGCGTGTGTATATATATATTTTTTTTTCTAAAGATCCATATTCCTCTGTACCAACATACTGTACTTTTCTAATCAAAAACGAACTTGAACAACCCAAGTACAGAATTACAAAGTAAATGAAATGACACCTTATTTTTTTTATTCCAAAAGCACTTTTCCGGGATTCCGCATCATCAGATGTATGTAAGATATATTTATATGAAATTAAATATCAAACATAATTTTTTTTAAAAATTATAATCATATATACAAAAATATGAAGTCAGTTAAATAAAATAACCACATATATATATAAATATGACATCATAATTAAAAAATGTTTAAAAAATTTAAAAGTAAATTTAAAAATAAAATAGACACATATATTACTAGTAATGTAACATTGGCTGGCCAATGTAAGTATAAATTTTCTATTTACTTTATTTTAATTAAACATTTTTTAATTATGACATCATATTTACATATATGTAGTAATTTTATATAATTGACTTCTTATGTTTTTTGTATATATGTCTGTAATTTTAATAATTTTAATCTTTCAGTTTAAAAGAAAAAAAAAAAAGTTTGATATATAATTTTATATAAATTTATCTTATATACAACTGATGATGCGGGATCCCGTGAAAGTGTTTTTGGAATAAAAAAATATGGTAAATGTCATTTCATTTACTTTGTAATTCTGTACTTGAGTTGTTTAAGTTTGTTTTTGATTATAAAAATACAACATAAATAACTAAATATATGTAATTAGTTATATTTATAACTAAATATAATTTTCCATATTTTTGTTACAAATATTGGATTTTTTTAATATTTCCATTTATGTTTTGCATATTGGTTCCATAACATTATTTTCCTTAGGTTGTTGAATTTTAAAATTAATTAATTTTTTTAATTTTAATTTTTTTTTTCTAAGTTTTTGGGCAGTATTAACTTATTTTGTTGGCCCTTATAAAAGAAAAAAGCTACCTAAAACTTTTACTGTATTTTAAGTGTAGCAATATTCCTTTTTTCAGAAACTTATTTTTTAAGCTAACATCCTAAATAAGATGCTGTAACATTATTATATGTTTTACTTTACGTCTCTTTAGTTATTGATTTATTATTTTTAAATATTCATTTTGCTTCTTAATATTGCCAATCTTATTTTAAGTAATTAGCTATATAATTGTTTTAAGTTTGTAAATATTTTCTTATCAATTATTAAAGATTATTAAAAGATTAGAAATCTGTATACAGTCATGCTTAACATTTATAGCAAATGCTACTATTAAAGTTGCAATAAAGGGTTGGTTGATAAATGTTGCAATAAAGATTTTCTAATTATTTTCCACGGTTTGTTATATGTCTTATCAGTTGGTTCTGTGATTTTCATATCTGCTTCTAATTCAGCTAGTCTTTAGTTGAAATTTCCAGGAACCGTTGATATTTTTCTTACCTACTTATTCATCTGCCATGTTAAATAAGGATGTAATAAATGTTTGTTTAAAACTATACGAGGGACATTCAATAATTAATGAGACAAATTGATATAGAAAAAAAAGATTTATTCAATGACAAAACTTACACTTCTTTTCAACATAGTCTCCAGCAAGATTTAGAAACTTGTTTCACCATTCTGTGAGTTTTCTAATTCCTGCATCGTAGAACCTTAATGTTTGAACCATTCATGTACTGCTTTTTTGACCGCTTTGTTGTCGATCTTCTTGCCACGTAAAAAGCCTTTGAGTGGGTCGAACAAATGAAAATCAGACGAAGTGGGGTCCGGGCTGTAAGGAGGATGTGGCAACACCTCTCAACTCAACTTCTCGAGCGTTTCTCTCATTCTCTGGGCAATCTGGGGGTGTGCATTGTCTTGTAAGAGAATCACACCTTTTTAAGAGAGTGCCCTGACATTTTCACCTTATCGCGGGTTTCACTTTCTGTTTGAGCATGTTAGAATAGTACTCACTGTTCACAGTATGTTCTTCTAAATAGTCGCTAAAAACTGGGTCTTGTGTGTCCCTGAAGAACATCAACATCACTTTACTGGTAGATGTGTGAGTAATTTTTTTTTTTTTGGGTGGAATTTTGGATTTTTTTTTTTGGATCTGGATTTTTCCATTCAAGACTTTGCCGTTTGGATTTGTGCTCAAATTGGTGTATTCACCTTTCTTACAAACTGTTTTTTAAGCTCAGAACAAATGTGAATCTGGGTGACTTTATGGGCTTGAGTCAACTGTCTTTGAAACCATCATGAATACGTTTTGCGATAATTCAGCACATTATGATTGATGGAATGTGTGATTGCAACACTAATATTTCACATACTAGCAATTTGGGAAATTTTGACTCGCCTGTCTTCGTAAATAATATCATAGGTAATTTTGCAGCGCTAGTCAAAACTTCAACCGGTCTTCCAGAGCGATGGTGACCAGCCACACTTGTTCTTTCTGAATCAAATTGTTCCACCACTTAATACACGTTACTGTGGTTTAAACATATTTTATACTATTTCAACTTTCTTGAGTAAATTACTGCAGAGTAAATTTTCTGGATTTGTTTTTGTAATGATCATCTTGCAAAAATTTATATATGTGATTTACTAGTGTTTAATTTAGAAGCACTGCGTTGGTGAATTTTTAAATGATTAATTCGGCCACAATGTTACTTTTATCTATAAAATGACCTAATTCAAAAATAAATTATTTGTTGTGATACACTGACATGTAGTCAGTCAGGTAACAAACACTTTCTTCACAATACTGCAATCCATCCACAGGTTTCATAAAAAGCCTAAGTTGTTGAGGTGCCTATCGATTTAAGCAAGTTGTTCCTCTTCCTTTTTAAATCTCTATTCTTATTAAGGTAAATCAACTAATTAATCTCTTTTAATTTAATTTATAATTTGAGTTTTAGATGATTTAAATACACCTTGATTGTAAAGAAGTAAAATAATAATGTAAAAAGCTTTAGGAATAGATTTTTACAGAATTATTCATCATAATTATTTTGAAGAAGATAGGTCTTCCTATCTTTAAGTTTAATTAACCTGACTTAGTTTTAAAAGGAAAGTATTTGTAGTAGAAAAAGTTGAATAAGTTAATTTAATTATCCTATTAATGTGCACTATAAAAGTCATTGTTTTTATATGTAATAGGAATCTTTTTTATGGGTTCAGAAATTAAAAAATTTGTCTTGTTTATTTTATTACATTTATAATGAATTAACAAACGTATGAAAATTTATAAAAAAAATATACTCCTTTTTTTCTTGTTTCTGTAAGTATAACCAGATTTGTTGTTGTATGATCATCTTGCAAAAATTTATTTATCTGTATTACTAGTGTTTAATTTAGAATTACTGTGTTGGTGTATTTTTAAATGATTAACCTAGCAACAATGATACTTTTGTCTATAAAATGACCTAATTCAAAAATAAACTATCATTAATTAAAATTATTCTACTTTACTATTATTTGTTTGTTTTGTTGTACATCTGATATTGCTAATATATAATAATGAATTACTCAGTTATTAATTAATGTTTGTAGTCATTTGTTGGGTATAAATATTTATTTTAGATGTTTAAATAGTTTATACTTCTAATAAATTTATTCAATTTATTTTTATTCATGTAATAAGTATATTAAATGTCATTGAAGTGAATTTAATACTGAAACATTTATTTTAATGTGATCTTAGTTTCTAAAATTATCATAACACTAAATTTTTATCACTACATTGTGATTGTCCATCTTAATTTAATTTGCAATTAATTTTAAATTCAGTTCTGTGCACTGCATATAATCTACTCATGAGAAAATTGAAACCCAGAGTTAATGTTAGTATTCATATGTAGTAGTTGATAATTCAAGGTATGGCTGGACAAATAATATTTTAATATTGTTTTCTCTATATTGCAGTCGAGTTATAAATACATTCTGATCTAGTAATCCATGGTTGTAAAAACCTATAAGTACTTGCATTAAATGAACACAGTATTCTTAAAAATTTGCTGCTGGCTAAATTGGGGCTCATAAACCCTGATTTAACTAAAATGCAGAAGATATTTGGACATACCCAAAATATCTCATTAATGAGCTATCTAACATGTTAGCTGTGATATCAGTTACATGTGTACTGTACGAGCACTTATGGTGAGGTATCCTATTCTCTCCTTGATTTCTGTTACATTTGACAGAGATATTTTTTATTTATTCTCCTCGCTTATTCTTTTATGTAAATACTGAGTAATTCTAAAAATGAAATTCTTACATTAGAAAGATTTAATTGTACTGGACCTGGGTGACCTGTTCTTCATCATTTAAATATAAAAGTCATAAGTAGTTCTATTAATGATAGACAGACAAATAGTGTTAGAAAATACGAACAGGTGTCCTGTAATGCACCAGTGGAAACATGAATTCCAGACAATGGGGACTTGTAATGCGTCAGAATTACATCATTAAAACAATTAGTACAGCCAATGTGTAAAAGGTCTTGCTTGCCGCTTACTGTATTTTATTTCCTGGAACTTAGATACTTATAAAATGGAATTTTATGTTTTCCTTTTAGATGAGGTGAAAAAGAATTTTTTTTTAAGTGAACCCAAAATCAGTAGGATTTTATAAAATTAGATGAAATCATTACTATAAGTTAAAAAAAAATGTTACAAATTGTGTAAATGCTTAATGTAAGCATATTTGCATTGGAAAGAAAGGTGGGTGTAAATTCTGTACAACAGAGAGTTGATTTAGTAAGTTTATTTTAAGTGGTCACTTGTTTTTTTTTTTTCTAAATCTGGCCATTCAGCCAAGTGGTTTGAAGTAGGTAGATGAGACATTAGACTGCTATTTACTTTGGCTGTTGAAATTCTAAAATTTTACCATATGAATATAGTGTATTATACTTTAATAATGTTGAATTATTTGTCACTGTTAACATTAGAAATATAAACAATGCTAGTATATACTACAACAATTTACAATATTCTTTGGCGGTACAAGACAGCCTGTAGTTTTCTATAACCCTTCAGTCTGGTAATAGAAGGCTTTAAGGTTTTTTTTTTTTTTTTGTTAATCAGTTTGTGTGGTGTGGTGATATTCTTTGTTACTTTCTGTTCAGTGTTAGTCTTTTAACCTCAATATATTTACTACATCCTACCTTCTCAGAATGATTTGTTTCGTATATTTAAATCTTCGTCTAATTCTTCTACACATCTTTGATTTGATAATCCATCAGGTTAGTCTAGTGGTAAACTTGTCATCGCAAATCAGTTGATTTTGAAGTCGAGAGTTCTAAGATACAAATCCTAGCAAACTTTTATACGGATTTGAATACTAGATCGTGGATACCGGTGTTCTTTAGTGGTTGGGCTTCAATTAACCTTACATCTCAGGAATGATCGACCTGAGACTATGACTACACTTTATTTACATTCATACATATCATCCTCTGAAGTAAGATATTACAGCGGTTCCGGAGACTAAACAGAAAAAGAGAGAGAAATTACACATCTTTGATGTACTCTCTGTACATCCCTCAATTAATAAATAAACTAAATTTGGATGTCACATAATGTGGCCACAAATCTAGTTCAACACAATACAAATTTCTTCCTTCTGCTCATCTTAAGTTCTTTTCATTTCAAATTTTACTGACCTACGTAATTTGTAATATCCTGCAACACCACATTTGTGATTCTTACTTGTATATTTGGTACTACCGACCTTTTTTTCTACATGTAGGCTGTCCTTGTGCCAGTTTGCTTTTGATGTTTACATTACTTCATCCGTCTTTTATTATTTTATCAACTAAATAAAAAAAATTCAAAATTCTCCCACATCTTGTGATTTCTAATCTTGTGATCTTATACATCGTTTTGTTACATTTCATTATTTCTGTTTTAGTATTATTTGATTAACAATAAATTCATGGTTTCAAACTCAGCTTTGATTTTTGTCAGGAAATAAGAACAATGTCATCAGTGAATCATAATATCTTTAAAGCTTTAATGCTTTTTGTCTGGGTATAATGCCATAAAAAATGCTGGAGAACTTAAATCAGAATTTTTTTGGATGATATAAAATGACCCATGGTTTAACTAATGTTAATCATATATGTTATAGAAGTATTTGACATCTGTTTAATCTAAAGTAAACATATTGAGTTCATTAATAGTTGACTATATATATATAAATATGTCATGCTTCTGGAAATTAAATTAACATTAATTTTTTATGGTTGCATTTGAAGTTATTAAAGAACTTTTTACGCTCATTACATTAAAATGTTTTGATAATAAATTTTTAATTTATTGATGTTTTAATTTTATTGTTAAAATGTTAATCTGTGAACGTTAAGAATCAAAATATACATATTGATATAATAATATTTGTATATGAAAGTAGCTAATTGTCATTAGTGTTAATGCTTTGCCTTGTACATTTTATCTGCAGATTTGACATTGTAGCTTTTTTTTATCTTTGTATTTTATTGTTTTAAATTATGCAATAGGATATTGCTTTTTATTTATTGTATCATTTTTTAATTTACTTTTGCCGTTTCTTTCGGGATTTTTTATTTTTAAAAGAGAACATTGACAGTTTCATTTAACCCGTGAAGGTTAACTGATATGTACGCAATTTTTCCAGTATTGAGCTCTGATAATGAATTGAACTGTTTAAAAAATAGTGTTCTTATTTTCTTTCGTTGGTAATTATTGAGTATTGTATACTGATTCTATAGTAAAAATAATTGTATGTGTTGATTATAGTTTTATAGTAAATTATTTATTGTGTTTAATTTATTCGTTTTTCAAGACGTATTTAAGTTAATTATTAGAATAAACTTTTATACATTAGTTAGTGAATGTCTGAAAGTACTGGTTTTTCTCAATAGTTTTACATTTTGTTTGATTTTTGAAGTCAATTTTTTTATATAGAATTTTGTGCATTATTTTGCTGTGTATCTTAGTGATCAATTACCATCATTACACTTACATTAGATGAATTTAAGAAACTCGTTAGGTAAAATATCATAAATCATATCATTTACATAGTCGTCTTAATAAGATAAATACGGTGCAAGATTTGCGTTGTAGGCTAATTATTAGGAAGGTGTTGGTTGTACATCTGTTAACTAAAAGCAATTTTCTGTAATTTTAATTAACATTAACTGTTGTATGCAGAAGCCATAAACTGCCATTAATTTGTAGCTAACTGTAAATTAGGAAACTGCGTTTAGGACTGTTTTTAAGTTTAATCTATGAGTTTTGTTATAAGCAAAAGGTTTCTCGATATCTGTGGCAGTTTTATGTGGTTAGAGTGCTGTTTGCTTTGTTTATTAAGGTACAGTTTACACACACACACACACGTGTGCGCGCGCGCGCACACACTTATATATATGTATATATATCTGTGTTGTTACTACCTTGATACTTGACCGAGGTCAAGAATTGTTATCGATTAGAACTAATAACAAATGATGGCCAGGAGAGAGAACAGAGGAATAGTTACCATTAAATGTTTGGTAAATTAGGTGTTGATGTACAGACTTTTCTTATCTGTAAAGCAGTTCTCCTTTGTATTATCTGATGGTACTACTTTGATGGTGTAGAGAAACTAGATAATTAAATAAATAAATTTTTATCGTTTTATATTTTATTTCTACTTTCACACCTCCTTTTCTGAAATATAGTGCTTCTGAAGACAAAGTACTGTTATTTCTAAAAAATTCAATATTTTATTGAAAGTTGTAAAATAAGTTCCAATAAAATTTGCTTAAAAAAAATTTCTGATCCTATTATTGTCCTCTTTTCATACCTGTGATTGTTATAGAAGTGTTCCATTAAATTGAGTAGATTATTTCTTGCAGTAAGTCCAGAACAGATTTAATGATTTGAAAATAAATCATTTGGGTTACAGGTCTTGATAAATTTAACTGATCTGAAAATATTTTTTTCGTTACTAAAAGTTAATTTCAGTGATTGAAATTAAGAAGTTATTTTTTTATTTAAGGTACGAATTATCGTAGACCCTTACACGGTTTAAAATTTTTTATAATTTAGTAATTCTTTAACGACTTGGAACAAGTTAAACCAGTAAAAAGACAAAATATTAAAAGAACATATAATTATAATTTTTTATCTTAATTTCAGTATTTTTGTAATCTGTGAATAGAGTATTACTTTTCTGTTTGTAGAAAGTTGACTTGAACCGATGATGTCTTTCAACAAGTCCATTTCTTGGAAATTCCCTGACAGAGAGAATAGTCTCCTGCTCATCAAGAAGGTTCTCAGTTTGAATTTCAGTCATGTTTATTATTTGTCAGAAGCTGTGAAATTCATTTCTCATCATAAAAAAGTAGTTGGTAGTAATAATTAATTAGGGACTCTATTATTAGGGTTGTTGAAATAAAGAAATTAATTTAATAGGTATTATCAAACTTAGAGATTTCAGCAGGATTTATTTTGTGTTCCTTTTAATAACTAAATCCTTTTTTCATTGGAAATGAATTCGAAAATAAGGAGATGAAATTACTTTACTTTTTTTTTTCATTAAATTATTAATTCTTTCTCAGCTGGTCTTTATGAAGAATATTGATCTCTTGTTAATCGTGGAACTAAATTGTGCTATTCATAATACAAAATTTAAAGATACATGCTTACTGAAAATACATTTGCATCTTAAGTTTTGTTAATACAATTTTTATGTGAATGGTTTATTGAAATTTCATTTATTCCAAAATCACCACATTATTTTAATTAATTGTTGAATTATTAATTTTTTTTTGTTATAAACTTTATTTATACATATTCATATATTTTGTAGATAATTTAATTGATTTTTATTTTCATGGAACTATTCTTAAATGTAGAGTTTGTGATTAGTTTTTTTTTTAAAAAAGCTGTCTTTAAATTTTTTATTCAAGATACAAATGACAGTCAGATCGACCCCTTTCCCACCTCCATTCTACTTTTCCAACTACACATTTAGCTATACTTTTTAAAATGGTTCAGTGTTTTATTTAGTTTTTTACATTATAGATTTTTTTTTTAATTGTGCAAAAATATCTTGGTGTTTTTAAACTTCAAAAAATTTGAAATTGTAAGGTTCTTGTGATTGTGACCCTACTGAAACAAAGCAATTATGTTTTGATATAACATATGAAGTACAGTATGTTTCCATAATGAAAGATATGATTTCGAATTTAATGTTTGCCTTTTGTTTAGCTTTAGTGAGAACCAGAATGTTGGTTGTTGAAAATTTCAGCTACTTCGTAGTTATGAAATAATTAATTTTGGGGGTTTTAAAAGTCTTTTTCATGAAATTAGATTTCATTAGTTTATTTGCTGAAATTTACAGAACTAACTGTAAAGAAAGTTTCAACAAACATTTTTATAACTAATGGTACTGTTAATGAACCGTGAAGTTTTTTCCGTGATATTAAATACAAGTTTTTTATAACTCATCTCATGGGACCATACCTTCTAGAAGGAAATATTAAAGTGTTTCACTTCTTAGCCTGCTTCAGAATTATTTTAATTTTCAGCTTCGATCGATCGGTATGTAATTATATCACATTAGCTGGCAGCATGCACTGTTGTGTGTTTCAAAATGAATATCGGGGTTTTAAAGCGATTTAATATCTTTTTCTTACTGTAA
The DNA here is from genome assembly GCF_047948215.1 of Lycorma delicatula. NCBI lineage: Eukaryota > Metazoa > Arthropoda > Insecta > Hemiptera > Fulgoridae > Lycorma > Lycorma delicatula. The sequence goes on from NC_134459.1 coordinate 22,550,566, forward strand.
TGAATTTCAAATAAAATGAAAGATAAAAAGTTTTTAAAGTTTTTCCTTACAAGTGTTCAATGTGAGCATCTTTCGTCACATTGCTTACATCCAGCTGATAGGACAGTTCACTCTGTATTTTAATCAGCCAGTCTGGAGTAATTGATACGATAGCTGCTTCAATCCTGTTGTATCAAGTCGGGTAGGTCATCCCAATACCGTAGGGGGAAGACACCCACCTTGTGATGTTACCGGTCGCCATATCACTCCCTCCATTCCAAGCCCTGAGGGGCTTTACCGGAAGTCGGGTAGGTCAGCCGGTAATGATGGCACCTACACCCATCATTTATAAACCCCCAAAGAAAAATAAATTGCACACAGTCAGATTGGGTGCACGTGGAGGCCACGGCAAACATGTATTGTCATCTGGTCCCCGGCAACTGATCCAATAGTCGGAGAGAATTTCATTCAACCAGTCACGTACAGCGTTATGCCAGTGAGGAGATGCACCATCTTGTTGCCAAATAAAGTTCTGTAGTTCGTATTGCATTTGAGGGAAGAGTAGTTCTAGCATAATACCATAGTATACCATACCATACCATAGTTCTAGCATAGTCTAGGATTTTTTAGGACTGTGCACAAAAGTCTCTCTTACATTTCAACATTGCCTTTGGATACACTTGGTCGTCCTGTACTCTTCCTTTTACAAATGCAGCCGGTGGTTTCAAATTGTTTATACCACCTAGAATTTTATTGTTACTCGGTGATCGCAACGCAACTTCAAATAGAATTCCCTTTGAACGGTAATTACAGATTCACACTTTGCAAACTGCTGCAAGACACAGAACGTTTTTTATTTGGAAGGAGGGGTGGTCGTGCCATCTTTGCTACTAGCACTTTCAAGTGGAAGGTAAAGGAAACAGTTGATGAGCTTGGTGACAGCTAGAACTGTTTGAGTAGCCCATTCTTTTCACGAATAATTAATTTTACATGAATGTTGAAAAATATTACATAGCTTTATAACCCTGATATTAATTTTAAAACGCCCAATTTTATGCTGCCATCTTACATCATGGTAGAGCTCCAATTCATTATGCTCTGTCAGTGAGGGTCTTTTTAAATGAACATTTTGAAGGGTGGTACAACAAAATGTGGCCACCTAGAAGTCCAGTCTTAACAACCTGTGACAACTTCCTTTGGGACATACTTACTTCTTCACACTACAACCACGTAGGGCTGGCCTTTTGAATTTAAGTCAAAGAAAAAATCTTCAGTTTGTGATTAAAGATATTGAAGGGGTGAAAAGAACTGCTCTGTCGGAGACTTTTTACGACTGATTGCCTAGCAGTAAGTGAATGTCTAATTGCAATTTGTGATCGATAAAATTGTGTATGGACAATAGAAGAGCATGTACAGATGTAGCTTAAAGTAATTTCTTTATGTAATAATATTAAATAAACTAATCGCAAACATTTAATGTTTAATTTTTTTATATTGAAAGGGACTTTGTGCCAGTCTTTACGTATTGCATAAACAGTCTTCAGATTCATTCTAGAATGGGAAAATAGATTATCTATTTCCTTGTCTTATGTATATTACACGATCAGAATTCCTATATAGTTCTTTGGACTGTTAATTTTTGTTTTACTGTATCGTAATTTACATCATGTAAGTTACTGCCATAAATTTTTCAAACATTTTTATTTTTTTTAGTCAACCATGTGATTAGAGGTAATTCAAAACAATCATTAGATACATATATTGATCATTTTTTTATACACATGTATAAATAAATGATCAATATATGTATTTTTTTTTTGAAAAAAAAAAGAAAAAATGTATAAAATTAATGTGTTGTTTATAATTTGATCACAAGCTGAAGATGTGATATGGCTAAGGATGTGCTACGTGAGAAAAAACTTCATAAACAATCGTAGTTTTTTATTATTTATTTCTAAATTAACCTTTTTTAGTTGCCTTAGACATTAATTAAAATATAGTCATTAAATTGAATTTATTTTACCAAAAAAAGGATTATTGACTAAATCCAATAATTTGAAGGTGTGGGATCACTGGTGATCTGGGTCATCAAAAGTCAAGGTTAACAATAAGTTACCTTTAATTCCCCAGTTTTTATTTATACTTAGAATAACCAATCTTTTAACATCTTTTGTTTCTTTATCGAATTATTTAGGTTAAATGAAATTTATCGTTAATTTATTTTTCGCTTTACATAGTTTGGTTCTAAGAAAAGCATTGGAACGTTTAAAGAGAAGTAGACGATTCATTTTTAGAAAATTCATATACCTCTCCTCTGTACATCATTACAGCATGCCAAAAATAATGACTTAATTAAATCAGTTGTGTAACGCAGAAGGCATTTTTTAAATTCTATTGTTTTTTTTGTATGCGTGTTCTTTTTTCAATTTCTTTTTAGAAATTTCAGAAAACTTGTTTAGGTAGACTAATCTAGTTTAACCTAAGGGTCAGATTTATGGGTTTAATGCTTCATATGAAATTTTTTTTAATGCCTATTCATGGGTTTTATTTAAAAGATCAAAAAGTAATATGATTAAAACATTTATTTTTTGTTATTTCAATACATTTATTATTATTAGTAGCATAATATTTGTTTTGTTTATTAAATGTTTAATAGCTATCCTTGATTAAACGTTTCCTGCCCACCCTCTTATCCATCCCCTGTTCTTTACCCCCTCTCTTTCTTAAAAGTAAGCCAATCTTTGAGTAGATTAATAAATTAAATTTATTACAAACCATTTAATTCTTCTTTATGGTGGTGTATAAAATTTAATTAAAGTTTGAATCCGACTAATTTATTTTAAATTATTAAAACCTTTTACCCCGTGCTAAAGTGTTCTCGTTTAAAAACTACTCAAAATTTTTGCATCTGCGAAACTTTTAGATTGTTTTCTTAATATTATCTGTTTCTGTAATTTTAATTTATTTAAAAATCTGGGATTTCATCATTTAAATTTTTACTGTAACATTTATTTAAAGGATATTATGGTTTTGATCAAATGATTGTTTCGTGTGTATCATCTGGTTCGTAGCAGGGTGATGATTGTGTCAACCGATTTTTATTTAATTAATTTTAAATAGTTATTTATTCATTTAGTCTCTCTACCGGTTTTTATTCAATTACAGAGATATTTTTTTATGAGGATGAAATTATGGAAAAAAATGCCCTAAATATATCAAGTTTTGAGTCGGGTAGTTTCATTAGTACCGAATTTGGCCAACAACACTGTCACAAGAGTTGTTAAAAATGGATACATTTACCGGTGCGGAACATGCTCGCTGTGTGTTTTTGTTTCACGATTTGCAGTCGGTCAGCAGCTGCAGTCCAACGTAATTTTCGTAGAGAGTACGGTAGGAAACCTCCTACCTACAATTTACTCTTAGCACCAAACCTTCGTTGAGACAGATTGTTCTGTTAAACATACAAATCACCAGAATTCCCACGCGTCCCTGAAGCTGATGTAGAACAACTCGCAGAAAGCTTTCCACGTAGTCCGAAGAAATCAACTCGACATGAGTCACGTGAGACTACTATTTCACAAAACGCTGTTTGGCGCGTATTACGTAAACGATTACACTTAAGCCGTACAAACTAACCGTGGTTCAACACATTACAGATGACGACAAATTTTCTCGGCTGCAGTTTTGTAGACAATGATGTATTTTTAAACGATGATTTTGTTAGCGATGAGTCGACGTTTCACGTTAGCGGCAAAGTGTCACGCATAACTTCCGAATATGGGGTAGCGAAAACCCTCTTGAAAATTTTCGTGGTAACCCAAAGGTGGTCAATGTTTTTTTGTGTCCTAATCAAATAAAGATTGTACGGGCAGTTCTTCCAGGAAGCATCCGTAAATGGCAACGTATATCTGTACGTGCTTCAAAATTTGTTAATTTCTTAGCTAGACGATGATGACCAAGATGGACGCCATTAATATCAGCAAAACGGGGCATTACCTCACTACTGCCTAAAAGTCTGAAATTTTCTCGATCTTGATTCCCGGGTCGATGGACTGATCGCGAAGGTCCAGTAGTACGGCCACCTATCTATGATCCCGCTAGATTTTTTTGTCGTGGGATTTCATTAAATATTTGGTTTATGTACCGCCTTTTGTTTGCTGATCTTGTTGAGCTAAGACTTCGAATTAACGACGCAGCTGCAGAGGTAACACCCGACTTGCTGGCTTCTGTCCGGAATGAAATCGACTTCAAGATGGATGCATGTCGCATTACAAATGGAAGCCATGTCGAACCAAAGTGAAAACTTAACGTATTTTTCTATGAAATGGGACCTTAACCGAATCTGTAAGTTATCTAAGTAAATTTTTGTATGCTTTTAAAGTCTGGAAGTCCTTTTTGAATCACCCGGTGTATTATAGATATAATATTTAGGTTTTAAAAGAATTATAATAATTTTATCAAACACAGAGTGTTGGTATGATTATACAATAAATAATTAAAGTATAAAACCCTCTTAACAACTAATTACGCTATATATATATATATATATATATATATATATATATATATATTTCTGTTTATATTTTTTATTTATCATCAAATGGTTTTTTAGCGGTTTTTTTACCGTTGCCCTTTGTTTATCCTCCCCTGGAGCCGGATCCGCAACTAAGCTTGTACAAAGCTCCAGGGGGTGCCATCGCCTCAAACTACCTCGGCAGGAACTAAGGTTCTCCCCAGGTAGCCGGGTCTCGGTCTTTAATCAGTCGCCATGCCTCTAATGAGGGGACCCAAGGGAGCCCCCCACCGGGACTCCGGTCTTGACGCCACGCCTCTTAATGCGGAACTCCAGAGGGATCCCCCACCGGGACTACGGTCTTACTTTACACCCCGTCATCAAGTTCCAAAGGGATCCCCCGTCCAATCATCAAAAGTAGGACACCTGAGCGTCCCACCCCTCCTGGACGAGGCTGTTCCAACCCCAGGTCGTTTCCAAAAGCAATGGCGGACGGGTCTCATTTTTTGCTACTGGTCCTACAGCCACTGCCCCCAAGTGAATGCCCTTGAACTTTACATAAGGAGAGCATCTAGCCTCAGATTGACGGTCTTTCCGAAGATGCCTCACAATTAAAGCAATGACCCTTTTTGTCGGGACCGCTGCAGGACCCAGCCCGGTGCCCTATCCTCCGGAAGTCCTACATCGCTCCTCGACGGACCTCTTCAACACTCGACAGGACATCCAACCGATGCGAAGTCACCGAACCTTCAGCAACTGATCAGCCAGCAGAAGCGGAACTGCCACCTCCGCCACTTTCGTCTCCGTTTTAGTTCCATCAAAGTTTTAGTTGTTTGATAATCACGAAAAATAAAAGCGAAGCAAATTTTAACATTAAAAATTATTTTCAGTGCTATTGGGGACAGTTTATAAAGTTTATGGGAAGTCAGCATAATGACATTCTGAACCGGCTATTGTATAGCTCGTGGGTTCGCTAAACGTACTGCATTTCCTAAAAAAAATCATGTATATTGAGGATTTGTATACCAGGGCCCACTAAATAATTGTTCTTTATAACTATTTTCAAATATCTTTAATAATAAATTTATTAATAAAATGTTCATAATAATAATAAGATGATTATTACGATAAACACTTAAGAATTTTTTTTATGTGAGGCAAAAATGTTTGATTTTACGTTATCCTATTTGTTGTAAGTTGAGGTGGTATTAACTTTAAGAACTAAGAATCGATGAAGAAAACATTACTGTTTAAAAAAAAATTATTTTATGTTGAAATGAAAGATAATGCTTCTTAAAAACATATTCTACGGAAAAAGAATAGAGCCGGTTGTAGAATGGAAAGAACAAGTGCTTCGATTTTAGCACAACGCTCTTGATAAAAATTAACTTATCTTTATAGCTTTTATTTTTAGTTATTAAATAAAAAGATAAGCAACATTATCTATTTTCTTCTTTATCTAATTCATTAAACATGTTCTCTTTTTATTTAGTGCTGTATTTTTTTTTTTGCGGCTACTATCGGATATAACGTTGTTTTATTTTTGTGTGTCGTTTTGTTAATTACTACGTATATATAATAATTGTTGTGAATTTTTCATTTTATTTTCTGATGATTATGGTTATCAAATTTTAAAGATGATACTGAATGAAATAATGGTTATTTTTATTGATATTTAATGTTCGTTTAACCTGTATAACTGATAAAGTTCAGTCGACGGCACTGCTAAAGTGCATTATGAACTTTGAAAAGCGTAACTAAAAGTAAAATTTTATTTACTAAACTGTTAAATAAGTACACTGATGGGATCGGGTTATTAATCTGTTATGAATCATTTAAAAAAAATTAATATAAAAAAAACAAGTTGTATACCGAGGGACGTTCAATAATTAGCGAGATAAATTGATGTAGAGAAAAAACGATTTATTCAATTACAATGGGACTTACAGTAATTTTCAACATAGTCTCGAACAATATTTAGATATTTGTCCCACCGTTCTGAGAGCTTTTTGATTACCGCAGCGTAGAAGTGTTTACCTTGCTGTTTGAACCATTCGTGTACCGCTTTTTTTACTTCTTGCCGCGTAAAAAGTCTGAACGCGCTGAACAAATGAAAATCGAACGGGGCGAAGTCTGGGCTGTAAGGAGGATGTGGCAACACCTCCCAAGCCAACTTCTCGAGCGTCCTCCCGTTTTCTTTACGGGTCAACCGTCTTCGAACTCATCTCGAACATGTTGTGCGATAATTCACCGCGTCGTGAACGATTGAATGCGCTGTTCCAACACTAATATTACACAAATTGGCGATTTGGTAAATTTTGACTCGCCTGTCTTCGCGAGTAAGAGCGTTTTTATGCGATTTTGCAACGCGGTAGTCGAAAATTCAACCGGTCTTCCAGAACGATGGTGACCAGTCGCACTTGTTCTGCCGAATTAGTGTTCTTCCCACTTATACACGTTATTGCGGTTTAAACACTGTGGAAAGAGGTACATTAATTTGTCATCTGGTTGGATTCATATAATTCATTTGATATATACTTGGTACTACTCGATTACTTTCTCAGATTGTAATGATATTCGTTTTATATGTTCATTATATTACCAGTCCCTTGGTGAACAGAATGAAGGTGCCGCTTTACGGCTGACTGTGGGCTGAACTTTGACGGTCTTGGAATATTATTATCTGTAACGGTACTGTACGTTTGACACCCTGCTTACCCTTGTACGTGTTATTATTCTTGAAAATCGCTATGTCGTACAAATATAAGAGTGCGTCCATTTTTTTGGAGTCTATAGGTTTTTTTTGTGAAGAATCCTGTTTTCCGTAGCCAGTAGACGTAAGGGATTACCCTTACGTCAGTACCACAGTCTGAATCATCATTTGTTACAGTTCTATTGAATTGTAAAATATTTAATAATGGCTTACCACATAACGCTTTATTTCTGGTAGTTTTGATTTTTGCATTTTTTTTTTAGCAGGATAGAACGATATTTAATGGCCGTTACTAGTTTGCCCCATTTTTTGGAGTTAAGTTATTAAAAAAAAAAGATTGAAATACCATCTGATTTTTCATTTCTTAATGCATTTTGAATAAATTATTAGCATTTTAAATTCATTAGATTAATTTACCAGCTAGAAAAGTGAACTAGTATTTTATTTATTCAAACTAAGATTTTTCCAATTTGTCTTAAGAATATTTAAACGATATAATATTTTCTGCTATATTTGACGTTTGCCAGATATTAAAATATTTTTGTATCGTAATTTCCTATTACTGGATTATTGCCATACTTATATGTAATCTTTTTTAACTATGATATTTAAGGTATTTTCTCGAGAAAATTCTGGAAAATTAAATGTAAAAAAAAATCGAAATATTTTATTATAGCAGAGCTTCCTGTTCAGTCTGTCGTTGCTCTTCATTTCTTTTTTTAAATTTTATTAAATGGCAGGCTTTTTGTCTTTTCGTGCAATTTTTTTTTCAAACAGAAGAACCCATATACGCTTTCTATTTGCCGTCGAATTTTAAAATCAAAATTTAAAGAAAAGTTATTGTTTTCTTAATTGCAGTTTTTAAGTCTGTCGTTTATTAATAATTTTTTTATAGGTGTTTCGTGTCAGATTTTCCAGCTTCCATAAAAAATCTTGTAATCGTAATAGTACTTTTGTATTCAAAATCAGATTTTACGTCCGTTTGATAAACCAAATACTTTACTCGTACTTTTTTCCGATGCGCTTCGGAACGTAATCGCAAGCGTTATAACTGCCGAAATTGGAAAAACGTTCAAGGACGGTAAACATTTCGTATCGGATAAACAAAAGATTTATGAATTACGCTATTGCATATCACCGTGTTAAGTTATTGAAATATAAGTAACGCTTTTCTCTAAAATTAAATCTTCATCGATTTTATAACAGCAAGTCCGGTCTGTTGAAATGCGGTTTTGAATTAACCTACTCTGTATTCACTACAAGATAATATTTTACAGTGAGAATCTTTACTCCGGGACAAAAAACTATTTATTATACCTCAGGTGTTTTAAATGCGTTGCAGCTAGAAGAAAAAAAGACGGCCGATTAGTATAACGCAAATAATCGCACCTGTTTCTGATTTGTAACATTGCATTATACAAATAGGTTAATGTAAGGGCCTAGAATACCAGCCTTAAATATACAAAAATGTTAAACAGAATTCGAGATAGTAGTTCTTATTTGTAAACTTTAAGATTAAAAAATTTAAAATAATGAAGTTTAAATACGGCAGTAGTTGCTTGAAAAACTTTATTTTTGTTTATTTTAATGAAGTATAAAAACTTGCTGATGTAACGGAATATTTGCTTGGGTTGTTTTTAATTATATTTTTTTATAACTATTTTCTCGTTTGTGTTATCAAATAATGTACGTGTAGGCTTAAAATTAGTCGTAACCTTGACTTCTATTTTACGTTATGTTTTAAGTTGATAAAAATAACGTATATTTCTTATGTATCCGTTATTATTTGGTATACATAATGAGGCGTTAAAAAATAATGTAACTGCGATCGTTTTATATATCAAATTTAAATAATAAATTATTACGATAAATTTTCCGATATTTATTATCGGCGTTGCAGTTTTACATCATCGGTAGTGTAGTAAATTAATTTATGAATATTTTAATACGTAATGTGGGTGGAATAATGCCTTCTGTACTGCATGTAGAAAACTTGACACAACGAGTTTAGAGGGAGGATGACGAGCACAGGTAGCTGCCGGCAACCGGCAACCGGCCAGAACCAGTTTGTGACGACCGTCCGCTTAGCTTGCCGCGCCGCGCTTTTCTACCACGTGACCCACCCATGTGACTTACACGTGAGGTTGCCGAGTCCATTCCCTTTTTTACCGTAAAATTTTATGATTTTATAAGGAATTCAACATTTATATACAGGAATTTTTGATTTTAAATTGCGGTTTTGTTTAGCAGGATATTCTTGTAATCCTTTTTTCTTCTGTCTGGATTCCTTAACGTTAAGTCATTGTTATTTATGCCTTAGTTCTTTTTCGTAATAATGAATCCTTTGATGTAATTATTATTCGTTGAAAGTTCATAGAACGTTACAAGAAGTAAGTTACGACCAGCAAAATAAGTTATAAAATTTTAAGTTTGTAGTCTGCTTAACGATTGTAACGGCTGTTAACAGCAGTTATTTATGAGTATTCTGTGTTTGTTTAAGGACTTTCAATTGAATAGATTCCGATTTTAATCGTATTTAAAAGAAATTATTTCATGATTTGTCTATTGACGTAAATAGAATAATTAATAAATTAAATTTTTAACTAATTTTCTTTATTGTCAACGCTTACTTCTCTACTGTTTTCTTTTCTTTTGTAGGTTTTGTTTTTCCACTACATTCCAAGAACAGTACTGTAGTACTGTAGCTGTTAATAGTATTAAAGTATTTTTTGTTTACCGATAAAATACTATTTATTAATTTACAAAATTTATAAAACGTTATTTTTTTACTTATAGAATAGTACTCGACGTAATAAGTAACTGATGGAATGTTATTTTCGAAAGTAATAATTTATAATATGTATTGCTACGTATTTTGTTTTAACGTTTGAGAATTTGTAATTTTAATATCTCTTTTTATTCTATCTGATGCACGTGAAAATAAAATCTAATCTTAGCCTGGATTTAAAATCGAATGAATTTCACGCATACGATCAGGTGGCGGATTCATGAGGTTTTTAAACTTTATTGTAAATAATTTCGTTTTAAACAGTTAACTCTGTTAGTTATTAAATTCTAAAATTTTAATTTTAATGTATGAACTTTTTGCGTTTGATTTCTGAGAAGGACCCTTTTATTAATTTATCATTTATTAAGATGATGGACACTGTAGTAAGTTTAGGGATGTAACCGCCAATTTAAAGGGGGAAATAGTGTACTTTTGACCGTTAAATACATTCTTGAACGGTTAGGAGGTCCAGTATTATCTGAGAAGCTTGTTTTGCAGTTACCGGACAGGAAAGAGTCCGCAAATTGGTCAGTGTTTAATTTTTCCACTCGATCTTCAGATTCACGTCCTCAGCAAGTATCGACCTGCTCTTACGGAACTAAAAATGGAGTAAAGGGATCAACGGTGAGGAGAAAGAGTAAATTACGATAAAAGATTCGGATTGGGACCGCTGCTGAAGACAAACAATCCTGCACAAGGCTTTGTCGAGCACCAGGCGCATATTCCGACTTTAATTCCTCGAGAGATAAGGTACTTTAGAATACCCAGTTAGAAACCGCTCGACGATTTTACGTCGATCAATTAAATAATATTCTTCTATAATAAAGATGGTGTTTCCTTCAAAAATTAGAGAGCATAACATAGTGTGGAATTAGCCAACTTAATATGAATTGTAGAACCAGATCCCCAACTGGAAGTAATAAGGTCGATATATTTATTAATAGACGGTAAAATTTATTAATTAATTTTATATTATTTAAACACGTTGTCCAAAGATACCCCAGTTCGGTGATATTTATTTACCGTTTTAGTTTCTGTTGGATGATTTATTTTTTAGATTTTGGGAGTAGGACGACCGGTTTTACACGATAGGTACCTTAACCACTCGTTTGGCTTTTTATGATTCTTACGGATAGTTTCACTAAGGTTAAGCGCGCACGACAGACTTTCTGTCTGCGAGACTTGTTGTTTTAGGATAGTAACAGATGTTATTATATGGGACTCTCCGCACGATCGAACTCAAGTGCCTGATAGATGTTTAGTCTGTATCATGTCACAAGTCTCGTAAGACCAGATTGTAAAGTCCGAACTGGACGTAAACTCGCACTACGTACAGAAAGTCTGACCTCACCTAACCTTTCAGACAGTAAATAAATCTAGTGTCAAATGCATTGCCCTTTTTTTATTTGTTTATGTATGACATAATTAATTTTGTATTTTGAAATATTAAATAGAATATATGGTAAAATATTTAAAAAAATTCAGACTTTTTCGATCCATCCATATGACAAAGGTAGATAATAAATAGAACGGGCAAAGGGAGAAAATATCCAACAGTTGTTGTATACGATCTTGTTTATTACCATACCTAGAGAACATGTGTAGTGCAATTTAAACATATGTAAGGATGGCAATTTTTTTGTTAACCAAAACTTCTTAATTATTTTGTTGTTTTTGTCTTAACGATAAATTAGGTGTTTGTAAGTTACGGATCCGCTAGCTCTTAATGACCCAGAAAAAGCAAAATGAAAACTTTTGCCTGAATATCAGAATCGTTTCGGACGCAGTTTTGCTGAAATCTTATGTTTGATTTATTTATTTCAAGGTTAATTTCTTTAATAAGCATAATTTATTACGTCTCTTTATCAGCAAACGGAGGAAAAAATGTGAAGAAGTAAATTTTTCCATAAATGTTTATTCAGATTACCGATATCTATGTTTTACGAGATCCGATTTTAAGGACTACAGTTCTTGATTGAAGTTTTTGTACTGCTACCGGGTAGGATAAAAGAATTCCTGGAAAGGTTCGTAAGAAGAAACTCCTACATCAACGCAGTAGTTGCATTAACTCAAATCCTGCACCTTTACTGCAATCCTACAGTCGTAGGATGGATGGAGTTGCTGATCTTAACACTGATCCTACGACGGACATCATCGGGAAGGAGTGGATATCGATGAGTGAAATGATTAAATAGGATAGGACGATAAGATCATAAAATTGCTGCGAAACGAAATCCACAGCTTCACCTGCCTTCCAATCAGCAGGCAGCCATTCCATCTAAGAAGATTCCTGAAGAGAACAAAATACATTAAGCCGTAGGGTGAGGACTGTATTTTTTACCGAGCAACTGTTTTGCATCGACCAGCTTAAACTTGCATTGCAGTTGCTTTTCGTGATTAAAAGTCATTTAAGATAGCTTCCTTATTCTTCACAGGTTTTTAGTATGATGTTACATTTGGAAGTATCCAGTTAAATTATAAACCGTTTAGCCCCCAGATCTCTTCTGAATGTTAGGCTATTTTCGTTAAGCGTAATTTTCTTTCTATTCCCATAAATAATAAGTAGTCAGCAATGAGGTTCTTTCTTGCAGCAGCTGTTCCTGGATTTTATTCTCTGCTGAGGAGCGTAGAATGTTTTCAATTTTTTGTTCCCAGCATTTATAAAAAAAAAAGAAAATACGTCAACACATTTTCAGAACTTGTAAAATTGAAGTAGCTTTAGTTGGTAGGATTATAAGTAATAAGTCTATGTCAAAACGTACGTTTCTGAATAGATCTTTTGCTCAGTGTCTCTGTCTGCGTCCAGTGACCGCGGTAGAAAGTCCGTCGGTAAGCTTTTAGTATTTTAAGGTAGATTTTTTTTCAAATTTCATAGCCTTTTAAGAATTATTCCTTTAAAAACTTCTTATACATTTACGTTACGTAAGTGCAGAATTTTCTCGGGAATCTTCGAGTTAGCGTAATAAAACCAGCGAGTTTGTTTCTTGTTGTAATCGCTATACGATTTATCAAAGCGCGGTGAATTACAGGAAAAGCATGCTCAGGATCAGTAGTTCTTACTTGATTTTTTCCATTTACGTTGATAATATGAATCGCATATCTCATTGTATAAGGTTATAGGAATGCTGTTCTTGTTACGGGGCATTTATTTTTTTCGTAGTTACGACAAACTTGTTTTCTAAGTATTCATTTAAGAAATAAAACTTTCGATTATGGGTTTAAAAACAATGAGAGATGATTTACGTGAAATCTAAAATTGTTAATGCTATTGACCCGTTCTAGAGACTGGCATTAATTACACTACTACGATCCGTTGATATTTATTATCCGTATATTGTATATAATAATGTAATATATTACACACACTAGGGCCGTTCGGAAAGTTTTTGTATTGATAGTGAGATTAATCCAGGCGGTATCTTGTTTTGGGTTGGACTTTTATATGACCGGTAATCTTTGCTTTAATGCGTCCGGAATATCATCAGCAATGATTATTTCGTTATCCGCCAGTTGAAAAAGGTGTGCTGAAATTTTTATTAAAGAAAATGTAAAAAAATCGCAAAAAATATCCATTTTGTTTCTCCTATTTCCCTAGATAACTCGATAACTGTTCATTTTAGAGAAAAGATCGAGAGAAAAAAAGTAAGTTTTGTTATTAAATTTTACACAAAATATCATCGGTTGCAAATGGAAAATACGTTTTTATTGATGCAAATATAGCAATAACTGTAAAAAAAAGAAAAACAGATTTTGTGGGAATATTTTTCTAGTACTTATAATACGTAAGACCTTCATATTTTGCCTCAAATAACCTTTTGATATGATAAAGCAATACGCCAAATTTCAACAAAATCGGTTTGACAGTTTTTGCACAATAATTTGCAATCCAGATTTAAAAAAAAAAGATTTTTCCAAATTGTGTAGATCCTGAAATAAAATCTTTACTTTTAATTGCATTTTGAAAAATTTAAATCGGTTGATTAGGAGCGCCTAGGGAATTTTTCAAACACTTGTAATTTTTTTGCTTTTAAAAAAATTAAAACGATTTTGTGTTTAAACTAATTTAAAAAAAAAAAAAAAACAGTCTAAAAGTACTCGGAAATAAGCTTCTTAAAAAAAAAAATTACGTTTCGATTCGTTAATTATCTCCGGAGATGTAGACGATGAAAGTTGATCGCCGTTTACAACGAAACTAAAAGTGCGGTAGGGCTGTATCTTTCAAAAAAAAATTATTTTCGACAGTTTTTGTTATTTTTGCATCAATAATAACGTATTTTTCGATTTGCAACCGATTATATTGTGTGTAAAATTTAGTGACAAAACTTTTTTCTCTTTATATTTTCTCTGAAATGAATAGTTATCTAGGGAAATAGGAGAAAATGGATATTTTTGCGATTTTTTTTTTACATTTTGTTTAATAAAAATCTAAGCACACCTCTTTCAACCGGCGGATAACGAAATAATCATTTCTGATGATATCCCGGAGGCATTAAAGCAAAGATTGGTGATCATATAAAAAAAGTCCAAATATGTCCATTTTAAAACATACCTCCTGGGCTAGATGGCTAAGTATGATCTATACCAAATAGGTTCAGACACGTGTGTTTGGTGCTTGTTTGTGGCGATCGAGCAAAGCAAACAAATTTTGACATTTTCTGCTAAGTGGATAAAATTTAAGTTCGAGCTGTTATGAAGTAATTTGTTTTTAAAGTTTAACCTCGACAAAGATGCAAAAAGAGTTCGATTTCAGCTTTCCTTTAGTTTTCGATGTTGCTACTGGGATTTAGACGTGGTCGTACATCCGTTCGAGGTGGTGCTCGGGACGTCCAAATACCGCTCCGACCTACAAAATCCTCACAAAAATCGACAATGCCGTGTTAAATAGTCGCCGACTGGAATTATACGAGCTGGCTGACAGTACTTTTGTCGACGATAAAGTCGAAATGGCGAAGAAAAGGTTTATCAGTAAATGGAATTGCAAGGTGGTTTACATTGAAGATTAAAAAATGTTTTGAAAATTCTTCTGTTTACTTTGTCAGACCGAGAACTTACCGCATGGCCCTCGTGAAAATAACCTAATAAAACATCAGCATTAGATCCAGTTAAAAAGAAAAAATGTACTTTTGGTTGAAATCGAATCTTCTCTTAGAACAGGGGTCGCCAACGCGGCGCCCACAGGTGCCATGGCGCTCTCGATGATATTTTTATACGTTGTCACTATATTACACACCTACTATGCCCAATAACCATACACTGACACACTTGCTACTTAGAACGTAGGAATATTCTTGCTTCTGATAAATTTGGTAGTAAGTTACCGTATTCTGTGCTACGTATTTTCAGTGTTATTATTGACTATATTTTATTATTTACGTATTATTAGTAACCATATCACGCAAGGCAGTCGCGCTTTTCACAATAAAATACGTATCGTACTGGTTAAACGGATTTTATAAATAACCCGTCATGAATAATTGTAAAAGAAAAAGAATTTATTTTTTTAATGTTGACTGTAAAGAACAATTTTGTTCTATTGACTTTAAAGGCAAATGTATTTGCTTATTGTGTTACAATAGTGTGGCGTCCCCAATAACTTTTAAATTTATTTTTCGCCCTTACTGACAAAAAATTTGCCGACCTCTGTCTTAGCGTATTTAAGAAATATTTTATGGTTAACAAGCCCATTTTAGCAAATATATATATATGAAAAGTGAGCGGTTGTGACACGTAAGCCGGTGGTGTATGGCACCGCGCTTAGTCCACTCACGCTGTTAGGTAAGCTCTGGGAGCTATGTTAGGATACTGGTCGCTTGACGTCCATACCGTTTCTGAATTTTCTTTTTTTTTATTATAGGATTTTTAGTTTGTTGTGGCAAAATGCTTAATGCATCACAATAATTGTTTAGTCATTATTTAACGTTATAGGATAGTATGGATTCTCTATTTCAATAATTATTATGCTATGTGGGATCCATTTATTAAATTTACCGGTTGTAAAAACGGAACTTCAAACATCTGAAAATGTTAACAAAAGGAATATTCTTTTGATTCGTGTTGTTTTATTAATTAACATTAATTAAGGTTCATAAAATTAGCCCGTTAGTTTCAGCCATCCTGTTCTTACATAGCTTTGCAACGTTGCCACGAGTCGTCTTACCATCGAATACTGACGAGCGAGTTTTATTTTATTTTATTATTTAATTTTTAATTTTGTTTTTTATAAGGGTTTCTTTACTACATTTGAAATATAATCTGGTAATTATAATTATTTACTTGCTGTTCTACTTGCAGAATTTTAACGGTCGAGGTATTAGACCTGCTTTTGTTACGAGTAATTAACAATGGATTTCTCACGTCATTTCTTGATCCTTCAGTATACTTTTTAAGTAATTATCGTGTAACGTTTCGTCATACTTTTTTTTTATTACGGTTGTTGTGCGTCATTACGACGTAAGTTCACGTTAGCGTGAAAAATTATCTTATCGTTTCGTCACCTTATGGTGATATGATAGAACTAGACGATTACTTTATCATCTGATACTGATATGCAAGATACGATTTAATTTTCAAGCGGTTATACCTACCTACGCCAGCGGATGTTTTAACTTCTGCAAAGCTTCTAGATCCGGTGTTCTTAAACTTTGATTACCGGGAAAGTTAGAAATTTATTTATTCATCTCGATACACGGTGAAATTTGTGCGTAGCATGTTTAAGTTCGTAAAAAAAAAGACAGTTGTTTATGTTGCCCTTTTACATATAACTTTCGTCTTTTAACGTTCATCTTTTATCTTTATAACTTTTTTCTTTCCTATATTTGGTTGCTTATTTCAATATAGATTGTTTTTTATGAGATTTTTAATTTTAATTTCCCGGCTAATATAGCTACGCTAAATATGTTATGGGTGTCAATAATAAGGTATTGGGTTTTTGCAAATCTTATACGTTTTAACTAGGGTCTACCTAGTTCATCTAGACCATTCGCTCTCAGAATGGGCGATAAAGCCCCCTTGTGGACGCTGGAGGCTTTTAGGGGGGCGGTAGAAGGCCCACAGAAAATTGGGGGCGTTCAGAGGGTCTAGGTAGGCGATGTCTGATTATAAAAAAGACAAAAATATGATTTCCTGATATTTCAAACTAAAATTAAATACCTACTACACTAGTACAAAAAATTAAAGGGACACCTATATTTTGTGATAAAAAATAACTGTATTCAAATTACTTTAACTTTTCAACCAAGAGGGTTGAGAGACGAATAAAAAAAAATTAAAGCTTGAATAATCTACTTTTTGACAGTTCACTTCCGATTTCAAAAATCTACAATTTAAAACAAATCGGTGAGAAGAAAAGTTTTAAAATTTGCGTTTTAATTGCTGTCATTTAAAATGTAGGTTTCAACTCAAAAATAAGATATGCCACGTTTAAAACCAATAATTGCAATAGCTGTTTTTTTAAGAGCTCATCTTAAAAAAAATAAATGCAATTTTTTTTTTTTGAACAGATGGTAAGTTTAAAAAATGTTGGGGGACGCTAGAAAAGTTTTGATTCTTAATGTGGGCGGTGACCGAAAATGTTTGAGAATCAGTGATATAGTCCAAAAAAATATATGTATATATACATATACGTATGTGTGTCGCATAGCATTTGGCTTATATCTCAGGACTGTCCGAACTGATTTTCTAATAATTCGGCTCAAATATTTCAGTATATGAAGCATTAATCATATTAATTTTGTCTCACAATTCGTTCAGCGAGTAGGGTTATCGTGAAAGAGATAATTTCGATTTTCATCAGAGGCACTATAGGAAAACCTTTTCTTTGCAAAATTTGCTACCAAAAATCTTTTCTTTTTTTCTTCAAAAATCAACTTCTACCTCTTAAAACTGAAATTAGTTTTTGGTCTATCTCCTATCGGTTTGAATGTTAAAAAAATTTCATTTTGGTATTTTATACATGATATATAGGGCATTCAAAAAATGTCTACAATTTTCCAAAATTAAAAACCGTAGATCTTAACAGAAAAGGTTTTGAGAATTTTTACGTTCTTGTTTTAGCCTTACTGAAGGGAATGTTAGATTTAGAGAAAACTTTACTTAAGCAAATTTCTTAAGCTCAACTATATATGAATACTTTCAGAAAACCTTTTTAAATTTATTTTCCACCTCAAAAATATTTTTCTTTTTCTTTGTCATTTTAAGGTCGGTTAAAATTTAAGTAGTTTTGAGCCCTATAATGCACTCCAGACCCAAAATTAGCAATTTTTACTTCCTTGTTCGAAGTAAAGGAAGCTGTGATCGCGAAAAATTTCGGTTTTCAGATTTCAACGGAAATATCCATTTTAACCATCCCTGAATCCATTTTGACTTGTCTCGGCTTGACGTCTGTACGTTCGTATGTATCTTGCATAACACAAAAACTATTAACCGTAGGATATCGAAATTTTGGAATTCGGACTGTTGTAACATCTACTTGTACACCTCCCCTTTTGATTACAATCGACTGAACCAAAAGAGCCCAAAATCCAAAACGATTTGGATTTTGTATTTTTTTTTTTTTAAACTGCAGTAATAAGCTCTCATTGAGAGCTTTTCATCGATGTATCATAACTGGTACTTATTTCCATTGATTCCAGAGTTATAGCCAAATGAAATTTTAATTAATGATATATTTGGTTCTTAGAAAGAGAAGGAATATGTATCGGACTTCATCTCTTTTTTTTAATTTATATATATTGATTTGTTAATAAGTTATTAATCTCCGATTGTAAAAATATCTTTACGATAAATAATAATTCAATAATAATAATAATAAAAAAAATAATGAAAAAATTCAGAAGTTGTTAGTGAAATAAAATTTTATGTATTTTTCATTTAAAAAAAATGTGTATATGTAATTTAATAGGCGTACAAGAAAGTCATGTGGTGCATATATCACTACATAAACACATTACATTACTACCATAAAAGATAAACTTTATTTTTTAATAATTCTTTTATTTAATTTTTTTTTTTTCAATTAAGATCAGTTTTTTGATCCGTAACAAATCTTTGCTATAAATTGTTCCCCCGCAGAGTGAGGTAGCCTCTAAAATCCAAAAAAAATGTTATTTGCAATTTGGAAATTTTTGATGTCTAATCTTATTTTTGTAATCATTATAATCAATAAAAAAAGCCCCTTTGATACCAGGGCCCCAAAATTTTAAAAATTCGAGATAACGTTTTTTTTAACTTATATTTAAACATTTTTTTTATAAAAAAATGACTTTTAATGATTGAATTGGAAAGCCGGAAAGGTTTTCCGATGAAAAAACCGTGAAAGACATGACTTGACCTATCGTGCAATACTGTGCCAGCTTTTTTACGTGATTCTGGTTTTGAGTAATTCTGTTTACAACTTCTTTAATATTTTTTGATTTCTACTTGTTGTTATTACCGACCGACCGTATGTATTATATTTTAATAAAAGGAAACCTATTCTCCAAAACATTGTGTAAAAACTTCTAAACTATTCGACGATTATCTTGTTGTTGTTGTCTATTATTCGACAATGTCTGTCCTACTATTTTATATGTTTGTGATTTACATGAAACACCCGAGGTTCAAGACCACCAGTCAGTGTTGCTTTCTTGACAGTAATGATGTTTAGTAAACTGAATGAAGTTGTCGATTTGAATGTCTGAAAATTACCTGCATTTCGGTGGGCTCGGCATACCGATATGAAACCGATATACACAGACGGGTTAAGAAGTCTACGAGGACATCACTTTTCACATTCCGTAGTAACCTGGTATGAAGGTGCTTGTTATTCCTGAGAATAACTTTGCCATTTTCAGAAGTTACCTGTGACTCGTGACAGGCTTCCTCAATTATTACGGTTATGGGATATCACATTTAACTTACACAATAGTATATAGGTGTTTGTACGATTTTCAGGAAAATCCGAGTTAAAAAAAAAAACCAAAAAAAAAACTAAAGTATGAAGCGAACAGGTAGACGTATTAAAAACGACATAATTAGATCTACAAAAAAGTATTATTTATTTATTGTTTTATCATGAAGAGGTTCGGAGGTCACGTAATGCGTAAAAAAAAAAACTAAGAAAGTGATTTACTCGTAAAAGTTAAAATACCTAATTCTTAGTCAGTATACGATTGCTTTATTTAACTTGTTGCTGAATGAACGTTGTTGGGGTCATAGAGATATTTTCTTCTATAGATTCCGTTTCTGTATAGGTTTTTTTTTACGTAAGCATGTGCTTAGTTCATGACTGAATGTTGCTATGAAATTATTAAGGAATTCACTTTGAACTGTAACCAGGACGTAGTTACGTGCCCTTGCAGTCCAGTCAAGGATGTTGATCTCGGCCGGTCGATCGTAATCGTTAGTAGTAGATGTTATTGTAATTTGCTTCGTAACTTTATGCAGACGGTATTAGATTAAAAATTGAGAGGTGTAGCCTATTCTTTTCTTTAGATCTATTATCTATTATTACCGTACTATGCCAGGTAATGTTTAATACGTACTTTTTTATCATTATTATGTCCTTGCATCTAAATGAAAAATAAAATTTGATATCGTAGGTTTACAGTTGTTAACTATTACATAAAAAGCCTAGACGGCGATGGGGGAAAACTTATATTAAAAAACGATAGAATTCGCTTAAATAATCCGTGGGATTATCCGTTACTGATGTGAATACGGTACTTCGATTTTTTGTGTGATACTGATTGTTCCAATTTTACGAGTGCTATCTATATAAAACACTTACGGTATAAGAGGCATCGTTCACCGTGTAGAGTCACTTTCTTTGAGAGTAATGATGTTCATTATCTAACCGATATTTAAAGATCGTGATTAAGATATAGTAGATATGAATTTCAATGAGCTTGACATTCTGATCTGGAAGATTGCCTATAATAATTGTTGGGGTTTGGACAATTATGAGACCTCTGCAAGGCGATGATTTTTATTCGCTTTTGTTTATTGTAAGTTTTGGATATATTTATTGATGGATAGATACGGACATTTTTAAAGTACTTATGTTTCTGTTTTTAATTAGTCGCCCTTTGTATGCGTTTCGATTCATCAATCTTCTTCTCGATTTACATTTAACTTGTAATATTTCTCTAACGTTGTTGTTCGTAGTTTGTTAAAACGGAGTAACTTTATAAAAATAAATGTATAGATTCTTTCTTTATATCATTTTTTCGCTTGCTATTTTATTATAGATTCATTTGAGCCGGGGCTTCTGTAACGGCTACTTTTAGGTGAGACTAGGATAGGTGTGCTAGCTAGCTCGGTTGCGAGCGTCGACGGCAGGTAACCGTGGTAGTTTGTTGCGGTTCGTCGGTCTTCGGTCGTCGGTAGCGAGGTACCGGCGATGCGAATGCGACTGTGTTCCAGTGTAAAGCCGGAGTCTCGAAGAGAGATAGATAGTCTCGCTACAGCTAAGAGCTGTAGCGGGAGCGGACGAGAAGGAGAGAGCGGGGGTTAATTTTTGCGGCGCGGCTCTCTCGCTGCCGTCGCTCTCTCTCGCTAGCTCTATCGCCATAGCCTTTCTTTTTTACCCCTAATAATTACAGCCCGGTTGCCATGGTTACTACTCAGACGATCGGTAATGTACGCTCTTGTCGATTCTACAATCCCCCCGTCCCTCGACCGGCCTTTAAACATTCAAATATATTATTTAGCTGCTAGCTTTATTTCGCGTCGAACGTCAAAATAAATTCCTGTTGATATTCATTTTTTTCTGTCGCGCATGCTGTGCACTCTTTCCAGGAATTCCACTGGAATTCTGACGCCTGTTCTTTACGGTGTACGCTTGTAATACATTCCTTTGTAAATTTGATGGTGTGTCTTCATCGCACAGAAAGTATAAACTATTTACAGAAAAGTTGAATAACTTTTTAAAAGTAATAATGTTAGTAGAAAGCGACTATTAATAG